>NW_011494738.1:1223664-1247830 GCF_000754665.1 Bison bison bison | reverse complement strand
GCCCCCAAATAAAGTCTCTTACTGTTTCTATTGTTTCCCCATCTATTTGCCATGAAGTGATGGGACTGGATTCCATGATCTTAGTTTTCTGAATGTTGAGTTTAAAGCCAACTTTTTCACTCTCCTCTTTCACTTTCAACAAGAGGCTCTTTAGTTCTTCTTCACTTTCTGCCATAAGGGTGGTGTCATCTGCATATCTGAGGTTATTGATATTACTCCCGGCAGTCTTGATTCCAGCTTGTGCTTCTTCCAGCCCAGCATTTCTCATGATGTACTCTGCATATTAGTTAAATAAGCAAGGTGACAATATACAGCCTTGACGTACTCCTCTCCCGATTTGGAACCAGTCTGTTGTTCCATGTCCAGTTCTAACTGTTGCTTCCTGACCTACATATAGATTTCTCAGGAGGCAGGTTAGGTAGTCTGGAATTTCCATCTCTTTAAGAATTTTTCACAGTTTGTTGTGATCCACAGTCAAAGGCTTTGGCATAGTCAATAAAGTAGAAGTAGATGTTTTTCTGGATCTCTCTTGTTCTTTTGATGATCCAACGGATATTGGCACCTTGATCTCTGGTTCCTCTGCCTTTTCTAAATCCAGCTTGAACATCTGCAAGTTCACGGTTCACGTACTGTTGAAGCCTGGCTTGGAGAATTTTGAGCATTACTTTGCTAGCGTGTGAGATGAGTGCAATTGTGCGGTTGTTTGAGCATACTTAGCTAGTTTTCTTTTATTACAAAATGCCAGTTCAATGTCCTGGACTCGGAAAGAAATAGTTATAGGGCAGGAAAATTAATAGTATCCTGCTCATTTTTATTTTACTATTTCAATGTTTTCTACATTTGGGGTTTTCATTTTCACGTTTCTAGTTTTTATCATCTTTTTAATTACAATTATAACACATGGTCAATGTTTCAGTTGTACTTATTTTTCAAGTACCATGATCTCTTAAGTGATGTCTGCTGAATTTTCAGTGTCCATAGAAGTCATGAGTAATTTCTGCATTTCTATCCCATATTCATTTACTTCTTCATTTAACAAAGATACCTGAAGGGCCTCCATATTGGGCCATATGTTAGGCACTGGTTATGGAGTGGGAAGCAAAGTGGGCATAGCCCCTTCTCACATACAGCTTACAGTCTAGGGGTGGAGTATGCCAAAGACTTCTTGTGGGCCCCCAATATCCATTATCCCTTCTTCTTGAAAATAGAACTCCAATTTATGTTGAAGAATTTTAATAACAGTCATCATTCTTCCCCTAAATTTTAATATGCATCCTTTAAACTGAGAACATTTTCCTATATAGCCTAAATAACATAATCACAGCTGACAATATTAATAATTCCTTAACAGTATGTCATCTTAATACCTATTCATATTGACACTTCTCCAGTTGTCTACACAATGCCCTGTACAGATAGTTAGTCCAAACTAGGATCCAGTTGAGAAACACACATCACATCTGGTTGTTATATTCCCTCAGTCTCCTTAAAACAAGTCAGTCCCTATATTCATGATACTGAAATATTAAAGAGAGACAGTGACAACTGTCCCAGGTCCTCAGTCTATCTGATTGCTTCCTCAGGGTATCATTTGGTATCTTTCTCTTTCCCTTGTAATTCCTATAAAATTGGAAGTTAGGGACTTCCCTGGTGGTCCAGTGGCTAAGACTCTGAACTCCCAGTGCAGGGGGCCCAGGTTTGATCCCTGATCAGGGAACTGGATCTCACATGCCGCAACTAAGAGTCCGCATGCCACAACTAAAGATCCCACACGCTGCAACAAAGACTGAAAATAGCACATGCCACAACTATGAGTTGTGGTAAATAAATATTTTAAAACAGAACTAACGATTTTTACCCACCTTGAATAAAGACCAAATTTACCTTCCTGATTCCTGATGGATGGAATAAAAGTGAGTAACCACTCTCAGCTGTGCGGTGGAAGCCACATGATGAATTTAGTGAAGCAGCTAGATAGAAGGAACCCAGGTCTAAGGATCATAGAGCTATCATACCAATCTTGATCTGTATACCTCTAAACTTTGTTTATATGAGAGAAAGATGAACCGCTGTCTTTTCCAGCCACTGTACTTTGGTTTTTAGCAGTTGAACTAAATCTTATCTGATGCAACAAAGAAGACAATAAATAAGAAAATATATAAATATATTTACAATTTTTGGTAAATCTACCTTAAAAATAGAATAGGAAGAATAGAAGATACTGGGCTATTTAGATCAGGTGATGAGGAAGGGCCACTACAAGGAGGTTACATTTAAGTTGAGAGTGAAATGCTGAGACGGAGCAAACCATGCGAGATGGTAGGGAGCATCCTGAGAAGAGGAAACTACATGTAGATAGTGACAAGGTGAGAAAGGACTTGTCTGGAAAGTTCAAGGAATTAAAAGGAGGCCCTTTAGCTAGAGCTTAAAGGCCCCAGATGGGGTGCGACAAGTGAGTAGGTGCCTCATTGCTCTGGACCAGTAGGCCATGGTAATGAAGTTTTTTTCAAGTGCAATGATAAGAGTTGTAAGCAGGAGAACAAAACTGATTTATGTTGTTAGAAATTATTCTGACTGCTCTGTGTGGAACAGACAGAGGATGTCAAAAGTGAAAGCACTATCAACAGAACAGATGCTATTATGGAGGTCTGGGCAAGACAAGCTAGTGGCTTGGGTTTCTGTGGCTGCTCTGAAGAAGGGAAGGAGAGAACAAGTGAGAGATGGTTATAAGGGAGAAATGTCAGAACTCACTGATGGATGAAATGTAAAGCACATTAGAAAGGGGGAGGGAGGTAGGATTCCATTTTAGACATGCTGAATTCCAGATGTTGAAGCAGAGGTGTCAAGTAGGCAATTTAAACATCTAGAGCATGAGAGCAATGTATGGTTTCCAGTGTTTTTAAAAATTCCCCATCTATAAATTACCATAGATGATACTTTATTTTAAAAATGCACTTTGGTTGCTCAGGATTTAATCAAAAGAAAGAAGCCATACTAATAAATCTATTTACAGTAATATTAATTTATTAATAATAGTGGTTGTAAGCAACGAGTAACCAGAACCATGTTTATGTTTAGGAACAGGTAATAATGTCAGATTGTTTTAAATGTTAAGAACATGTTCTACTGCAGTTTGTTTAAAAATTACACCAAAACAGGGCTTCCCTGGTGGTCTGGTGGTTAAGAATCTGCCTATCAATGTGGGGGACATGGATTCAGTTCCTGGTCTGGGAAGGTTCCACATGCAGACGGGCAACTAAGCCTCTGCACCGTAACTGTTGAGCCCGTGCGCTGCAACTCCCGAAGCCTGCATGCTTAGAGCCTGCGCTCTGCTAAAAGAAGCACCACACCACACCACAACGAAGAGTAGCCCCTACTTGCTTCAACAAGAGAAAGCCTGCACAACAGAAACAAAGATTCAGCACAGCCAAAAATAAGACAAATGAATAATAATAAAAAACTAAACCAAAACCTAGGTGTCCATTGACAGATGAATGAATAAAGAAGCTGTGGTACACATTGTATATGTGTACCATATACAATGGAATATTCGTCATAAAAAGGAATGCATTTGAGTCAGTTCTAATGAAGTGGATGAACCTAGAACCTATTATACAGAGTGAAGTAATTCAGACAGAGAAAGAGAAATATCATATACTAAGGCATATATATGGAATCTAGAAAGATGGTACTGATGAAATTATTTGCAGGGAAGTGATGGAGACATAGACATACAGAACAGACTTATGGACATGGGGGCCGGGGAAGAAGGAGAGGGCGAGACGTATGGAGAGAGTAACATGGAAAGTTACATTACCATATGTAAAATAGATAGCCAACAGGAATTTGCTCATGACTCAGGGAACTCAAGCAGGGGCTCTGTAACAACCTAGAAGGGTGGGATGGGGAGGGAGATGGGAGGCAGGCTCAAGAGGAGGGGACACATATATACTTATGGCTGATTCATGTTGATGTTTGGCCAACCAAACCAACAAAATTCTGGAAAGCAATTATCCTTCAATTAAAAAAATAAACTAAAAAAACTAAACCAAAATAATTTGATAAAAATTACTATTTAGTGTCATTTTGGTAAAAATGAAGTGAAGTAGTATTCTTAATTTTTGTTTGTTTTACGTATGACATGCTGTTGAAGTAATAATATTTTATTTAAAAGATCTGAATTAGGTAAAATATTGATTTTTAAAAATTAATTTAAGCTTTCAAATGTTAAGAAAACACATGATAGCAAAAATTTTTTAAAGATATTTCCAGAGTCATCCCAAGTTTAGTCAATCTGTAGCACTTTTGCAAAAATCATTAATATCTAAAGATTGACACAAAAGTTCCTAAATCAAAGAATAAACTGAATTCTTTGATGATTTAAGAACTTCAGTGTCAACCTTTTAAATATTTTAAATATTAATTATAGAATATTCTATTTGGTATAATCTATCATTTGGTAAAACATACCAAAATAAAATGAATAGACATGTCCACTAAAAGACATGTAAAGAATACTCATGAAAGTTTTATTAATAATATCTAAAACTTTAAAAATAAAAAACTAGATGTCTGTCAACAGTAGAATGAAAAAAATCATGCAATGGAATAACTGTACAGCAATAAAAATAAACTACTGCTACACACAATAATGTGGATCAGCCTCAGAGAACTGATGTTGAGTAAAAGAAACCAGGCATTCACAAACCAAAAACATATAATATGATTATTTATATGAAGTTTAAGAACAGACAAAATCAGTATATGTTGGTACAAATCAGAACAATGGGGGCAGGGGTTGGGGTGATGTTACTGGCTGGGAACTGCTGGGGAGCAAAGTGTGCCACCCCACAGTGTCCCCAGCATGTGGATTATTTTGAGTTGAAAACAATCGAGGCCCAAAAGACTCAGGAAGAAACTTTGACCTTCCCCCAGCTGCCTAAAAGAATATTAGATAGGGGACATATTCTAGGAAGGGATCAATCACCGTAGACAACTATATTATGAACTAAGAGGAACCCTAGTGTAGATAGGAGGAACTCAGCAAAATCTGCTTGTTAGAACTTCTCTCTGTGTCCCACTGTCTCTGTACGGCCCAGCAAACATTTATTCACCAGACATCTGCTTTTCCATCTTGCTATGCTTTGCATGCTACCCCCTTGAAGTCACAAACAACTGCTTCCAACATCCTCTTTTGTCTTTAGCTGAAGATGGTATTTAAAATGAGGGCTTCAGCCATTTTGAAGAGTTACCCTGTTTTTCTGGGTCTCTCCCATGTAAACATGTTATTAAACTTTTGTGTGATTTTCTCCTATTAATTTGTTTCATGTTAATTTAATTTTTAGACCAGCCAGATGAACCTAGAAGGATAGAGGAACATTTCTTCCTTCCCAACAAAAACAACTTGATGGAGCTTTCTAGAATGTTGGGAATATTCTATACTTTGATCTAGGTGATGGTTACACAGGTATACATACACATGGAGAGACTGTACAAATAGAAAATAAACCTTAAGATTAGTGTATTTTACTATGTGGATATTATTATTATTTTAAATTCAGGAGTCAATTATTGTACATCACCCAACAGACTAACAGAACTTTAAAAAGGAATAGAACTATATGAATCAAATGAAATGATATCCAAACATATCAAGCAAAAAAAGCAATTTGCTGAGTAGTTTGTTTAGTATGATTCCATTTGTGCGTGTATGATTGTATATACACGGACAATTTGTAAAAGGATATACAGGAAATTGTTGGCAGTAGTTATCTCAGAATGTTGGGGTATGGAACTAGGAGTTAGGGTTTTCAAGTCGACTTTTTTTTTCTTCCCAATACTTTTTGATATTGTTTATATAATTTTTAACCTTATTTCAAAGATTTCATAAATCTTCTGTGTTTTCAAAATTGCATTAATTTGAGCCATATGAAGTCATTTTTATAAGTCAAAACATGAGAATATCAACAGTTTCTCACAGATAAATCTCATACCACAAACCTCTATAAAGAGGTTATAAAAAACATCCATTTAGATATTACTAGTTCAGAATCTGAAATAATTTGAATATCAACATAAAGAGCATAACTCAAATCCAATATGATTTGAATATATATTTGAATTAATACTGGTCACCTGAAAGTAATTTAATAACCACTTTTTTCAAATTGAGTATAATTGGAATTGTTCACATACTAATAATTTCCAACAGTTTCTGAACCAATATGGTAGTATTTCAGAGATATGATGAGATTGGAAATTGGAAAATCTGGGGTCATATCTTATTCTTTACCTGGCTCTCTGACCTAAGGTAAGCTGCTGGATTGCTTTGGATCTCTTTTTTGTTTTTTCATATATAGAGAAAACAATGCCTCACCTATAAAATTACTCAAAAGATTAATTTGTTGATCCATATAAAAGCACTTTAAAAGTACAAAAAAAAATTCAAATTTACTCATTATTGTTTTAAATGAGGAAAGAAATAGTCCATATTTGCTTTGAAGAGATGAAGTTTGCAGTGCCATACTGCAATTTATGGTAGCCTAGATCAGTGGTTCCCAAACCTTTATTCTCAGGACCCCTTTACACTCTTTGTGATGTGGATTTTAGCTATCTACATTTACTGTAAATTGAAACAGAAAGTTTTTAAATACTTATTTTAAAATAATATTAATACACCCATTCGTTAGTTAACATAACTAAGTTTTGTGAGAAAGAGCTATTTTTCTCTAAAACAAAGAATAATTAGTGAGAAGAGAGATACTATTTTTACATTTTACAAAGTTCTTTCATATCTAGCTTAATACAAGACAGTTGGATTCTCACATCTACTTCTGCATCCCATCTGTTGCAACATGTTTTGGTTGAAGTACATGAAGAAAATTTGGCCTTTCATAGATACATCACTGGGGAAAAAAAGGACTATATGAATAGCCTTTCAGACAATTGTTAGTATGACTTTGATACCATATCAAAACCCAGTAAGAGGTGGTTTTTTAAAGGTTATTTGCAATCTGAATCTGAAACCCACAAACTTGGTTCATTGCTTTTTTGTGAACAAAAAGTTGTTCCCAACAGGGACTGCCCTGGTGGTTCAGTAGTAGAGTATCCGCCTGCCAGTGCGGGAGACGTGGGTTTGATCCCTGGTCCAGGAAGATCCCACATGCTGTGGAGCAACTAAGCCCACGCACCACAACTCCTAAGCCCACGCACCACAACTCCTAAGCCCACGCACCACAACTCCTGAGCCCACGCTCTAGAGTTAGTGCTCTGCAGCAGAAGCCACCACAACGAGAAGCTTGCGCACTGCAGCAAAGTGTAGCCCGTGCTTGCCACAGCTAGAGAAAGCCCTACACAGCAACCAAGACCCTGCCGCCGCTGCTGCTTAGTCGCTTCAGACGTGTCCGACTGTGTGCGACCCCATAGACAGTTCCCCCACCAAGCTCCCTCGCCGCTGGGATTCTCCAGGCAAGAACACTGGAGCGGGTTGCCATTTCCTTCTCCAATGCATGAAAGTGAAGAGTGAAAAGTGAAATTGAAGTCGCTCAGTCATGTCCGACTCTTAGCTACCCCATGGACTGCAGCCCACCAGGCTCCTCCATCCATGGGATTTTCCAGGCAAGAGTACTGGAGTGGGTTGCCATTCCCAAGACCCAGCATGGTCAAAAATTAATTATTTTAGAAGTTCACAACAATGAACTTCTCCTACTCTGTTACATTAAAATTCACTGATCTATGTGGCACTTTGAATGAATCTTCCACCCACTCATGATTTGGTAACATTATTCACTGGTCATATCAAAAATATCAGTACACATATTTATTCAGGTCTTCCCAATGTTGACAGATTTCCTTATACAATTCTAAATCACATTAATGAATATCACCACTCATTTCATTGGACGTCTTTTAGTATTCAGAAACTGTCAAACTCACAGTGGTGGAGACAAGTTTTCAAGCATTCTGAGTTGTGCTTAAAAACTCACATTTTAACTTTAGAAAATATTGTAGTTTGGGTTTTTTTTTTTTTTCCCCTTGTAATGATGAGTCCACCCAATTTATTTTTCTGAAATGTCCTGCCAAACACCCAAGTTCGAATAACCATAATTTATATTTCAATAGTTCTTCCAAGTAAACATGATGTGCCATAGAAAAAAGTGGCCAATTCAGCTTGCAACACCAACAGCTGCGTGAGACTTTTTCTCAAGACCATCACTGCACTTTTGTACTTCAGTACGCAGCCACAGTGTTTCACGCATACTTCCCACTTTGTCACCCACAATGTCAAAAATATGATATTCAAGGATTTGACAAAATTAATAATTTCTACTGCTTCAACAGGATGTTAGGCAAAATTTTTAGTGAAACTGAATTTTCCTTTTACTGTGAGTGCATGGAGGTGAGGAAGACAATGGCAGCTAGTGCACTCGAGAGCCAGTGCTTTGACTTGTGCCGAGGCACCAGGGTTGGGTGAGGGTTAGCTTACAGGTTCTCATTACCCTTCCTTTGCAACACGAGCGAGAAGAGTGGTACAGAAAAAAGAAAAGCAAATAACTTCTTAATATAATTATGAAAAATTTGGGGCCTTTCTGACTCTGAAAGAATCTCACGAGGCCCCAGGGATGCGGAGGTCACACTTTGAGAACTGCTGAGCTAAGTGAAAATTCAGCTGAAGAAACCGACACATTTCACCTGGTTCAGAGCTGACCCTATTGAGACTAATTAAAATAGTCATGGTTATTCTAATCACATTCAAGAAATCAGTTCTTTAGGATATGTAGTTCTAATCTTTATTACTGAAATGTGGATAATGTTTCTCATCCATGTCAGCATTCTTTTGGAAAATAAAATACCAAAATAATTATCTCCTTCCCTCCCTCAAATCAAAAACTCTCTTTAATACTCCAATCGCTCCTCTTACCTAGTACATTCAATTCTGCCATTGTCTAAGAGCAAGCTACAAATATCTGAATAGCCAGAGGCTATCTATGCATAGCTCACTAAAATTAAGCAGAGGGGGTTACAATGCGTAGTGGAGTGTGGAATGCAGCTGCTTACCCTCTTCCCAAGAGAAGCATACAAGTTTATTCTACTTTTAGGAAAGTTAGCCTGTGGGTTTTCTGTAAGGCACTCCCTCACCCAACCATTCTTTCCAAAATAATAGCAGAAGCTCTGAGATAGGCAGTTCCCCGAGAGGCCCAATCAACATTCCTGGTGATGCCTCCAAGGGCCTGAAGTTTCACCCATTACCTGGTCTCTTCCCAGACCACGTGCTCACTCAGAGAGCAAGTGAAAGGGGTCAGAGCAGAGTGATCCCACATCAGTTTGATGTCAAAGATCAAAAGTGCAGGGGGAAACATGGAAATATGTATTAAGCCGGGGAGGTGGAGAGGATGACTACTGGGGAGCGAGAACTGAGAGAGGGGGTGAAGAATTAAGAGGAAGCACCATATAGAGTGGAAAGAGAACACATTTCTGAACTCTCTATTTAAAAGTTTTGCCCATCATTAGTTTATATAATTCTGATGGCAGAGACTGAACACGCGATTGAGAGCATGCCGATCACCATCAACCAAAGCAAAGAGATCTAGAGCAGAGTTCCTCAAGTCTCAGCACTGGTTGCATTATGAACAGGATAATTCTTTGCTGTGAGACTGTCCTGTGTTTTGCAGGATATTTAGCAGGAGGCCTAGCTGCTACCCACGAGATGCCAGTAATACTTCCTCCCAGTTGAGACAACCGAAAATGTCTCCAGACATTGCTAGATGTCCTTGGGGAGAGGTTGAGAGGAGGAGACACAATGGGCCCACGTTAAAAACCACTGGTCTAGATATATTATTACCTCAGCACAGAAAACCCTCCATTCCTTTCAAGGGCAAACAGCTGCTCTGATTTTTTTTTTTTTTTTTAATGTAACTGCAGAACTGTAAGCCCAAGCTGAGTCCCTGGGAATAGTTTCACAATCTACCTCACTTCTATAGTAATAATTACTGGTTACCAGGGGATTGTACAAGAGAAAATGTCCAGCTCAGAGTCAGTCACCTTGGGTCCTCTGCTGCTGCTGCTGCTGCTAAGTCACTTCAGTCGTGTCCGACTCTGTGTGACCCCATAGACGGCAGCCCACCAGGCTCCCTACTACTGCTCTAAAATTAAATCCCTTTGTCTTGGTTTCATCATTTCGCAAATGGCTGCAGTAGTACCTCACCTACCTTCTGTACAGGAGATTATAAGAGTATGATGAAAGGAGATGTAAAAGTGCTTTGAAAAGTTAAGAGAAAATATACTCATATGTAATTAAGTCATGTTCTTTGCAAAAACTGAAACCTATTAACAAGCAGCCTCAAAGTGTTTCGTGACCTTTTCTACTTTTAACTGCATATGATTGGTCTTACCGCTGTAGGAGTGGGACTGTTTGCCACTAAAAATATCAGTCACTTGCTACTACTGGTGCAGAGAACAAATGTGGTCTGATTCTATGAAAAATCCTACAGGCAATCACTGACTTCAAATGCTGAATTTCTAGATCATCTCTTCTTAGCAAACAATAACCCAAGCCTTTATCATAATCCCAGCACTGCAGCCATGGCTGTGATTGTAATGAAAGATCCAAACAAATAAGACCCCAAAATCTTTTGAGAGATTCTGTGGATTTATTACTGAAGAAAGGGGAGAATCATAACAGTCAGGAGAGATGAATCTAAATAACTGTGACATAGCAGTGTTACAGTGACTGAGTTAGTTTAAGGACTTTAGAATCCAAAAGGGATTGGGATGCATGCTTGATCATGAAGTTTCTGGATCAAAGGGCACACACATTTTTAAAGCTTTCATTTCTGACAATAAGTTTTCTGAGGAAGTTCTTTTCTTTAATTATCATGGTGCCATCTCGGTGTTCCAGATATATCTCCACCACTTAGCACTTGAGCACATGCCTAATGAGACTGGATAGTCATTCTAATTTTGACATTGTCCAAAGGAATGTTTACATGATCTTCAAATTTGGAAATCTCTAAATATAAAGATCACAAATATAGCTGTTATTTGTCTTTTTCAGAGTTACCATTTGTGCTTTATACTTCCTTAAATGTGCCGTATTTCATTCAAATAATCAAAAGATAAATTGTTGGTGTTCTTTCTGTAACTCTACCCCCTGAAACAAGCTTTTTTATTTGCTGGGCTTCACCATCTTTTCTCTTATTCAATTGCCTCTTCTAATTTCCATCCCCCAATATAATTATCTATTTCTGCAGTTTCATTGGGCAATGCTATTAAGAGACTAGGCTGCACTTCACATATTTTAAAATAAATCATAAAGAAAAGTTTTATTGTACACACCATACAACAAAAAAAACAAGACAGTTCTAACTAGCCCTACTTCCCAAAGAAACCATTTTTAAATGGACTTACTTGCTACGCATGCACTTAGAGGACCTTTCTCTTTCCAACTGGGGATAACCTTTAGCTCCATCTCATTATTCATTTCCCTCCATAAATATCAAACAACTAAGGGTATCAGTTTCATAATCCAGTGTGCATCTCATCATAGTTAACTGTTTATGGTATTGTCTACAAACAACTTAAAATAAAACATAAATATGCAATAGCATAACTTTTAGTTGTGATCATTAGAAGAAACAGTCGCAGTAGTTCAATTCTCATGTGCTGTCTACAGGGGTAAGAGCAAAGGAGGAAGGGGAATAGGACAGCAAATTGGCTTACTTAAGGTAACGGCTTAATGACTGCCCCAACATCTTCTGGGAAGAATTTGGGGAATTCAACAAAATTCTAACATGTAACATCTATATGAAATTTATCTTGGTGTCAATGTATACAAAAATTGCAGGGAGCTATTCAGTTCAGTTCAGTTCAGTCACTCAGTTGTGTCCGACTCTTTGCGACCCCATGAATTGCAGCACGCCAGGCCTCCCTGTCCATCGCCAACTCCCGGAGTTCACTCAAACTCACGTCCATCGAGTCGGTGATGCCCCCCAGCCATCTCATCCTCTGTTGTCCCCTTCTCCTCCTGCCCCCATTCCCTCCCAACATCAGAGTCTTTTCCAATGAGTCAAACTCTTCACACGAGGTGGCCAAAGTATTGGAGTTTCAGCTTTAGCATCAGTCCTTCCATGAACACCCAAGACTGATCTCCTTTAGGATGGACTGGTTGGATCTCCTTGCAGTCCAAGGGACTCTCAAGAGTCTTCTCCAACACCACAGTTCAAAAGCATCAATTCTTCGGTGTTCAGCTTTCTACACAGTCCAACCCTCACATCCATACATGACCACTGGAAAAACCATAGCCTTGACTAGACGAACCTTTGTTGGCAAAGTAATGTCTCTGCTTTTGAATATGCTATCTAGGTTGGTCATAACTTTCCTTCTAAGGAGTGAGCGTCTTTTAATTTCATGGCTGTAGTCACCATCTGCGGTGATTTTGGAACCCAGAAAATTAAAGTCTGAGACTGTTTCCACTGTTTCCCCATCTATTTGCCATGAAGTGATGGGACCAGATGCCATGATCTTCGTTTTCTGAATGTTGAGCTTTAAGCCAACTTTTTCACTCTCCTCTTTTACTTTCATCAAGAGGCTTTTTAGTTCCTCTTCACTTTCTGCCATAAGGGTGGTGTCATCTGCATATCTGAGGTTATTGATATTTCTCCTGGCAATCTTGATTCCAGCTTGTGCTTCATCCAGCCCAGCATTTCTCATGATGTACTCTGCATATAAGTTAAATAAGGAGGATGACAATATATAGCCTTGACGTACTCCTTTTCCTATTTGGAACCAGTCTGTTGTTCCATGTCCAGTTCTAACTCTTGCTTCCTGACCTGCATACAGATTTCTCAAGAGGCAGGTCAGGTGGTCTGGTATTCCCATCTCTTTCAGAATTTTCCACAGTTTATTGTGATCCACACAGTCAAAGGCTTTGGCGTAGTCAATAAAGCAGAAATAGATGTTTTTCTGGAACTGTCTTGCTTTTTCCATGAACTAGCGGATGTTGGCAATTTGATCTCTGGTTCCTCTGCTCTTAGGTACCACTTAAAAATACAATCTCTAGAATTCCCAGACTGCTCACATCAATGGTTTTCTGAAAAAAATTGCCAATTCACTTATTGAAAATCACAATCTCACAGTGTGATTCACAGATATTGAGAACTGAAAAAAAACTTGAGAGGTAAAGCACAACTTTATTCACCTCAAGGCCAAGAAAGAGAGTGATAAACTTGTCTGGATCACTCATTGGTAAGCGACAGGGCCAGGAGCTGAGCCCCAGTCTCCCATATGAGAACTGGAGTACCACCCACATTACCACATTCTCTTAGGGCCACCTGCCCCAGTCGCATCACCAGGCTACATTTGTAAGTCTAAGTCAAAGCTACAGTATATCTCCAAAGCTACTCACCTGCCTAATTCAAGCAATGAAATTAGCTGGTGATATTAACCCCGTCCATCCTTGACATCAGTTTCCAGTCTTCTCTCAGACACTCACACTCATGAAGGTGATGTGCTTCAGTAATTCACCTGCTCTGCAGGATGTTGTAGAAGCTGACAGTGACTCTGAAGCTAGCTCATAGAGGAGTGTCATAAAATAAGGAAACATCAAGCTAGAAATAATAGTTTTACCATATTATTCTTAAGCCAAATAGTATAAATTTAGAAATGATATTCCAATTCTTCTTTAATATTGTCGAGGCAAAGGAACAGTAGCAAAAAAATGAACAATTTCCTATTCCTAAATACTTCTTTGCTTTGTAGGAAACATTAGCCTGCCTTACTTTTTTCCCCTTACATCAACAAATATTGAAAACCTTCTGAAAATATTTATAAGATACCATTCTGGGAGTTGTGGGCAATATAAAACAAAATGAGCATTCCAAATGGTTTAAAAAAAAAAAAAAAGAACTGTACTTTCAAATGCTTTCCTGTCAAGTAGGGACACTTTGTAAACATAGGGTAAAAGTGGGAATACTTCAGAAGGGGTGCATGTAAAGTGCTGTGGGGATCTGGTGGGGCAGTAATTACTTTCAGGTAAGAGCACATTAACATTCAAGGAGAAAGTAAAATTTAAGGCTATAGAAGAGAGTTAAATTTGAATAAACAGAAGGGGAAGAAGGGAATTTTAGATTGAGAGAATGGAATAATAGCAGAAGTAGAAAAACCCAGGGCAGGTACTGGGAAAAAAAAGAGGTTGAGTTCATCTGAGCACTCGGGACGACGATGAGCATTGAAAAGTGGAAAATAAAGTCAAAAAGATAAACTGGAGCCTGTAGACCAGCAAGAGGTTATGGATTATGATGTCCAGGCACAGGGTAAGAAGAGCGTTCGTTAAGCCGGCATCTTGAAGGAGGGCAAAGAAAATATAGAGGAGCTTGTGGGCACAAAAGGTTTTGGGTGGAATCTGGGGGTTGGCAGCTGATTGATCTTTTAGGCAAAGACAAGGGAACAACCAAAAAGGTTGCCAAGGTTTCAAATCTCAGTGCCTGGAAAGATGATGGGGAAACCCAAAGCAATATTGGCCCTTATAAAAGCAACAAATTATACCAGTGCTAGTAAGAAATGAATTGTGTCTGGGTGGTTGACGTATCATGAAGGAACAAGTCATATTTCTTCTCTCTCATATTTCTTGGTAGGGAAGATGAATCTTTGTGTCCTGGAGAGTTAAGCTTCCTTGTCTCAAAGGAGGGGTAGGTGAGGTTTTGTTTTTCAAGTCTGAACTACTGAATCTGTCAGGTAAACTAGATGAATAAACAGCCTAAGGATAAAACCAGGAAGAGCAAGTAGTTCACAAGTTCTTGTGTAAGCAGGCAGAAGACAGTGAGTCCCAGCCTCTGTTCCAGTGTGAACATTGGAGTACTTCCACACGTTGTGATCTTTCAATAAAAGCTAGAAATTTTGACTTTGTAGTGAATTCTCTGTATTTTGAATGTTGGTAATTAATTCAGAGTGTTGAAAGGTACTACACTCACTGAACCAAGCTTGTCTGCTGTCAGAAATGATCTCAGGCCGCCAGTTTTCTGACTTTGGGCGTCAGATCGTGGACCAACAGACCTGAACTCTGCTACAGAAAGACAGTGCCTAGGATTAAAGGGACCGAGAGTCCTGTCCCAATGTTCCTGAAATGCAGAAGCTCTGGAATTGGTATTATCATTAAGAGAACAGATGCCCAAGCCACAGATTGCCTGAGTCCAAATCCTGGCCCCTTACTAGCCAGGCGATCTAGTGCAAGCTACTCTCTAGACCAGAGTTTATTCAATTTAAAAGTGAGTACAATACCATGACCTGCCTTAGAGAGTTGTGATGCTAAAATGAATTAATATGTTAGAACAGGGCCTGGTACAGGGTGAGCTTTATGTAGCTTGCATTAGAGTTGGCCTTCCTTAACAGATGTGGATCCCATGCATACGGTCGGCTGGCTAAGGGAGGTGAAAATTCACAGACTTTGATATCCAATGGGGGTCCTGAAATCTCCCATGGATACCAAGGGACAACTGTATTTTTGTTTAATTTCAAGGGAAAAGGAAGGGACCCTCACTTATGAGTATAGGGAGTGGTTCCACACTGAGTGGATTTCCAATTATCCTGGTTGGGTGGAGGTACTAAGTCAAATTTAATTTTATACAAAAAAAGAAAGAAAAGTGAATCCTTGTATCTGAGTGAAAACGGCATGTTCATATCAGTTCCCATGATTCTGTTGTCATATTTCATCTCCATCAGGGTATTTCTCACATCCTGTGTCAGACTCACAACTTTCATATCCTCTTTTAAGGCCTTAGCCCCACATTCCTCAGTTACCCATACCAAGAATAGAACTTGTTTCATTTCAAACATGATTATGCTTCAAACTCTTCTTTGAGAGAATTTCAATGACAAGTCTCTATTGAAAGCAAAGGGAACTGAAGAAAGGATAGGAAAAATTGAGTAGACTGAAACCACCTTTCTACTAAGAAGAGTTTTTCATCTTCTTTTAAAGTATTCTAGCTTTCCTAATGTATAGGGCACATGGTCCTTTCTCTTTTATTTATATCCAATAAACTACAGTGTTTTGCACATTTATATGTATGATGCATATCACAAACTATGCTTTTGATGGTATCTCTTTAGTGAGATTTAATTAAATTGATTTTAAATAATTTACTTTACACTGGGTAGAGAATAGATATGCTTTATCTTTCAAAAATCTTTTGGTCTTAAAAATGAAAAAGAAAAAAATTTCTTTCAAAAGGGAGTGGTGACATGATACTTTTTTTTTCTTTCTACATTTAGATCTCTCAAAAGGGTACATGGCCTTCCCCTTCTCTTAAGATACTACCCACAAGAAAAGGAACCCCAAACTCATTCTTTGTCTAATTTAAATGTCACATTTGCAACACAGAATTATATGTGTATAAATGAACAGACATTTTGAATATTAAACATTTTTGATTATTGCACTAATTGCAAATCTCAGTGATAGAAAAAAATGGAATGTCCTTCCTTTCTGCTTATCAAGATTGTGAATTCATTCTTACCAAGTGTGGGGGAAAGGAGGCCTGAACACACATAAATTCTGTTCTTTATCTTCATGCTGACTTGAAATACTACTGCTGTTCTATTGTTCCCAGCAGGTGGGCATTTTTCTTAATAGAAGGCCCAAATTGAATTTCAGTCTTTGATGCAATCTCTAGGCATAAATATGCAAAAAAATTGTCTTCTTTAAGATTGTAATTTCTGAAACTATAGAGACTTGTTTCTTACTGGCTCTATCATGTCCTGGATTGGAGCTCAGATCAGGCTGACAGAGCTGTGTCCAGGGTGCTTGTTAATATAGGAACCAAGGCTCATTCACCTGATACTTTGGTTTTCCATAAAAGCAACAGTAAATAATCACCTCATCATTGTTTCCTACACAGTCAGAACTTACGTCACAACTAAAATGTTACTGGAGATACATTTAGCCCCTCCATGTGAAGGACTGGAGAACACCCAGATCAGAAGCAGCCCCCAGAACTACACCACCACACTCCCAAATAAGTTCCTAAAACAGGCAGTCCCATGGTGGGTTGCTCTAACAAGCCAATCTTGGTGACTAGCCAGTTTTACCTGCCCATGGCCTGGTGGCCCTGGTTTGTTCCCTTCCCTAGAGGACAGGAAACTGGTGGCAGTGGGACTCAAAGCCAAGGCCCTGGTTATGACTACAGTCATGACTCGCAGCAGACGAGGCCTGCTGCTTTCACTCATAAATACATTTCCTGTTTGTATAACAGCACTTAGATTGAGTCAAACCTTTTAGGAGATCAATCTATAACACGTTTTTTAAAAGGCCTTCCTTTGACCTAGTAATTCCACTTAAGAAAATAATCCTACATTTCTGCAAAGCTCACTAAAGCAGTCAATAGTTCAACAAATACATATTGTACTGAGTACAATGTACCATAAACCAGATTAGGTGTTGGAAATAATAAAATCATTGCTTGCTCTTGGGGACTTTACAGTTGACTGGAAATTTTATATTTATCATTTACGAATGCCTACCATGTCCAGGTATTCCACTAGGCATCTTATATGTTTTCTCAGCTAATCATTATAAAGTAAAGTAGTAGCAGCCTCATCTCACACTGAAATGGTTGAGTGACTTGCCCTGAATTATACAGCTAAGTAGCATTTCTGAAATTCAGGCTCAGGTTTAAAGTCTCCAAAGTTTGTGCTTTACCCACTAAACTTTGCTGTATTATGATTTAAAACAGTAGTAACAATAATCAATGCATCAATAACCAAAGGTACTGAATGAATAATTAATAACATTAAGTAGGATATGCAGTCATTAAAAGCGATACTTCTGACAGTTTGTCACACACTCAAAAATGCTTACATTTAAGCATTTATATAATGTAAAAGCAGAATGGGGACTTCTCTGGTGGCTCAGTGGTAAAGAATCAGCCTGGCAATGTAGAAGAGACAGGTTTGATCCCTGAGTTGGGAAGATCCCTCTAGAGAAGAAAATGCACCCCACTCCAGTACTCTCACCTGGAAAATCCCATGGACGGAAGAGCCTGGTAGGCTGCAGTCCATGGGGTTGCTAAGAGTCAGACACGACTGAGCGACTTCATTTTCCCTTTTCACTTTCATGCATTGGAGAAGGAAATGGCAACCCACTCTAGCGTTCTTGCCTGGAGAATCCCAGGGGCCAGGGAGCCTGGTGGGCTGCCGTCTATGGGGTCGCACAGAGTCGGACGCGACTGAAGTGACTTAGCAGCAGCAACAGCCAGTATTCTTACCTGGGAAATCCCATGGACAGAGGAACCTGGTGGGCTACAGTCCATGGGGTCGCAAAAAAGTCAGACACGACTTGGTGACTAAAGAACAACAGAAAGCAGGATGTGAATATGTGCACACAGAATGACCTTAACTATGTTTAAAGACACACACATATATATTGGAAGTAAAAATGCTAGTTTTTTTAAAATAGGGAAACCTTCCCCGATGGCTCAGTAGGTAAAGAATCCACTGCAATGCAGGAGACCCAGGAGACACAGCCTCAATCCCTGGGTTAGGAAGATCCCCTGAGGAAAGAAATAGCAACTCACTCCAGTATTCTTGCCTGGGAAATCCCATGGAATTTCCATGGCTACAGTCCATGGGGTCGCAAACAATCAGAAACAACTGAGAGACGAAGCACACACACACAAATGTTCACTTAAATAATACAAAATTAAGGAGAATTGTAAGAGGAAACACTGCACTTTCATAAGTAATCCAGAGAAAGCAGTTCACCCCAGCCTACAGAATTCACTTTTTAAAAGGGCTTTGGATCTTCTTTTCTCTGACAACCATAAAAATTTCCCTCTTACCCTACTGCCAACCTTCCCTCACCTAACTTGTATTAGTCAGGATTCTCCACAGAAACAAAGTTAAAGGATATATATAGAGAGAGAAATATACAGAGATTTAATCTAAAGAAATGGCTCATGCAATTGTGGGGTTGGCAAGAAGGAAATATGCATGGCAGAAAGCTGACATTGCAGCCTTTGATCTGAAGGCTGCATGGAGACAGAATCTCTTCCTCATGAAGGTGTCTTGGTATTTTCTCTTAAGGCCTTCCACTGACTGGCAATGTACATTCATATAACAAAGGCTAATCTCCTTTAAAGTCTACTGATAGAGATGTCAGTCTCATCTAAAAAAAAAAATACCTCACAGCTATACTTAGACATGTTTGATTCAACAACTAGGCACCACACTCAACCAAGTTGACATTATAAAGTTAACCATTGCATAATCATTCCCCCACCTACACAGAAAAAAATGAATTTGTGTTTCAGATCCTGTCCAGGCTCATTCCATCCTTTGATGCACATCATTAAAGACCCCAGCTTCTGTCTGAAGTCAGACCTTATGGGACATGAGTATCATCTCACTATACATTTTTTGGATCATAATAAATCAATTTTGTAGCTCTAAGGTTTAAAACATATGTTCATAGATATATCTTGTGTGATCTTCACAACAAGCCATTATTGTAGTCCTCATTGAGTCAAACCTAAGGCTAGAGAGAATATTATGACATGTCTAAGATCACAGAGTTAATAGATGACTAGTTAATAGAATTCAGAAAAGTCAAGACTTCCAACTTCAAGCCCTTGCTATCAAATACACGCCACACACAGAAGTGTCATTGGCCCTCAAGGACAGCAGCTATTTTAATTGAATTCAATTTCCCATTCATCTAAATTGGAAACAAAGATTAAGGTGCCTGTCTTATCAGCCAGGACAGGAATATAAAGCTGTAGACCAATTTCAGGAATTGACGGTCTATAAGCACATGTAAGCTTGTTTTTGTTGTAACTTTGATTAACGTATAGCATGCTATCCAGATTATAAATTTACAGTTCAACAAATTTTCACAAAATGAATACTCCCATGTAACTGCTACTGAAACCAAGAAGTGGAACTAACTGGCATCTCTGAAGTCCCTTAGGGAGCCTGCAGCTACCACCTTTTCCCCGAAGGTTACCACCATCCAGATGTCTATCACCATCAACTAATTTTGCCTGGTTTGCACCTTTATATAAATGGAGTCCTATTGGATGTGCTTTTTTGTGTCTGGCCTCCTCTACTCTACATTATGTCTGTGAGATTAATCCACCACTTTGTTTAGTCCTGTTGCTGTTATATATTTCACTGTATAAATTTAATACAATTTGTTCATCCAGGTGACAATTTGGGTTTTTTTTTTTCCCAGTTTGGGAATGCTGTGAACAGTGCAGCTATGAACATTCTTACACATGATTCATAGCCCATCTATGTATTTCTGTTTAGTACATACCTAGAGGTGAAATTTCTGTACACATCTGCACATATTCAATTTGACTGGAAACTGCCAAACAGCAGTGATTGTACTAGTCGCTAGAAGAAGCACAAACTGGAATCAAGATTGCCGGGAGAAATATCAATAACCTCAGATATGCAGATGACACCACCGTTATGGCAGAAAGTGAAGCAGATGACAGAAAGTGAAGAGGAACTAAAAAGCCTCTTGATGAAAGTGAAAGAGGAGAGTGAAAAAGTTGGCTCAAAGTTCAACATTCAGAAAACGAAGATCATGGCATCTGGTCCCATCACTTGATGGGAAATAGATGGGGAAACAGTGTCAGACTTTATTTTGGGGGGCTCCAAAATCACTGCAGATGGTGACTGCAGCCATGAAATTAAAAGACGCTTTCTCCTTGGAAGGAAAGTTATGACCAACCTAGATAGCATATTCAAAAGCAGAGGCATTACTTTGCCAACAAAGGTTCATCTAGTCAAGGCTATGGATTTTCCATTGGTCATGTATGGGTGTGAGAGTTGGACTGTGAAGAAAGCTGAGTGCCGAAGAATTGATGCTTTTGAACTGTGGTGTTGGAGAAGACTCTTGAGAGTCCCTTGGACTGCAAGGAGATCCAACCAGTCCATTCTGAAGGAGATCAGCCCTGGGTGTTCTTTGGAAGGAATGATGCTAAAGCTGAAACTCCAATACTTTGGCCACCTCATGCAAAGAGTTGACTCATTAGGAAAGACTCTGATGCTGGGAGGGATTGGGGGCAGGAGGAGAAGGGGATGACAGAGGACGGGATGGCTGGATGGCATCACCAACTCGATGGACTTGAGTTTGAGTGAACTCCGGGAGTTGGTGATGGACAGGGAGGCCTGGCATGCTGCAATTCATGGGGTTGCAAAGAGTTGGACACGACTGAGTGACTGAACTGAAGTAAACTGACACATCACTAGCAATTGATGAGGTTTCCAGACGTCCCACATATTCATTAGCATCGTTATGGTTATCTTTTCAACATTCTAATTTTACAACATATGGATCCACAACAATACATAACTTTGGTTTCCATTTATAAAAAGTTCCTATAAATGGTATGCTGAAAATTCAAGTTAGTTTTTGAGATTTATCTATTTGATAAAAAATAGTCCAATATATTTTCTTTCACTGCTATAAAACATTCTGATTTTGCAAATCTGAATTCTGTTGATGTGATTGCTCCCATTTTTTCACAATGATAAATGATGCAAAGACTGTTCTTACTTATATATGTATCTTTGTACCTTTACACGGGAATTTCTCTAGAGAGAAATGGTTGAATTATGGTATATGCATGTCTCCAATTATACCAGATATTGCCAAAATTGTTTTCCAAAGTAGTCATACCAGCTTATACTGCTACCAGCTGATTTCAAGTATGTCCTTACTCCAGATCATTTGTATGGTCAGGTTTTTAAACAATGTTTGTCAAAAAAATGGGTATGTAATATTCTTAATAACTCTCTTAAGTTTTCCAAATAATTTATAAATACATACACTTACAAATGGAGAAGGGCATGGCAACCCACTCCAGTATTATTGCCCAGAGAATCCCATGGACAGAGGAGCCCTGGAGGGCTACAGTCCACGGGGTCACAGAGTCGGACATGACTGAAGCGACTTAGCATGCACACATGCACACATGAACACTTACAAAGAAAAAGACAGCCTCATTCCCCTTCTCTGTGCCCCCAGAGCTGTGGTTTTAAAACACCAGGATGCTTCATCTAAGTAGGGCCCAGGAATCTGCCTGACTGTACGTACATGCAGATGTCTCAACAGCCTAGGTTGGGGAGTGTTCCTCTTGGCTTCTCGTGTCCAGCTAGAGCAGTTCTCTCATTGCACTTAGTGGTTTACGTTATCTTTGTCCAGCTGGGATTATGAGCTGCTGGGAGGCAGAGACCAACTCTAGGAACAGTTTGGTATCCCTAGGGCCCAGTCCACAGAGGGGACTGATCCATGTCCAAGGACAAATGGAAAGGAAGGGAAAGTGGAAATGACCACTTTTTCCCTGCTTGGTCTTCATCACAGCTTAGAGTGTGTGGGGACATGTAACATTTACTTAAAAATGCTAGACTTCCCTCGTGGTCCAGTGATTAAGAATCTGCCTGCCAATGCGGGGGACATGGGTTAGATCCCTGGTGCGGGAAAAGCCCACATGCTGTGGAGTAACTAACCCCACGCCCCTAGAGCCCACACTCTACAACAGGAGAAGCCACCTCAATGCGAAGAAACTAGAGGGCACTGCAACTAGTCAGTAACCCCTGCTCGCCGCACTTAGAGAAAGCCTGTGCACAGCAACGAAGAATCGGTGCAGCCAAAAATAATAAGTAAATTTTTAAAAATAAAATAAAAAACAAATAAAAATGCAAACCACACATGCGTTCTTTTGGATTAACTGTCAAGTGACTTGATAATACTCTTTAATAGCTTTTGACTTGGACTAATGGCACATCAAAATCTTTTATTATATATTATTTTCTCATATATTCTCTCAGGAGAAATATATATTGGAACATGTTCTGAGCAGGGCACTCCTTGGATCTAATAACTAACAGCACATGATATGGGGCTGGCAAGGGAGAGACAAACAAGGAATTAAAGTCAGAAGGTACCTACAGAAATCATTTAATCCAGACACCTCACTGTATGGAAGAGGGAACAGGAAGGCTTGCCGTGTGGCTTGCTGTGTTTATAGTTTACAAGGCTTCTCCTGTTGTAGAGCATGGGCTCTAGGGGTGTGGGGTTAGTTACTCCACAGTATGTGGGCTCTTCCAGGACCAGGGATCTAACCCATGTCCCCTGCATTGGCAGGCAGATTCTTAATCACTGGACCACCAGGGAAGTCTAGCATTTTCAAATAAACTTTACATGTCGCCACACACTCTAAGCTGTGATGAAGACCAAGCAGGGAAAAACAGAGTCCGTATTTACAGGACTCTGCAGTGAGGCCAGACCATGCCTTCCCACACCAGGGCCACTGCTCCGCCAAAGGAGCAACGTGTGCTCAGTGGCTCAGTCATGTTCGACTCTTTGTGACCCCATGTAGCCTGCCAGGCTATCCTGCCCATGGGATTTCCCAGGCAAGAATACTGGAAAGGGTTGCCATTTCCTTCTCCAAAGAAGCAATAGTTCATAATCATAATCCTGAGCTCCAAACTCCCTCCCCACTTCTTTCAACCATCTCATCGCACCTAAGGGGAGAGTCCTTAACCTGGGCTCTGTGGATAGAGTTTAGGAACCTTGACAATTACTGTTCCTTTACATACATTTTTTTGGGGGGTGAGGTCTACAGCTTTCCACAAAAGGGCCTGGTAAGCAAAACAGGATAAAAATGACCACTTGGATTTGGTGAAAGGCAGAAAGAAAATAATAATAATAATAATAATCTTCTAAAAGCAGAGACACAGACACACACACACACACACGGTGCTTCTTCTTCCCTTGGAGCCTTTGTACTTGTTGTTCTTCTGCCTAGAATGCTTTTCCCATAAATTTTTGCTTAGCTACTGCAATCCCCAAACCTGCTCACTTGTCACTCTACATTTTACCTTGTTTTATTTCCTGATGACACATATTTGTTGTTTGACTACATATTTTTCATCTTTCTCTCCCTATTAGGGAGAATATGAGCCGGCTGAAGGGAGAGATTCTTATCTCCAACTCCTAGAACAGCACCAGGCACAGAACAGTCTCCATGTGCGAAAGAACACATCCCAGCTGCGCTTGTCGTCTGCTTTCCCTCCACCAAAAGCCATCCTAAACTGCGGCATCTGCTAACGGCCTCACTCATCTAAGTTTTGTCATTTAACTGTTTCCCTGTCAGATGGAACGGAC
>NW_011494738.1:1198469-1223564 GCF_000754665.1 Bison bison bison | reverse complement strand
GATGGAACGGACCACGGCTACCTGTGGATGCCCTGGGGCCTCCCCTGGGAAAGGCAGAGGCCTTGCTAGAGCTGGCAGGGGTGCAAGGAAAATTCCCACACAAAGAAAGCTTCTTTCTTTCCAAGTACTCGCTTTGTCTCTTTCTGTAACTTTGTTGAAATGTTTTGCTCTTGCCATTACATTTTTTTCAGACCTTTTCCCAAAGGGTAAAACATTTGTGTTTGACTTTTAATCACTAACCACAGTTAATGACCAAAAAAGTTCACTTTTTTACTTATCAATTCAATGCTGCTTAGGATCCTGATGTGTACTTAGTCATTCAGTCACGTCTGACTCTTTGCGACCAAATGGGCTGTAGCCCGCCAGGCTCCCCTGTCCCACTGGAGTGGGTTGCCATTTCCTTCTCCAATGCATGAAAGTGAAAAGTGAAAGTGAAGTCGCTCAGTTGTGTCAGACTCTTAGCAACCCCATGGACTGCAGCCCACCAGGCTCCTCCGTCCATGGGATTTTCCAGGCAAGAGTACTGGAGTGGGATAGGATCCTGAAAACTAACATAAATTATCATGTGCCTGTGTATGAGCATGTGAGTGTGTAAACAGCACATGATGAGGGACTTGCCTTGTTCTGCTTGGTTGAAAATGCTTCTGATGGTTGATGATGCACATTCATGAGGCTACAGATTATAGTAACAGCTATTGTAGTGAATGAAGGTTACACATGCTCATTTTTTTTAATGTAATGCAAAATTTTTATTTGTTCTTAGTAAATACCTGTAAACAACCTAGTTCAACAGATTCTGTGGCTGAAGTGCTCAAAAATACATTTGGACTGCCATCAACTTCTAAGTGGCTGAAAACACATGTACAAATATATTGTTATATATATATATTTGTTGTTTAGTCATTAAGTTGTATCCAACTCTTTTTTGACCCCATGGACTGTAGCCCACCAAGCTCCTCTGTCCATGGGATTTCCCAGGCAAGAATACTGGAGTGGGTTGCCATTTCCTCCTCTAGGGGAACTTCCTGATCTGGGATTGAACCTGCATCTCCTGCACTGCAGGCAGAGTCTTTACTGCTGAGTCACTGGGTTAGCCCCAAATATTTATATATAAATTAAGCAATAAGATCTTGGGCCTGAAGAAAGTGTTTTTCTTTCTCCTGCTAATACCTTTTTTTAGGCCAGAAAGGCATTTCTTGTAATTGAGGGAGGTCCTGTCCCCATAACCCCTAAGGGGTCCCCCAGCCCAGCTTAAAGGTGATGTTTCTCCCAGAGCAAGGCCTGTACCTCACTGGAGTGTGCAAGGACACCCACAACTCACCCCCAGCAGACCAGGGGAATTAGAAGAGAATCAGAGATAAAGAAAGAAGGAGCGAAAGAAAATGTGTTAAGAAGAAAAGGGTAATAGGGTAAATGTAGCCAGTTCCACCCTCCCCTGATCCCAGCAGAGTCCTTTACTTAATTCCTCTCCAAGATGTGCCAAGGAAAAGGTGCATTTCATTTAAATATGCTTCTGCTATCTGCATGCTTTGCTTTGTCTAAAGAGAAAAGGAATTGGGGAAGAAATTATACAGAGAAACATTTTCTTGCATTCAGTCTTTTTAAAAAGGGAGTATGAGCAGGACATGGAAACAGTCACTAGCATCCTACACTAAGGTACCTGTGTGGCAGAGGAGATGGAGCCATAATGGATGGCTCTATAAGCTTTCTCTCTCTCTCTCTCTGCCATGTGAGGACACAGCAAGAAGAAAACCATCTGCAAGCCAGGAAGAGGGTTTTCACCAGGAACCAAATCAGCTAGCACCTTGATCTTGGACCTGCCCAGCATTCAGAACTGAGGCAGAAGGGTCTGTTGTCTAAGCCACCCTGTCTATGGGGTTTTGTCATGGCAGCCTGAGCTAAGACAGTGATTTACATAAATTCACTTAGCAGATATTTTCTGAGCATCTCCAGGTCCAGGTATTGCTATGGACAGAGAAATAACAAAGCAGATGAGGTTCTGCCTTCTTGGTGGGACTTGGATTCCAGTGGGGAGATCTACCATCAACAATAAACAAAACAAACAAGGAAATCTTAGGTAGCGGCAAGAGCTGTGAAGAAAACACAGCAGGGCAATGCAAAGCAATGACTGGGGAGGGGCTGCTTGAGAGCAGATAGTCAAAGGAGGCTTTCTGGGGAGGGAATATTTGAGCTGAATGATAAGGAAGAGCCAACCACTAGACAATCTGGTGGAATACAGTTCCAGTTACAGGAAACCAAAATGTTAGCACTGGGCTGATGTATGTGTGACCTTAGAGTTAACTGAGTTAGGACAGGCAAAGAATTGAAGTAGACTTAAGATAGACTTGAGTATTAACATCCAGAAGTAGCAGTAAGAGATGCATAGCAAGAATATTTACATAAGAAGCTTCAGATTTTGAATATCAGCGAAACAACAATGGTCTTAGAATTATCTGCTACTCCACAAGACTCCTCCCCTGTATTTCCTACACCTCACCCACCATCCATAATATGTAACAGCCATGCAATATCATGATGTTAATTACAGCATTACTCACCTCCAAGCCAGTTTTATTAGATTAGTGGGGGTACATCTGTTACAGTTAACAAACCAATGATGATGTGATATTATTAACTAAAGTCAATACATTATTCAGATTTGTCATGTCATTTTTCTGTTCTAAAATCCAATCCAGGGTATCACGTTGCACTCAGTCATGTCTCCTTGGGCTCCTCCTCTAAGCAGTAACAGTTTCTGAAGCAATCCTTGTTTTTGATGACCTTGACAGTTTTGAGGACTGCCAGGTATCTTGTAGACTGTCTCTCCTTTGGGATTCATCTGATGTTTTTCTCATAATTAGACTAAAGTGATGAGTTCCTGGATAAAACACCACTGAGGGAAAGTGCTGTTCTCATCACACCATAAAAAAGGGACATACGATCAATGTGACTCATCACTGCTGTTGACTTCTATGCCTTGGCTGAAGTTCCCAGTCATTTTTGATTATTCACTCTCTCACCCCTGGCATCCTACCAGCCATTGGGTTTCACCTAATATAGTCCCAGACCCAACTCCTCATTCACATCATCTCTACAGCCTCAAGTCCAAGTCCAGTCCCTCCTTAGTATCCTCCATTACACCATCAAAGCTGTCTTTCCAAAACAAGCTCTAGTCATAGCCTTTCTCTAGTCAAATAATCTCAGGAGAAAAAAACAAAAACCCAAAACAAAAAAAAAAAAGCCCTTTGTTTTCATTGGAAAATAAAGTCCAAGCTTTCCAGCATCACATGTAGGCTACTACTGGTTATAAGCTACTTTTTCATTCCAGCTCCTTGAGCTCTGGGTTTGGCACTAGTACTCATCGCTCACACCCTGCTCATCCCTTCATGAATGCTGTGTGGGTTACTGTTAACCAAACTTCTGTCCTGTGATGGTCATCCCTCTTGGCCCTGGAATACAGAAACTGCTGAGAAAGTGTTCCCTACACTCAAGAAGTGTAGGGAGGTTAGAGTGACAAGCCTTGTAAACAGGTAATTGCAGGCTTGTGGGGTAGATGTTGGAGAAGGAAATGGCAACCCACTCTAGTACTCTTCCCTGGAAAATTCCATGGACTGAGGAGCCTGATAGGCTACAGTCCATGGGGTTGCAAAGAGTTGGACACGACTGAGCAACTTCACTTCAGGGTAGATGTGCTAGGGATTAACTTGGATGTGTACAGATTGCAAATGGAGCATCTAAGCCAAAGTCCCTCAGTGTCTCCAGAGGAGACTACACAGGGGAAGTGGTATCAGAGCAGAGACTGGAAGCAAGAAAAAAGTTCACCAAGAGGCCAGGAGAAGTTCTAGGCAGAGGAAGCCATGACTATGAAGCAACATGTGACTATTTGCAAAACATGAATAAGAGCTAGATGATTTAGCTTTAAAACAAGCTAAAGAACTTGGATATTAATCCACAGGACACTGTTTTCAAGCTGTGGGTCTTAAAATCCATTTAGTGTGCCCTGACTATCATTATGTTAGAGTGAAAGAGAATAGAGGAGAAAAAAATTAGTTTTCTGGACATTTAGTTTCTCTGACTGCACACAAATGTTTGCACGTACTGGTTTGCAACATAAACTCTACTTCTTACTGGAAATCACCTTTAAATAAGTTCTTTAAAATACTGATATAGGGTGGTCTTACAAGCATGGTAACAGGGATGTGTGTTCAAACTGCCCCAATGATAATACTAATTAAGGGCCCATGTTATAAAAACAGATTCCTAGGCCTCAATCCAGACCCACAGACTCAGAATGTCCAGACAAAGGCCTGGTAATCTGCATTTGTAACAAGCATTTTGGCTATTCCTGATGAGGGAAGCTTGGAACACTAATACTCTGATCGCAGGATGGAAAATGGATCTGAATGAGAAGAAGCTGGATAGAAGGAGCAGTTAGAAGACATTTGTTATTATCCAAGAGATGCTAGGCTTGAACTGAGGCAAGCGCAGTGGGGAAAGGAGGTGGTGGCTTCAAGAAACCTTTAGAAGGTGGAGGCATAGGACATGAAGGCTCCTGAGTCTAGAACATTTGTATCTTGGACACCTGCATAGTCATCAGGAGTAGGAGAGAGAGTGTACGTTTGGGGGGAAAGGTACGAGTTCAATTTTTGGACATGTTGAATTTGAGGTGAAATCCATAATGAAGAGCAGGCTTTTGGACATATCATTCAGGAGAGAGGTCAAAGTTGGACACAAGAATTTCTGAATCATTAGCATGTAGATTAGAGCTTGAAAAATGAGATTCCCTAGGGAAGGGGTGGGGTCTGTGGAACCAAGGACCACACAGGGGCGGGGCTTGCAGCACTCAGGGCTCTGCCTTATCATCCTCAGTCTCCAGGCCTTTCCTTCTGTGAGACAGCCCTTCTCCCAGTCCCTTTCTCTGCCTAACGAAATCGCACCAAAGACTATCTCTCCAGCTCTCACCACCCCAGACAGAGTGGACCCTAGTACTATACTAAGTGTCATGTCTCCAGTCATTTTGGATTAGGGCTGGCAATGTCCTATTTCCCTTTTCTTCCTGTTAGAGGCAAAAACCTGTCAGTTCCAAGTATCTAGCACAGAGTAGGTACTCAATACCTGTTGGTGACATTGTGGTAAAGATTTAGGCAGAGTTCATAAATTTGGACCTAAAATTCTAGTGTTGAGTTGCAAATGAGTCTACTGAAATGACAGCTGCCAAACCATTATACATTATTGCCTTTGATACGTCTTGACACACTACCATCTGGTTTTCGTCTTCCTATTCCTAGCTCAGGGTTCTCACGTTTTATTTTAACATAAGTTACTCAAATTTATCTTTTTCATACCACTGCATCGCATAGAAATGGCACACATTAAAATCACAAGCGATAAGTTTCATTTCATCTTAGTATCTAAACTATTTTGAGCCAAATTACTCACGCATTTTTTGATCAGAAATAGTGTGTACCCCCCATTTCTTTGCATATTATTTTGAAGCAAATTTCAGAGAACATATTCTTCATCAGTAAAAGAGAAGACTTTTAAAATAACAGTTGTAATATCATTATTACACCTAAAATAATTAACAATATTTCCTTAACATCAAATATTCAGTCATTATTTGAATTATCAATTTTTCATAAATAGAATTTATTTTACAATTTAAAAAATAAGGTCCACACATTGCAATTGGTTGATATGCCCTTTAAGTCTCTTTTAACCTGTAAGCTTCCCCCCTCTTATTTTTTCTTGTAAATTATTTATTGACATGGAGAAGGTATTGGCAACCCACTCCAATATTCTTGTTTGGAAAATCCCATTGACAGAGGAGCCTGGTAGGCTACAGTTCATGGGGTAGCAAAGAGTCAGACACAACTGAGCGACTTCACTTATTTATTGACAAAATCAAGTCATTTGTCCTGTAGCATTTCCTACAATTAGAGTCTCTGCTGTTGGTATTTCCACAGTGTAGTATAAGATGCTCCTCTGTCCTCTGTATCTTCTGAAATTGGTAGTTGGAATGAGAAACTTGCTGAAATTCAAACTTTGGGACAGGATTTTTTCATGGGGTAGTGGTATCTTCTTCCTTCTTCCACCAAGAGGTGAATAATATTTGGTTGTCTCTCTTTGTATTATGCTAGGGGGCTTCCCTGGTGTCTCAGACAGTGAAGAATCTGCCTGCAATGCAGGAGACCTGGCTTTGATCCCTGGGTTGGGAAGATCCCCTGGAGCGGGGCATGGCAATCCACTCTATATTCTTGCCTGGAGAATCCCCATGGACAGAGGAGCCTGGCGGGCTACAGTCTATGGGGTCACAAAGAGCTGGACACAACTGAGTAACTAAGCACGGTAATCAGTGATGCTCAATGTCTAGATCCATTAGCTGTTTAGGAGTTACAGAAAGGTGAAATGCTAATAAATTGCTTCTCAATTATCATTCAAATGTGATGAATTTCTTGAGCATCACTAAGGAACTCATAATTAAACATATTTAAACATATTCATATGTTTCAATCTTCTGCTGTTGCTATTCCTATTGCTGCAAAAATTCTCACACCTTTGGCTAATGGGAAACTCTTTAGCTTGGCTCTGGAGTCCTTTTGGAATGATGCTCAGTTCAGGTCAGTTCAGTTGCTCAGTCGTTTCTGACTCTTTGCAACCCCATGAATCACAGCACACCAGGCCTCCCTGTCCATCACCAACTCCCAGAGTTTACTCACTCATGTGCATCAAGTCGGTGATGCCATCCAGCCATCTCATCCTCTGTCATCCCCTTCTCTTCCTGCCCCCAATCCCTCCCAGCATCAGGGTCTTTTCCAATGAGTCAACTCTTCACATCAGGTGGCCAAAGTATTGGAGTTTCAGCTTCAGCATCATTCCTTCCAATGAACACCCAGGACTGATCTCCTTTAGGATGGACTGGTTGGATCTCCTTGCAGTCCAAGGGACTCTCAAGAGTCTTCTCCAACACCACAGTTCAAAAGCATCAATTCTCCAGCGCTCAGCTTTCTTCACAGTCCACCTCTCACATCCATACATGACTACTGGAAAAACCATAACTTTGATTAGATGGACCTTTGTTGGCAAAGTAATGTCTCTGCTTTTTAATATGCTATCTAGGTTGGTCATAACTTTCCTTCCAAGGAGTAAGCATCTTTTAATTTCATGGCTGCAGTCACCGTCCGCAGTGATTTTGGAGCCCAGAAAAATAAAGTCTGACACTGTTTCCACTGTTTCCCCATATATTTCCCTTGAAATGATGGGACCAGATGCCATGATCTTAGTTTTCTGAATGTTGAGGTTTAAGCCAACTTTTTCACTCTCCTCTTTCACTTTCATCAAGAGGCTTTTTAGTTCCTCTTCACTGGAATGATGCTAGTGGTCTTTAAAATCTTCCTTGTCATTTATATAACAAGATGCTTCAAGTTTCTCTTGTTTACTTCCTGCCTCAGACTTTAAATCAGCCTGGTTCCTTTTTTATTTTTGACATTTGTTTTGTTTTCTTAATTTCTTTTACTTTCTAAATTTGTTTTTATTTTTTAATTATTTTTGCATCCTCACTCCTTTAAATGGAAGATGGTATTTCTGCACCTTCATCCAGGCTCTGGGGGTGTTCACTGTCCTTGGGTTGACTTGACATTGACTTCAGAGTTTTAAATTTCTCAGATATGCTAGTGGCTAACAGTGCAGGCTCCAGAGGTAGACAGACAGGCATCAGAGGCTCCTGGGTTTGAATCACTGCTCTACCACTTATTAGGTGTGTGACATTGGTCCGGTTTATCAACTTATCTGTAGTTTAGCTCCCTCAGTTGTAAAATGAGGAAGATCCTGGTGAGATTCACAAGATCCTGGTGAAATTCACAAGATCCTGGTGAAATTTAAATGTGGTAATTCCTGTGAAGTGCTTAGAATTGAGCTGACATACATGACTTGTGTGAGGGTTGGCTATTAATATTCTCATTACTATTCTCTTTTTAGCCTTGTCACTGTGGCCTGCTCACACAGTGGGTCATCCGGTATCTGACACAGACTTAGATTTTATTCATAACTAGTGACACACTGGTTTTTTTTAAATGATTCTAAAGTTCCATCAGCAACCTTTATCCCACAAGTGCAGCTCTGAATGATGTAACACTCACACATATTAGAACATTTCCGATTAAGGAATCCAAATTCAACAAAGCTAATAGCATTCATACGGCCCCCAAGCACCAGCATACTTCCTGCTTTTTATACTCATCTGGAAAGGGGTAAATTGTCAGAAGCCTGGCTGGGAGTGGCCCTACGGGGGAGTTAAGGTCTTACTTTGCACTGGATCACTGCCAAGACACATCTGTCTGGTCTCTTCTAGTGGAGCACAGGGAGCCATGAGGGTGGCATTCCCCAAAGGCCTCCAGCTCTGTTTCTAATCAAACTGGTGGAGCTGTAAAACATACTCAGATCTCATAAACCCTAACACTGGTCCTGTCTGGAAGCCCATCCATATAATCAAATATCCACCCATTCAACTGTTTGCAACACAGCTCTTTCTTCAGGTTTGAGGGGTTAAAAGATTCGGGACTGCTGCCACTGCACAGTTCAGAATAAAGACAGTGAAAGAGAAGCAGCAGCCCAGGCCTTGTTTCCCTGGTGGTCCACTAGGTCCCAACAAAGGCTCCAGGCACCTCTCTCCACTGAAAGCCAGACAGAGCCCTAACATGGACCGTGACTAAAATGCTCATGCCATGCGTGGCTCCTTCAACAAAGGCATTTGCTTGCAATTTTACCTCCTTGCATCACTGACATATAATTGCACTGTCATTGCATCAGCTACACCAAGTTGTCTGCAAGACTCTGGCCAGAAATTCCCAGGATGCACCAAGGTCTGCTGCTGCTGCTGCTGCTAAGTCGCTTCAGTCGTGTCCGACTCTGTGCCACCCCATAGACAGCAGCCCACCAGGCTCCCCCGTCCCTGGGATTCTCCAGGCAAGAACACTGGAGTGGGTTGCCATTCCCTTCTCCAATGCATGAAAGTGAAAAGTGAAAGGGAAGTTGCTCAGTTGTGTCCGACTCTAGCGACCCCATGGACTGCGGCCTACCAGGCTCCTCCGTCCATGGAATTTTCCAGGCAAGAGTATTGGAGTGGGTGCCAGTGCCTTCTCTACACAAAGGTTTGTCACTGTTTAAATAAAAATGTACTCGTTTTCCTCTTTGTTTTGGTGTGTGTGTGTGTGTGTGTGTGTGTGTGTGTTGACAGAACTCAGGACTTTTTAAGTAGCTATTTGTAATTAAGATGATATAGCATTCAAACAACTTTAAAAACAACCATTGTAATCCAAATATTTGTCAACAGGAAAGTGTCAACAGATGAAGTGTCTATTTATCTATGGATAAATGATGATAGATTTATATAATGGAAACTATTGTCACTAAAAATAATAAAATAATAAAGTGGATCTTTAGGTGTTGACACAGAAATGTATTTTTGAGAGGAAAGTAAAAACAGTTTCACAACAGTATGTATAGTTGAGTCAAATTTTAGTAAAACAATAGTTATTATACATGTTGGCATATGCATAGAAAAAAATTTGAAGAAGGATAGCCCAAACTGTTAATAGGGATTATCTCTGGGGTGAATGGCTAGACCCACAGCTATAGGTTACTGGCCTTCACTCCAGGCCAGCATCTGATGCTTAGAACCTGCTGCTCCTCTTTAGTCCTGGAATCCACGGAGGGAAGGGGGCGGTAGGGTGGGAAATAGTGGAAGGAATACAAGAAATGTATAAAACAAAACTTCATATTATTACTTTAATAAAAGTAACTTTAAGCCTCTTTACTAATCTAAGAGGGTACCAACATGAAGTACATTTTTAAGCCAAGTTAAGAAAACATTTAAAGAAACAGTTTTTAAAGGCAGCTCTGAATGAAAAAGCTGTCCATTCTTTGCTGGTGTTTTTGCTAGACATTGGAGAATAATGGTTATAAACAAAAAATGAAACTCTGGTTGGATTAATAGGTGAGAAATAGCATCTCTCTGTTGCTTTCACTTATGTCTCTTTGATTACTATTCATATGATATTTTTCCAAGTTCATATACCATTTATACTTCTTTTCTGGTGAATTGTTCATTGCCTTCTACCCACTTTTCTGTTAGGATATTTATTTTTCTAATTTAGTTAATGCAAGCTCTTTATATTCACATGAACTCTTTATCTACTACTATTGGTAACAAATGTTTCCCCATTCTCCCTAGCTTTTTTCTTTTCTATAGGGTGTTTATGATAGTTCATCTTTTTATTCAAAAGCAGTCTTTTTACAACCTATAGACTGAGGAAAAATATTTGCAAATGATGCAACCAACAAGAGCTTAATTTCCAAAATATACAAAATGATCATACAATAATCAAATCAAATCAACAACCCAATAAAAAAAAAGGAGGGGGGTGGCAAAAGACCTAAATAGACCTCAAAGACTTCTCCAAAGAAGACATAAACAGCTAACAGGCATGTGAAAAGATGCTCAAAATTATTAGAGAAATGCAAATCAAAGCTACAATGAGGTATCACCTCACACCAGTCAGAATCAGATCAGATCAGATCAGATCAGTCGCTCAGTTGTGTCCAACTCTTTGCAACCCCATGAATTGCAGCACGCCAGGCCTCCCTGTCCATCACCAACTCCCGGAGTTCACTCAGACTCACGTCCATTGAGTCAGTGATGCCATCCAGCCGTCTCATCCTCTGTCGTCCCCTTCTCCTCCTGCCCCCAATCCCTACCAGCACTAGAGTCTTTTCCAATGAGTCAACTCTTCACATGAGGTGGCCAAAGTACTGGAGTTTCAGCTTTAGCATCATTCCTTCCAAAGAAATCCCAGGGCTGATCTCCTTCAGAATGGACTGGTTGGATCTCCTTGTAGTCCAAGGGACTCTCAAGAGTCTTCTCCAACACCACAGTTCAAAAGCATCAATTCTTCAGCACTCAGCCTTCTTCACAGTCCAACTCTCACATCCATACATGACCACAGGAAAAACCATAGCCTTGACTAGACGGACCTTTGTTGGCAAAGTAATGTCTCTGCTTTTGAATATGCTATCTAGGTTGGTCATAACTTTCCTTCCAAGGAGTAAGCGTCTTTTAATTTCATGGCTGCAGTCACCATCTGTAGTGATTTTGGAGCCCAGAAAAATAAAGTCTGACACTGTTTCCCCATCTATTTCCCATGAAGTGGTGGGACTAGATGCCATGATCTTCGTTTTCTGAATGTTGAGCTTTAAGCCAGTCAAAATGGCTACCATTAAAAAGTTTGTGAATAATTAATGCTGGAGAGGGTGTGGAGAAAAGGGAGCTTTCCTACACTGTTGATGGGAATGTAGATTGGTATAGCCACCATGGAAAACAGTACGGAGTTTCCTTAAAAACTAAAAACATAGTTACCATATGATCCAGCAATCCCACTCTTGGGTATATATCCAGATAAAACTCGAAATCCAACAGATACATGCACCCTGATGTTCATAGAAACACTGTTTATAATAGCCAAGGCATTGAGGCAACCTAAATGTCCATCGACAGATGACTGGATAAAGAATATGTGGTATAAATACAATGGAATACTATCTGTGACCCCATGGACTGTAGCCCTCTAAGCTCTTCTGTCCATGGAATTCTTCAGGCAAGAATACTGGAATGGGTAGCCATTCCCTTCTCCAGGGGATCTTCCCAACCCAGGAACTGACCTTGGATATCCTGCCTTGCAGGAAGATTCTTTACCATCTGAATGACCAAAGAAGCCCAATGAAATTCTACTCTGCCATAAAAAATAATAAAATAATGCCACTTGAAGCTTCATGGGTGGAACTAGAGATTATCATACTAAGTGAAGTAAGTCAGACAGAGAAAGACAAATATCATATGATATCACTTATATGTGGAATCTAAAATGTGATGATAAAAATGGACTTGTTTACAAAACAGAAAGAGACTCACAGACATAGAAATTAAATTTGTAGTTACCAAAATGGAAAGACAGGGTACAGATGAATTAAGGATTTAGGATTAGAAGATAAAAACTACTACATATAAAACAGATAAACAACAAGGTCCTACTGTATAGCACAAGGAACTATATTTAATATCTTTTAATAACCTATAATTTAAAAGCATATATGTGTGTGTGTGTGTGTGTGTGTAACTGAGTCACTTTACTGTACACCAAAATCTAACACAACTTCGTAGATCAAATATACTTGAACTGGAAAAAGTGAGAAGTTGAAGTGGTTTAGTCATGTCTGACTCTTTTTGACCCCATGGATTGTAGCCTGCCAGGCTCCTCTGTCAGAGAAGGCAATGGCACCCAACTCCAGTACTCTTGCCTGGAAAATCCCATAGACGGAGGAGCCTGGTAGGCTGCAGTCCATGGGGTCGCTAAGAGTCAGACACAACTGAGCGACTTCCCTTTCACTTTTCTCTTTCGCGCATTGGAGAAGGAAATGGCAACCCACTCCAGTGTTCTTGCCTGGAGAATCCCAGGGACGGGGGAGCCTGGTGGGCTGCCATCTATGGGGTCGCACAGAGTCGGACACGACTGTAGTGACTTAGCAGCAGCAGGCTCCTCTGTCCATGAAATTCTCCAGGCAAGAATACTGGAGTGAGTAGCTATTCCCTCCTCCAGGGCATCTTCCAGACCCAAGGATTCAACGTGGGTCTCCTGCAGTGCAGGCAAATTCTTTACCATCTGAGTCACCAGACTTTCCTTTTTTTTTTATGCTTAAAATAAACTTCACCATTTCAAGATCACAAAAACCTTTGATTATATTTCCTACTATTTGGGGAGTTGCTCCCCTCTCCCCTTTTTTGGCAGCAGTGTGAAGCTTACAGGATCTTAGCTTCCCAACCAAGAGTTGAATCTGAGCTCTTGCCTGTAAGAGCATGGAGTCCCAACCACTGGATCACCAGGAAATTCCCAGTAGTTTAATTTCTTATTAAACTGTTAGGACTTGGAATTTAGTTTGATGTATAAGCTAGGGATCCAAAGTAATCCTTTTCTATATAGCTTGCCTATTTTCCTATATTCAAATCCTGTCGAACCTTCAATCTCAGCTCAAACGCACATCCATGAAGGCTTTCAGGATTCCCCACTAGGCAGAGAGTCATTCGTCCCTCAGTTCCTACAAACCCTTCTCTCCCTCCTCCCCCATGGTTATTCTTTCTTGTATTATAATTATCTGCAGGACTCTCTTCTATTGTACCACACTGTGAGCTCCTTTAGAGCTGGGACTGAGTTGTATTCATCTTTGTATCCCCTAAAGGCCTCATCAGGGCCTCACACATTGGAGGAAAGAAAGGGTGAGTGATAGCAGCTAGAGGCCCTGTCTCTGTGCCTCAGCTCCCTCTCTGAGGAAGGGCGGATCAAAGCTCACAGCCAAGAGGGGACTGCCTGCCTGGTGCATCTGGGGGATTTGTGGTGGCCACAAGTCCAAAGCAGCTCTTAGTTAAACAAGGCTGGTATTTATAGAACAAGGCCACGTACTCTGGGCTGAGCAGATACAAAAGTGAGCAGAACTGTCGGTCAGGCTCTGGGTAGATGGAAGCCCTCTGGGTACCCAGAGACCTCGTATCTGTGAGCATCAAGAATGTCCCTGCCACTCCCTGGACAAACAGGGATCCCAAGATAGGATTTTTCACCCTTGACCAAGTAAAATTATGAAAGCAGAGATTGGGAGATACTGCTGAATGACTCAGGAAAGGCTGTGTGCCAGACATGGAAATCAACGTAGCCTAGATTCTGAAAAATCTCACCATACCCTCTGCTTAGAGACAGGACTTTAACTATATGTCACTTTCCTTATCCTGTTAAATTCAGTTTTTTTTTTTTAATACACACACACACACACCCCCATACATAGCTTTAGGGAAGTATGATTAAACATTCTAAAATATTGGACTATTTCCATTGTAATTCTACGAATTCTAAGCTATTTCAAAGCAATTAGCAACTTGAGTGCCTATTTCCTGCCAGGGTGGGAAGGGAACACGGTGGAGGGGCCTCCAGGGTGGAGGATGGGCCTGGAATTCCGCGAGTGTTTATGTGTTTTGTTGGGGGGTGGTGTTTGTGTGTGACAGAGAGAGAGACAGGGAAGGAGAGAGAGAGGGAGCGAGCGAGGGGGTCAAGGAGGAGGAGGAGAGAGAGAGTTGGGGAAGAAGGTAGATATTGAGAACCAGGAGTTATTAGGGGCAGGAGTCCCTGGCTATATAAGAATGGGTGGGAGTTTTTAGTTGTTTTTTGTTGTTTTCACTGTATTTTGATGGGAAGAGTCAGCAAGAGTGGCTTCAGTGGAGAAACTGGGGAAGGGATACTAATAAAAATCAACCATGCTGGATTTGGAAATAAAAAACCACTAGGCCTTGCTTTTATTCTTACCTCTCTCTCCTTTCTTATTACTCTGATCGCCCCCAAGAAATAAATAGGAGAGCAAATACTATGGCTAGAATCCAGAAAACAGTAAGAACAGAGGATCTACAGGAACTCTTAACAGTTACATTCCTAGAGAATAATTCCAGGAGCTAAGAAAATGGCAAAGAGAAGGTCAAGGCCGGAAGTTTTTCAAGTCCTCTGTCTTTTCTAGTGACCTCAGGCTCAGCTGGCAACTGCTCCAAGTACCATTTCTGAATAATAAGAAGCAGAGGTGTTTTAAATCTACAGATTGAGCTATTATTTTTAAATGCACCCACATGTGAAATGTTTCAGTCACAACTCTTCAAAGATTGATAAACCATAAACTCCTAAAATCTTGAAATTTAATGTAAAAAAATCCCAGCTATATATGAAAAGAATGCTGAATTCTTTTAAAAATGCAGTAAATGTCCAAAATCAAAAGCCATAATGCAAAGTCTGACAAGTGAATGCCTGCATGAGAGAAAGTCTCCAAATAGCCTGAGCCCTTCAATAATAGATGCAAAGTTGAGCAGGTGTCCACACCAATGATTAACCACTCAGGGTGATTCCAACACAACTATTAATCACTCCTGGTATTATTAATTACTCCTAGTATTATCTGTGTTTACAAAAAACAAGTCCTTTTTATTTCTTCTGTACTACAGAAGGACTAACAGGTAGTGTCACTTTGGGTATTATCTGTGTTTACAAAAGATAAGGGCTTTTATTTCTCCTGTGCTACAGAAGGACCAAACAGATCCTCATAGTTAGGTGGGTCCTGAGTAGAAAAGGGATGTGTGTATGCTCAGTCATGTCCAACTGTATGCAACCCCATGGACTGTAGCCTGCCCAGCTCCTCTGTCCATGGAATTCTCCAGGCAAGAATACTAGAGTGGGTAGCCATTCCCTTCTCTAGGGTATCTTCCTGACCCAGAGATTGAACCCTTGTCTCTTGGCTCTTCTCCTGCATTGGCAAGCAGATTCTTTACTACTGTGCCACCTGCAAAGCCCTAGAAAAGGGATACACAGCTTTACTGAGAACATTCCCCTGGAATTTCTGCCCTGTGAAATTTTTCATTATGGATATTTACTTCCTATTCACCAATCTTTATGCTGAAATGCCTTCTAGAAAAGAAAGAACTTGAGCAGAATGGATATTTGCTCTTATGCCCTGGAGCAAGAGGGTGTCATTCTGTCAGCACCCTGTCAGGGGTTCATCAGGAAAAAAGCACCAGTTACTCAGAACGTGGGATGGCCTTGGTGCCCTGCAGCACACAGCATCTCCAGGAAGAGCGTAAATAGCCTCTATAGGAGAAGGAGAACACTCAGTTAAGGCAAGAGGAGACTGAGGACTCAGTCAAATAAATCCTCAGACCTGTGCAGCTGCTGCTGCTGCTAAGTCGCTTCAATCGTATCTGACTCTGTGCAACCCCACAGACAGCACCCCCACCAGGCTCCCCTGTCTCTGGGAGTCTCCAGGTAAGAACACTGGAGTGGGTTGCCATTTCCTTCTCCAATGCATGAAAGTGAAAAGTGAAAGTGAAGTTGCTCAGTCATGTCCTACTCTTCGAGACCCCATGGACTGCAGCCTACCAGACTCCTCCGTCCATGGGATTTTCCAGGCAAGAGTACTGGGTGGGGTGCCATTGCCTTCTCCCAAACCTGTGAGAGGTATTATTTACTCCCCAGGGAACAACAGTTTGCCTCTACACTGAAGAGTGAGACATTTGGCTTAGAATCATAAGCAGGAAGAGAAAACTTTGGGTAAAGAGGGACTGTTAAATAGGGGAACAAATTATCAAAAGACAGTTCTGGAATCTCAATTTCAGAGGGTCTCTCTTATCAGTAGGAAGTATAATTGTGGCTGTAAATGAAGCAGGGGAATAGGCCAAATGATGCCTCAGAACCCCTTCTCACCTTCCATTTTCTTATGATGATGGATATTTATTCAAGGTTATAGTAAAATCAAAAGAAGCTGGGAATCCCCTGGCAGTCCTGTGGTTAGGACTCTGCGCTTCTATGGCAGGGAGAACAGGTTCAGTCCCAAGTCAGGGAACAAACAAGATCCCACATGCCATGTGGCACATCAAAAAAATAAAAATACCTCAATAAAAAAAATAATAAATAAATAAAAATACTTCAAAAAATTTTTTTAAAAAGAAGCAGAACAATCAAGACTACATACATATGTATCCCTATGGGTGATTCATGTTGATGTTTGGCAAAAATCAACAAAATTCTGTAAAGCAATTATCCTTCAATAAAAAAGAAAAAAAAAAGAGGATTATGTTAAAAAAAAAAAAAAAAGAATACCTTTTGATATATCAGAGCCAATAAAGGCTGGAGAAATTCTTGCTGATGAAGAGAACAAATGTTCCCAAACAGCCTTTCCTGATTCCTTATCAATAATGCAGACCAGTGTCAATCTATCTTAAGAGAGATATATATCCATTGGATCTTTTTTTCTCTTTTCTGGTCTCCTTTAAGAAACAAATGTGCTTACTCCAGAAATAAAGTCAAGCTCAAATCAGAAAAAAATACAGGTTATAAAAAATAATACATTCTCTTTCTTTTTACTCATTTGCTTGCAAAACTTGGAAAATCTGCTAGTTACAAAGTTGTTTTTTATTTTTCAATAAGTTCTGAGAGAACATTGGAATACCTGCAGGAAAGAAGTCACTTCACTTTAACCTCACTCTTTTCTGATTTCCAAGCAGAAGGCAGAGTAAGTATAGGGACAGTGATACAGCATTTTTTAGAAACATCCTCATATCCTAGGCCCAGATAAACAGTGGTATCAACAGAAACAACTAAATATCCACAGCAACTGTGGAAAGCAGATCTCCTGTCATAGTCTGCATTGCAAGTCACTTCCTTTTGTGATGACCTCCGAGGGAAATCAGTGCTTTCCTCTCTTGTCCCTAGAACCCCATTTCAAAGGCTGTGTGTATGGATGGCGCAAGGGGAGCAGAGCATTGTCCCCACTCCAGGACCATGCTAGTGAGTTTCCTTTCACAGCCACCTCCCACCCTCTGCTGGGTGTCAGGGTCTAGATCCCAGGGACCCCTCACTCAGGAGGGTGGCAGGCTATTTGAGAGGAGAGAGTCCCCACTGGGAAGTTTGGGTTGAGCTCAATGAAAGCAAAATCCAGTTGTGGGGGCCTGGTGCGTGGTAAGTGTTTAATAAATATTATCATCTACCCACCCCTGTCCTTCATCCAGACACATTAAAAAGAAATATTTACTAAAATCCCTGTGAAAACTATTGTGTGCACCATGGTCATTTGTCTTCCGGATTGCTGCTGCCTTTTGTCTTGGTGGCTGGCTGGGGCAGACCCTGCAGCATGACTCAGCGAGCTGAAGTCTGCCTTGTGGGCATGCTCAGCTCTAAAAACTGCTGTAACTACCAGAAGCAGCTGACTGCCATGGGCCTCTGGGGACACTGCTCCAAGGATAACAATCAAAAGGAAGCGGGCTCTCAGGCAGTACCTTCCAATTCAGCACTGCTGAAATCAGGGGAGGGGCACCTGAGCCTCAGGAAGTGTCCAGAGGCTCCTGTGGACGAACTTGCTTAGGACTATACCTGGCCTGCCTCTCCAGCTCACGATATTGGGTGATGCTGATGACCATGATGACGACATATAGCACTACTAACAAAGGTGCTATGGGCTGAACGCATATTGTTTGCTAAACATTTGGCATAGCTTCATTTACCCCTCACAGCAACCTTGGAAGGTAGACGGCAAAATCCTCATTTTACAGATATGGAAACGGGTGTCACAGAGCTTACAGTCAACCGGTGATTAAGCAGGATTGGAGTCCAGACCTGGAGTTAGGAGTCTAGGCTCCCAACACCATCAACACTCCTGACTTTCCAGAAGCTACACTATCACCCCTAAACCTAAGTAAGCACAGCCAGAGGGAGGCTAGGAACCCCCAACTGGCCTGTGAGCTTTATACAGAGTAGCATCTCCCCAGGCACTGCGCCCTCAGTGAACGTGGAGCCAGGCTGCCTCTGCTTTGTCTGAAGCGGCCCTCAGAGGCTCCTCTGGAGCCTGACCCTGCAGGGCGCCACATCCATGCTGTTACTGGCTCCCAGCCCAGCCTTGCAGGTTGGGCGCTGTCTCGTGAAAACAGATTTCCAAATGGATAAATGCTGAAGTTTCAGGGTAGGCCTGCACTCCTATAACTGAGTAGGTAGGTGTTGAAGGGGCAAGGATAATTATAACAGATGACCTCCAACCCTCATCTAACTCTAGAATCTCCTCTGCTACAGGGTTCATCAGAGCTGCTCGTGACTCTGGCTTCCTTGTTTGATTTCTTCAGCAAACCCTCCACTCCACTGGAGTTTGTGGGGCCACAAAATAGCTCAGAGTGAAAAGGGAAAGGGGAAGTGGCAAGAGTCTGGTGCTTACAAAGATGGGGAATTTGGTTTCTGAAGAACACAGTGTAGAATGAAAGAGTGTGACCAGAGCAACGTGAGCAGACAGGAGCACAGGGCATGGTCCAGAGAGAGCAGGCTGGGCCACACTGTGATTCCTGGGCCCAGAGGAAACCCAGGGCTGGTGTGAGGAGGAGGAAGGCAGTGACCCGACAGGGAGGGAAAGGTTCTGTCCTGTGCTGCTGCTAGAAAAATAGAAAGACTCAGGACCAAGAGACTCCCCCTTTCTTCTGGGAGGAGGGGACGGGGCTGGGGCCATGACTCCCCAGGATGGAGGAAGGTATGTTCCTGTCCTTGTTGGAAGGGGGCACCGCCTCCAGCATCTCTGACTGCTCAGCCCTCCTAGGAAGCTTCTGTCAGTCCGTCCACAGCAGGGAGAGAAGACAGGGTGGCAGTGGCAGCTGCTCTGAGAGGGCGAGGCTGCCACAGTGGCTCTTGTTGCAACTGGACAATATTACAAACTTCCCTTCATCAGGTGGCCTCTCACCCAGCCTGTAGGACTGGGGCCCCACGCAGATCAATTGGCTCATCAGCTTGGTTTCCTCCTGCATACGGCCTCCCACCCATGTAGGGGTTGCAGAAATACTTACCACCCCTGTAGGAAGATGAGGGAGAGGTGACCTCCAGTCCAAAGTGACAGGGGACCAGAAGGCCAAGGAGCCCCAGGCCCAACAGTCTAGTGCCTAATACAGGAACTTCTCTGCCTGGGAGTATTCTTGGTCACTTCTCCCCAGCCAAAAACAGAACATCAACTCCTTCTGACCTGGGTCCTGAGCAAGTAGGCCAGGTTAGGAAAGAAACACTTTTATGTTTGGCCTCTTGGTACCTGAAATGGCCTCACAAAACTTCCTTTGGGAAACCACATTAGACTTAAAACTTGATTTTCTTTGTATTTGTTGACATTTGCTTTCCTTTTAAAATGTTCAATATTCCATTTATAGAAAAATATAGCTAGGCTTCTATTTTTCCCAGTCAGCAGTTTTGAATCGATTATCCTTCCATGAATCTATAATATGGCAGGCACAGTTGGAACATTTCGTGATGTCAGTTCTTCATTCTGGAGCCCGGAGTATCTTTTGCTCTTATTGATCCTGGTTTGTTCTTCCTCCTACTGCCGTGAATGAGTCTGCAGTTCCACTGTGCAGCCTGAGACATGAGTCAGCACAAGGAGAAAAGTCCCTTCTCCAAGCAGGGGCTGGAGCTGGAAGGGGACAGGCAGCTCCAAAGCCCAGGTCACAGAGATGCTATGATTGACAGGTAACTCCAGAGAAGCAGAGAAGGTCCCATACACATCACGCTGCCTTTGACAAGTAGTCCTACTGTGCTCTCCTCTGAAGCTTCTCTGAATACAATAGTCAGGGGTGGTGACAACATGGAGAACAGCAGTCCCCATCTCCTCTCTGTGTCAATCCAAGGAGACACCAGAAGGTGTATCAGCTGACAGGTAGCATTAAAGATAGCTTGAAAAATAGAGGCACATACTGTTACTGCTACTGCGCTAACACTTCCATCTGGGCCTATGGGTCTCCTGAGCTTGGGATATAGAAGCCAGGATTGTGAGGGAAAATTAAAAACTCCCCCCTCTATCCACCAATTATATTCTTGCCACATGGTTAAACTGTGTGCATTCGTTTTTTACAGCTTATGTAACAACCTACCACAAACTTAAGTGACGTGAAAGAATATACATTTATTATCTTACAAATCCGTAGGTCAGAAACCTGACAGGGGTCTTACTGGGCTAAAATCAAGATGCTGGCAGTTCCACGTTCCCTTCTGGGAGCTTCAGAGGACCTCCCCTTCCTTGCCTTTTCCACCTTTCTTGACTCATAGTCCTCATCTTTCCTCTTCAAAGCCATCAATGGGGGCTGCCCTGGTGGTTCAGTGGTAAAAAATCTACCTGCCAATGCAGGAAGCATGGGTTCAACCCCTGGTCCAGGAAGATGCCACACCCCATGGAGCAACTAAGCTCATGAGCCACAACTATTGAGCCTGTGCTCTGGAGCCCCCGAGCCACAACTACTGAAGCCCACATGCCACAGTTATTAAGTCCAAACGCCCTAGAGCCTGTGCTCCACAAGAAGAGACGCCGCCGCAATGAGAAGCCCACTCACTGCAGCTAGAGAGTAGCCCCTGCTCACCACAACTCGATAAAGGCCTGCTCAGCAAGGAAGACCCAGCACAGCCAAAAACAAATAAGTAAATAACAATTTTTTTTTTAAAGGCATCAATGGCTGCTTGAGTCTTTCTCACAGCACATCTCCCTAAAACTGGTTCTCCCACTCCCTCTTCTTAGAAGAAACTTGGGGACCCATCTGTATAAACAGGGTCCAGGGATGGGCATGTGGACATATTTGGGGTGGGGAGAGGGCATGATTCTACCTACCATACTGTGGACAGTCTTTAGAAATTTGAGAATAAAGGGGAAAATGTCCTTAAGCTCAAAACTGTGGGAAAAGAAGGGAAGAAGTTCTCCCCACTGTCTTGAGCTACCAATGTTACTGCCCAGGAAGGTAGCTTATTCCCAATAGCCCTCAATAGTCCACTCCAGGGCACTAAGACTTTGTCATCAACAGAAAGAGAACATTCTGTCAAGCTCATGCCGTTCAGCAGTTGCTTCTTCTCTTACTACATGTCGGCAGAGGAAACTGTCAACTTTCATATCTTGTTCAAAGTTAGAGTCACCAATATTAATCTACCAAATGACCACCAATTCATTTAAGCTGTCCTTTCAGGACCATTTTCCAACCTTTGACCCATTTTGATTCTCACTGCTTGCAGAATCCCAGTTCAATGAGGCATGAGGCTTTGGGGTAAGCCAGGGCTTCTAAAAGGGATAGCTGAGACCTTCTGGGATGCATCTACCATGGCTACCATTGTCATCACCAGCTTCTGTCGTGAGAGACAACCCTCAAAAGAGGACCGCATAACAAGGAGATGGACTATCCTCAAATTACAAAGCTGGGCTTGTTTGTTTCATGAGGTTGATGTGGACAGGCAGCTGACAGGACTCTGGTTGTGCTAGAGATCACGTGAGAGGTGTGAAACAGACAATGAGAAAAATACACCAAGAGTACCAAATAGAAGATGATAAAAATAACTAAGACTCACCGAACCATACACACAATGGTTAAGAGCAAAGACTCTGGTGTTAGGCTCTCTCAACCACTCACTATCTGTGGGATCCTGAGCAAGTTTCTTAACCTCTCTGGGCCTCAGTGTCTTCATCTGAAACTAAGGGTAATAGCAGAACTCATCATATAGGGTTGCAGAAGCTGGCACGCTGGAAGCATTCACTATTAGTTGTAATTATTATTAACCAGGTGCTGTCAGACACGACCAAAGTGACTTAGCAGTAGCAGCAGCAGCATGCTAAGGATATTTGAAAGATTTCCTAATTAATCACCAAAATAGCCCCATGAGATATATACTATTATTATAATCTGCATTTTTAAGATGGAGATGAGCTTAAGGTCACCTACTTGGTAAGGAGCAGAGCCAGGATCAGAACCCTGGCTGGTCTGACTCAAAGGTCTTGTTCTAAACCTCTGTGGGGAAAAGAGCTTAGGGGGAAAGCTGACAGTAACTATGCCTCAGGTATCTTGTCTTTTCTACTCTTTCCAGCATGTGCTCTAAGTACAGTTGTTTGTGTGTGATAGATCAGAAAACTTGATGAAATGAGCAGGAAGACAGATACGTGTTGCCTTGAAACAGTCCTGGGTCACCCTGTACCCAATCCCATGCCACATACTGGTTGAATGTTGGGTTTCGAGGCCCCTGGGAGCGCCAAGCATCTCCTTTCTCTGAAGGCAGGGTGTCCCCCCGCCAAAGGGCCTCCTATACCTCCTCCGTCCTCTCTCTGGCACAGAGAAGACACATTGGGAACCCTGGAGCGGTAATCCCATCCTCATTCAGCAGCATCCTGGAGAATCCATGACTGGCTCAAGGAGCACCGTGAAATTCTCACTAACCAAGTTAATGTTAATGTGCTGTGATTTTAAAGGAAAAGCTGTGCATCTCCGAGATACTGATGTGGATTCAAGCAATGAGAAGGTGCAGCAGCTTTACAAAAGACAAAAATCACTGTGCTGAAAACTTACTGAAATCTCGCAGACAAAATGTTGAGCAAAAGAAACCAGACACCCAGGAGTAGGTACTTTGTAATTCCATTTAGATAAAGGTCAAAAATAAGCAAGGCTACTCTGTGCTATTTTGGGCTACAGTTTTAGATTGTAAAAATATGAAGCAGAGAAGTGATTACAGAAGTCAGGAGAGTGGCTCCTTTTGGAGTGGAGAAAGGGTTTGGAATTCCCTTGAGAAGGGGCCTCTTAGGGTTCTGGCAAGGTTCTATTTCCTGACCAAGGTGAAGTAACCGAGAGCTACAATAAAACCTCATTTAGTTTTACAGAGTTCCCTTGATATAGTTCATCTCTGCACTTTGCTGTGCATTATTTTGCGATAACAAAGGTTAGGTTTGGTTTAGTTTCACTAATGAAATTTGCATCAACCCCACCTGAGTAGACATAGAAAAAGCTATAGGAACAATTAACTTCTAGTTGGATGGGAGAGACTTTAAAAGATGCTTTAGCTAATTAATTTTTAAACTTTAGCATGTGTAAGAGTCACCTAGAGAGCAAGTTAAAACCTAGATACCTGGGCCTCACCCTCCAGGGATTAGGATTCAGCAGGTACAGAGTCTGAGGCTCAAGATTCTGAATTCCTAATGAGCTTCTAGATGATGCTGATGTAGCACTCTGAGTGGCACTGATCTAGTCTGTTCCCAAGGTCTTGCCCCATCCTTTAGAAGACAGCCAAGGAGACAGTCCTCATGATGCAGGCTGTAAGATACAGTCCTCTACTGCTGCTGCTAAGTTGCTTCAGTCGTGTCCGACTCTGTGCGACCCCATAGATGGAAGCCCACCAGGCTCCCCCGTCCCTGGGATTCTCCAGGCAAGAACACTGGAGTGGGTTGCCATTTCCTCCTCCAATGCATGAAAGTGAAAAGTGAAAGTGAAGTCACTCAGTCGTGTCCGACCCTCAGCGACCCCATGGACTGCAGCCTTCCAGGCCTGATTGTTAATGCAGATCTGTGTAGCTTCTAGTCTTGACAGATTATTGAATCTAATTCAGTGTTCTTAACGGGAAGTAATCTGCCCCCAGTACATACACACACACTCTCTTTCACTCTCAACACAATCAGTGGTCTGTATCCATTTGAATTTCTCCAAAAGTAAGTAAATGTAGTGGTGTTTGAAGTCATGCAACCAGCCATGAGTGCAAAGGGAAAAAGACAGAAAGGTTCTAGCTCCTGGGATCCTGAGAAGAGACTGCTCTCTCACACAGCAAGGGCATAACCTGTTCCCTATTCTACCGACTGCTATCAGCCAGCAGCCATCAAATATGGATGGCGGCCAATTTACCAGGAAGAAAACAGCCTGACTTCTCTCCTATCTAAAGTCTGCATTATATTTCCTTGTCTGCTATGCAAATGCAAAACAGAAGCTAAAATTAGAAGCTGAGGTGCTAGTGCGGCTGGTGTGTGTGGGGAGAAGGCAGAGAGGAGATGTCGGAGGGACGGATTCGGAGGAGGGCTGCCTAGGGCCCCTGCCTGAGCTGTCACAGATAGCAGTCTGGAAAAGAAATACAAGGGGAGGGGGATGGAGGCGGGAAGCTGCTGGTCCCCCCAATTATCACACCTGCAGAGAATCCTTGAGGCTTTTATGGGTTCCCTAAAAGCGCCCTGACCTACTTTTCAAAATGTTGTCTCCTTATTCACCAAAACACATTCTTAGTGAATTGCCGTCAAGTTTTCTGCAATTATCCAATACAGAGTTTTAGTTTCTACTCTGAAAGCTATCATTTGTGACTCCACGCATAATAGTAGTATATTCAATAGTATCAGGCTGCAGGTGGATATGTGGAATTTCTTAAAGTGATAGGTAAGCTGCAGTTTTAAATGAATCCATCTGAAAAGCTTAGAGCAAAGCCTTGAGTCTATTTAAGAACATGTGATAGCTGAAGCCTTTATCCCTCAGCTAAGGGGCCCAAGCTCACCAGATGTGAGTACAAAAACCTTAAAGTGGAAATAAATATAATGATCCCTTGTATGTATATGACATTTTCCTTCATAGAACCTCAGGCATTTCCTAGTTATAGTGTAATACCATATTCTCTGTGCAGTGACCAGACCACCTTGGAATGCCATAGTGGAAATTTTGGAAGTATTACAGGGAGCAAAAAA
>NW_011494738.1:1169911-1198369 GCF_000754665.1 Bison bison bison | reverse complement strand
CAGGACAGGGAGCAAAAAAAAAAAAAAAAACAAGGGAGAGAAGTAAATACCTTCCCAGGGATGTCCCAGGGCAGCCTTGCTCCCAGGCAGGTGGAACCCTACTAAGATCCAGGGCTTGTGGTTTCATCAGCTGTCTCCTCCTCCCTCCTGTTAAACGGCTGTTTGAGAAAATGAGATGGAACTTGTGGCCAACCCATAATTATACGGGGGCGGAGGAATTGGGCCATTGACTAGTCGGCTTCCTATTTCTCCTCCTCTCAGCCGCTGGCTAGCCTGAGAGGCGGAAGGAAGGACATGGATGCGATTCTGGAAGTGCCCCTCCACTGGCTTCTCAGGAGCTGGAAAACATGCGGTCAGCGCAGTGCTGTCAAATGCAAGCCCATGGCCATGGGCTGTGTGTACGTACAGGCCAGGCAGCTGCGAGGAGGGTGATGGACGAGTCCCACACCCATTCTGGGCGCCTGCCCGGTCTCCGGGCAGCACGTGAGCAGGGCCGCAGCACCACAGCGCCTCTCTGAAGAGCAGAGGCCCAGGCAGAAGGAAACAGAAGGTTCTTAGAAGGAAAGCAAGCCTTCTTGCCCTCTGAGGCTGCTGCTCCTAACAGGCCTTCCCTGTCCTAGGTTCAGGACCCAGGCAGACACAGAAGCAAACTGCCGCCAGGCCCCTGGGGGGACAAGAGCCCAGGACCAGGTCTCCCCAGGGGCCCTCCTCATGGCCTGGAAGGGACCAGAAACCAGCTTCTCATTGTTCCTCAGCTCTGCTTGTCCCCTTCCCACTGTCCAGCATCCAGGAGAGGAGCAAGAGAGTCAGAGAACCTGAACCCAAACAGATTAAGTTGTAGATGGCTACACAAATGTCCGGATGACTTCCCTGTGTTTCTATGCTCCTCTGACTCCCATTCTAAGACAAGTGAAAAGTGTCTATGTGAGTGAAAGCCTGGGGCTCTGGCTAAGAATATAGTGTTGTTATTATTAGAGCAACTGGGAGGGAGGCATGCCACCTCCGGGCAGGGCTCTGGTGGGCTGTGTGGGAGGCGACTGTCAACAGCTGCTGGGTGGAAAGCTTGTTTATTGTCAGCAGCCTGGCGCAGAGATTAAGAGGAGCTTGGTCTCCAGCTCACACCCACGTGGCTGCAGCAGTGGCTGCTCCAGACACGGCATCCAACTGCAGGGGCCCCCAGGGTGTCCACTCAAGGATGATTCAACCAACAAGAAAACCCAGGAGGCCAACTAGGACAGCTGGGAGAATTCCTGTGGGGCAACCCAGCTGAACATCCCCACTGGAAAAGTGCAGCATATGACACCATCCCCAGCTGACAAAATGCAGGACCCCAGAACTACCTGCAAATCCCACATAATAGCTCCATGTCCCAAGACAGTTTCTCATTCATTCACCAACTACTTATTGGGCACATTCTCTAGCAGATACTGTACATGGAACGAGGAATAGAGTGGGAACAAGGCAACAGAGTTTACAGTCTGGAAGAAACCAAAGTTTATGGTTTGCAATTAGGCTGGTCATTATGTGATGAGTGTTTTGATAGAGGAGGTTCAAGGAGCCAAGAGCACAACAGTAGGGGAATGTAACTAACCACAAGGAATTGCCTTGATGAGGAAGCTGTCACTAAGAGATACTGTGAAGTTCTAGCTATTAAGGTCTCAAGAGATATCAGCCTAAGGCTGTCATTGCTTTCTCGCTTTCTTCAGCTAATTAAACTTTCGGCTAGTATCTACCCATCTGGCGCCTGTTCTATCTCATTGCCAGTCACTTGAACATAAAGCTCTGGGAATAAATAATTATAATCATACAGCGTCCATTGAAGTATCCAGAATTCTCTGGGAAGCGTGACAGAACCCTTTATCTACTGAGGTCATTATAGTCACCATGCTACTATCATGTTCCATTATGCTCCCTCTTTCCCTGACAATGATAATCACCAAGGGCCTCCCCCCAAAGAAGGTCCAGCCCTTTGCAGCAACACATAAGCAGCTTCATATCAACTAAGAGCACAGGATCCGTTAAGACAGCCTCAAACACAGACAGAAAAAATGAGGTGATAAAAAGTTTCACCAACTTCCTCTGCCACAGCAACCAGGGTGAACCTTTTAAAATGTTAACTTCAGGGCTTCCCTGGTAGTCCAGTGGTTAAGACTTTGCCTTCCAATTCAGGGGGTGCGGGCTCGATCCCTGATCAAGAAACTAAGATTCCAAATGCCTCTGGGACAGAAAAACAAAACATAAAAAGCAGAAGCAATATTGTAACAAATTCAATAAAGACTTTAAATACGGTCCACATCAAAAAGAAATAAATTTTAAAAATAAAAAAATGATCCACATAAAAAAAAAATCTTTAAAACATAAAGTGTAAGTCAGAGGATGTCCTCTCCTGTTCAAAACCCTGTGATGTTCCCCCAGCTTCCTCAGACTAAAAGCTGAAGTCCTGACAATGCCCTCAAGGCCCTCTGTGATCCTGGTGCTCATTACCTCTCTGACTTCCTCTCCTGCTAATCTCTCTGTGACAACCATATGTGTCTCCTGGTTGGTCTTCCTGAACACACCAAGCACGCTCTTTATACTCATCACTCTCTCTGCCTGGCACTTTCTTCCTTCATATATTCACATCCTCACTCACTTTCTTCAACTCTCTGCTCAAATGTTAAGGACACCAGTTTGTAAGCGGCCTTCCCCAGCCACTCCATTTGCGGTACCAATGCTTCCTCCACAGTCCTTGTCCTCCCGCTCTGCTTCATTTTTCTTCACAGATGGTATCACTATCTGGCACACTATATACTTTGTTCATTGTCTGTCTCCTCTGCAAGAATGTATACCTCTCTAGGACAGAGGGTTTTTTTTTCCCATTTTGTCTTTTTTTCCCGTTACTGTTTTCAAGTGCCTGGCACGTAGCAGAATCTCAACAAATATTCATTGAATGTATGAATGGATTACTTAATTAATTAATGATAAATTAATTGGGAAAGGAAAACCTTTTAGTTAATGGTGTTAGACTTGGTGTTCAGGATAGAAAATAATAAATTCAGTTCTTACCGTGGCACCCCACTCCAATACTCTTGCCTGGAAAATCCCATGGGTGGAGGAACCTGGTGGGCTGCAGTCCAGGAGGTCGCTAAGAGTTGGACACGACTGAGCAACTTCACTTTGACTTTTCACTTTCAAGCATTGGAGAAGGAAATGGCAACCCACTCCAGTGTTCGTGCCTGGAGAATCCCAGGGATCGGGGAGCCTGGTGGGCTGCCGTCTATGGGGTTGCACAGAGTCAGACACGACTGAAGCGACTTAGCAGCAACAGCAGCACCTTGCACCACACACCAAGTAAATTCTAGATGGATTAAATGTGTGTTAGTCTCGGGGAACACATGTATACCTGTGGCGGATTCATTTCGATATATGGCAAAACCAATACAATATTGTAAAGTTAAAAAATAAAATTAAATTAAAAAAAAAGAACATGGAATACATAATAATTCCTATATTAATAAAAATTAAGTCCCAGTAGAAAGAGAAGAAAAGGAAACAGAAAGGCAATTCACAAAAGAAGAAATTTAAATGGCCACTAAATTTAGCTAAAGTTAGTCACCTTCACTAGGAAATACAGATGGCCTATAGGCACATGAAAAGATGCTCAACACTGCTATTTATTACAGAAATGAAAATCAAAACTACAACAGACAAGGTCATTACATGTAAAACAAAATTAAAAATAAAACAAAATAAAATGCAAAAACAACAGTGTCATTCCCATCACACCAGTCAGGATGGCCATCATTAGAAAGTGTGCAAACAACAAATTCTGGAGAGGGTGTGGAGACAAGGGATCCCTCCTACACTGTTGGTGGGAATGTAGGCTGGTGCAGTGGGAACAGTGTACACTGTGGAGAACAGTGTAGAGGTCCCTCAGAAAACTAAAGTCAGAATCACCACGTAACCCAGCAATCCCACTCCTGGGCATATACTCAGACAAAACTATGATTCAAAAAGACAGGGCTTCCCTGGGGGCTCAGTGGTAAAGAATCCTGCCAAGGTAGGAGACACAGGTTCGATCCCTGATCTGGGAACGTCGCACATGCTGAGGGGAAGCTAAGCAGCCACTGAAGCCTGCACACCCTAGAGTTTGTGCTCCACAACAGGAGGAGCCACGGCAGTGAGACGCCTGTGTGGCACAACTAGACAGTGGCCCACGCTCACCACAGAGAGAGAAAGCACCCACGGCAATGAAGACCCAGCACAGCCAAAGACAAATAAATAAAATTTTATATGTAAAAAATTCTATGATAAACCATAATGGTAAAGAATATTTTTAAAAAGAATGTATATATTATATAACTCAATGTATATGTATAACTGAATCAATTTTCTGTCCAACAGAAATTGACAATGTAAATCAACTATAGTTCACTTAAAAAAAAAAAATCTTTAAAAAGAAAATAAAGTTGCAAAAACGTTCTAAGGTACCAGCTTCGCTATTGAACATGTCCTATGTGGAGTATCCTGGATGAAGAGAGAAATCCCACTTCCATCTTTGGATAAATTGAGTATCATCCTGAAGAAAGCACTTTTTACACTGGCTCAAAACAAGTACCAGTCATCTTGCCTAGACATAAGACCATGTCTGTTTCTGTCCCTTGTTTCTGCATCCAGTGAACACTCTTCTCCCAGGCTGGGCAAGGCCTTCGGACACTTGAGGCCTCTCACTAGGCCTAGGCCACCAGCTCTTGGGGGAGAGATGGGGAGAGTAAGTACCATCAATTGCTTAGTGTGGTTTCCTCTCTCCCTTGGAAAGTAAGTCTTTCAAGCTGATTATCAGTATGGAAGCCCTGCTTTGCAACTTGGTATGTGCTGGGTCTCCATTTTTAGAACATAGTTCTGGTTTAAGGGTTTTTTTAAGGGTTTTTTTTTTTAAGGGTTCCCAACTTGGAGTGCTTTCTGGCTTGCTTCTCCACCAGGGTTTGCTCCCATCCCCTGAATCAGGGGTGACTCCATGGGTGTGTGAGCTGAGGGCCCAACTCTCAGATTTGGCTGTGGCTACTCTCTTGAAATATCTCATAAAGTTATCTTTGAATTTGTGTTTTGTAAGCAAAGTCTGATGACTCTAACAGCAGAGTACACACACACACACACACACACACACACACACGCATACACACACACACATACGCATACACAAGCCAGCCTGTGGACACAGCAGGCAATGTGCTGAAGGGACAGCCAGGCCCAGATCTAAGCTCAGGTTAGTGACAGTGGTGGTGGCAACAGCAGAAGCGTTGATGGCGGCACTGGCCACAGCCCCAGAAAAGGGAGAAGCTCCTCGTGGGAGCCATGGGAGTCTAGTGAAACCACCAGAGCCAGTCTGAGCTTTGGGATGGGAACTTCCATTGCTCAGGCAATAAACTATGACAGTAAATTATTACAAAATAAAATTGTGCACATGGACATTGCAATAAAACCTATCAGGAAGTTATTAGAATTCTTTAAATAGTTCAGAATCTCTAGTTTTGAAAAATATAACAGCACTGCAAAGCAAATATCCACAGACTTAGAAAGTAAATTTAAAGACCACTGCATTCAACAGAAAGGACATTTTCATACAGTGCTTCAGATTATCCAATTATTAACAAGAAAACTTAGAATTTTTATTATAATGGAAGATAAAGCAATAGAATGCATAAATAAGCATTTTAAATTATACACAAATCATGAAACTGCTTTCAATTTCTTGTTCAACCTCTGCAAGTTACCAGAAATACTAGAGAAACATTAAAATGCCATTGTGTAAATTTATATTTAAAATTAAATTCAGACTTAACATGAAGCTGATCGTCAGCTCTAGATGTACTAAAATTTATTCTTTGTAGTAATTTGCTGTATTGTTTCAGTCTCTAAAATACAAATAACCTTTCCAGTAACAGTTGTACCAGGAGAAGGATCCTTCTCAAAACTAGCAATTATTAAAAATTATTTAATATCTTGCATTTGCCAAGAGTGACTAAGGTCACTTTCAATTATATCAATTGAAAATGAAGCTGCTAAAAGTACAACTTTTGATGGCCTAAGAAATAAATTTGCAAAAAAGCGAACCAGTGAATTCTATGATCAAGTTATTGCGTTAATAAAATGTTATTTACTATATTATATGACACTAGAAGTGTATTTTTGCATTTGTAAGTTTTTATTCTGTTATTTATGTGACATTATTATGCTTATTATATTTATAAGTAATAAGATCCTTTTAAAAGAAAAAGTTTTATATTTTAGTACCTTTAATTGCACTTTTCTTCCCTACTTTTTGGACAAGAGTCTCACATTTCATTTTGCACTGGGTCCTCCAAATTATGTAGCCACTCCTACCCTGGATCATTTTCTAGAGGTGAGCCAGCCACCACCACCCTTTGTAGAGAAGACCAGTCTACTAGCTCTTAGGCAGCTGGTCTTGGGAAGCAAAATGACCCATTTAGAGATGGACTGGGGACCTTGTGTGCTGATTACACAAGCCCACAGCTGAGCAAAGGCAAAATAACGCACAGGCCAGTCAGAGGCCTCTTCTCTGTTACCATGGTAGAATCGCCAGCCCTCATACATAAGCTCTGCAGCCAGCTATGACTGAAAGCATCACCCCAACCTCCCTCTCCTTCAATGTCTTGTCCTTCTCTGATGAATATCTGCATTTCTCTGGGGACACACTGTGAAGTAAGACTGAAGTTCCGCTGAGAAGACTCAGCATGGGATATGTTGCCTTTTCATTACTCAGACCCCAACAGCCAGTTTCTCAGCCTTTCCCTCTAAATGCTATTTGGTTATTCCTGTTAGATACACAGAAGCTGTCACAGGGTCACTTCACCAAGGCTGTCGGTGGAGTCCTGGCAGTGGAGGAAAGCCCTGCAGGCACTTGAGGCTGAGTCATCCTTAGAGTGAGGAGGAGTTTGGGACAGAAGCTGCCCCAGGTGATGCTCCACTGTTCTTTGGAACGAGATAGGACTAAGAGATTCTACTAACACGGTGATGGATCACCTTTGCATTGCTTCATTTCACTTCATACAAACCACTTTGGCAACTTTCATAACAACACAACCACACATAGGATTGTACTCGGGCCACCTGAATCCTTCTCCAATTTCTACTACTGTACAGTTTGACAACGTGATCATTTCCTGCCCTGAGCTGTTTTCTGTTTCTGTTTCTGTGTTTTCTGTTTCCAAGGAGCTTGTGCATCACAAGCTCCTTGAGGACAGAGACCATGTCTTCTCCTGAGCCTCCAAGTATAACAATAATGCTATCATTTCTAGAACACTAACAGTTCACTTTCTCACCTATTAACTCATCAACCCTCACAGCACGTACTGCCCCCCAAGCCAGGATAATGCTCATTTTACAGAGGAGATGATCAAGACCCTAGAAGATCACTGGTTTGCCCATAGCTCCACAGCTGCTAAAGAGCCCAGTCACAGACCTGAGTGACTCAGATCACAGCACCTTTGGGGAGGGGGCCATCTCTAATAGGACAGGCTCACTCCTTCCGCACACTGTCTAGCACAGTGTGTTACAAATGTGGATGCTTACTGACAAACAATTAATCTCAAAAATACACAAGCAACTCCTGCAGCTCAATTCCAGAAAAATAAGCGACCCAGTCCAAAAAATGGGCAAAAGAACTAAACAGACATTTCTCCAAAGAAGACATACAGATGGCTAACAAACACATGAAAAGATGCTCAACATCAGTCACTATCAGACAACTGCAAATCAAAACCACAATGAGGTACCATCCCACACCAGTCAGAATGGCTGCTATCAAAAAGTCTACAAACAATAAATGCTGGAGAGGGTGCGGAGAAAAAGGAACCCTCTTACACTGTTGGTGGGAATGTAAACTAGTACAGTCACTATGGAGAACAATGTGGAGATTCCTTAAAAAATTGGAAATAGAACTGCCATACGACCCAGCAATCCCACTGCTGGGCATACACACTGAGGAAACCAGAAATGAAGGAGACACGTGTACCCCAATGTTCATCGCAGCACTGTTTACAATAGCCAGGACATGGAAGCAACCTAGATGTCCATTGGCAGACGAATGGATAAGAAAGCTGTGGTACATATACACAATGGAGTATTACTCAGATTTTAAAAAGAATGCATTTAAATCAGTTCTGATGAGGTGGATGAAACTGGAGCCTATTATACAGAGCGAAGTCAGAAAGAAAAACACCAATACAGTATATTAATCAATATATATGGAATTTAGAAAGATGGTAACGATGACCCTATATGCGAGACAGCGAAAGAAACAGATGTAAAGAACAGACTGTTGGACTCTGTGGGAGAAGGCAAGGGTGGGATGATTTGAGAGAAGAGCATTGAAATATGTATATTATCATATGTGAAATAGATTGCCAGTCCGTGCACGCCAGTCCACACTTTAGTGCCTGAGGCAGGGTGCTCAGGGCTGGTGCACTGGGATGACCCAGAGGGATTGGATGGGGAAGGAGGTGGGAGGGGGGGTTCAGGATGGAGAACAGATGTATACCCATGGCTGATTCATGTCAATGTATGGCAAAAACCACCACAATATTGTAAAGTAATTAGCCTCCAATTAAAAAAATAAATAAAAATTTTAAAATGCTACTAAATGATAAAAATTAAAAAAAAAAAAACCAACAAATATGGATGCTTGAGTGAGACCTTGTGACAACAGATGTTTTCATGTTTACCATCAGAACCACAACTCTATGTCTGCTTTTTCTACTACTTGACAGCGCATCCTCAAAATCTCTCTCTTGTGAAGCTTGCCTGCACTATTCTGGGACTGCTGAGCACGTCAGGGGCTTTGGGCAGGAAGGCATGGGACTCTCCATGACTCAGTCTTCCCAGTGGCCTCATGCTTCCTGCACCCTCCCAGGATGGAGCTGACAGCAACAGCAGCTTGAAGGACTCTGTCTAGACTTGCTTCATGGCAGTGGTGACCATCCACAAGCTGTGGCCTCTTTTCTTTGCCCTAGATGAAGGAAGTGTGGAACTGTTGGCCTCCAGGCAGAGCCAACCCCACCTGGGCTTCTCTCCTAAGTCTCTACAGCCAAGGAAATGCTGACTACAGCTCACTGCGACTTTAATAAATGTCTTCATTTGTTTATAACCATGGGGTGAGGGAGGCCTACTGAAGGTAGAAAAGCACCGAAGCCACAAAGAAAAGAGATTAAAAACCTGGGCCACATAATCATCCAAAATTTGGAGCCATAAAAACATCACAAAGTTAAAATAACATTTAAATGTCTGCAGCATGTAAAACAAGCTAAGGCTAATATTCAGTATGTCAATAATTCTTACAATTCATTAATAAGGTGAACCATTTAATAAAAAGGGGGAAAGAATATAAAGAGGTACTTCATAGTAAAAGAAATAGAAATGGAAAACGGCAAAGGAAAATATTCCATTTCTCACGGTAAACAAAAATACAATTAAAACACTAAAATGTTATAGTTCATCAAACTAGCAAACATTAAAAAAACAGGTAATATCCAGTGTTGGAATTTCAGTTTGACCTACCAAGAAAAAAAGAAGACAGAGAATTCAAATAAATAAAATTATAAAGGAAAGAGGAGACATTACAACTGATACCACAGAAATACAAAGGATCCTAAGAGACTACTATGAACAACTGTGCTGTATTCAGTCACTCAGTCATGTCTGACTCTTTGTGGCCCCATGGACTGCAGCCTACCAGGCTTCTCTGTCCATGGAATTTCCCAGGCAAGAATACTGGAATGGATTGGCATTTCCTACTCCAGGGGATCTTCACAACCCAGAGATCGAGACCACGTCTCTTGCTTTGGCAGGCAGTCTCTTTATCACAGCGCCACGTTATAGCCCAGCAAATTGGACAACCTGGAATAAATTGATAAATATACAACCAATCAACACTGAATCATGAAGAATTAGAAAATCTGAACTGCCAGTAATGAATAAGGAGATTAAATCAATAATTTAAAACTTACCAACAAAGAAAAGTTCAGGACTAGATAGCTCCACTGGTGAATTCCAATCCTTTTTAAACTCTTCCAAATAATTGACCTGAATAGAATTCCAAAGAAGACATATAAATGGCCAAGTAGTACATGAAAAGGTACTCAATTATCAGGGAAATGTAAATCAAAACTACCATGAGATATCATTTAAATCTGTTAGAATGGTTATTCTCAAAAAGACAGGTGATAAGACAAATACTATATAATCTCACTTACATGTGGAATCTAAAAAAGCCAAACTCATTGAAACAAAGTAGACTGGTGGTTCCAGGGGCTTACAGGGTGGGGAAAATGAGGAGATTTTGGTCAGAATATAAACTATCAGTTGTAAGAGGACTGAGTTCTAGGGATCTAATGTACAGCATGGTGACCATAGTTCAGTTCAGTTCAGTCACTCAGCCGTGTCCAACTCTTTGCAACCCCATGAATCGCAGCACGCCAGGCCTCCCTGTCCATAGCCAACTCCTGGAGTTCACTCAGACTCACGTCCATCAAGTCGGTGATGCCATCCAGCCATCTCATCCTCTGTCGTTCCCTTCTCCTCCTGTCCCCAGTCCCTCCCAGCATCAGAGTCTTTTCTAATGAGTCAACTCTTCGCATGAGGTTGCCAAAGTACTGGAGTTTCAGCTTTAGCATCATTCCTTCCAAAGAACACCCAGGGCTGATCTCCTTTAGAATGGACTGGTTGGATCTCCTTGTAGTCCAAGGGACTCTCCAGAGTCCTCTCTAACACCACAGTTCAAAAGCATCAATTCTTCCATAGTTAACAATACTGTATTACATACTTGTAAGTTGCTAAGAGTAAATCTTTATATGTTCTCACCATAACAACAATAACAAAATAGTAACTATGTGAGGTGATAGTTGTGCTAACTAACCTTATTGTGATAACAATTTCATAATCTTTGTGTATCAGATCATCACTTGTATACCTTAAACTTACAGAATATTATACATCAATTATATCTCAATAAAAATAGAAGGAAAGAGAAAGAAAATATCCAGTGTTGGGAGTTAGGAGGGCAGTTATGTCGGATCAAATTTTAAAATATGCTGTGCTCCTTGACTCAGCATTCTAACAGTTAACCTAGAGAAATGTATGCACAGAGAAGAAATGTTTAAAAGCACAGACAGAAATGTTAATCACAACACTGTTTATCAAAGCATACCACTAGGAATAAAAGTCCTCTAGTAAAGGTGTGGCCTAATAAGGCAGGAGATAGTCATCTCAGGGAATGTCACACAGCCATTAGAAAGAACAGATGAAAATGATATGCTGAGCACTGACATGGAAAGGTTTCCAAGACACAGGAAGTGAAAACAGTGAGCTGCTTATCAATACGCATGGTGTAATCTATTCCTATTTTAAACATGTAACCCTGTGAAACCACCCATTTTTATATGTACATACATGTCTGCATAAATGCATAGAAATACATCTGGAAAGTTGTCTCTGGGGAGCAGAGTGGGTTTGTTTCCAGGTAGCCCAGTGGAGAGGCTCTTGCTCTGGCTATTCTGCTGGTTGATATTTTTACAAAAAGTATGTATTCACATATTACTCCTGCAATTTTAAAGTAGAAAAGAACTAGCATAGGCCCAGGGTTGCTGAAGAGCAGACCTATAAAATCCATTAGGTCTGCCTTCCCTCTGGGGGCCCACAGAGACTGACCAGGGTCTGGAGATGGAGAGTGAGGTAGAGAAAAGCAGTGCCAGCCCCACCCACGTGCCAGTGAGTCCCCTGACTTGGTGATTTTATTTTCCGCTGTGTCTCAGGTCAGGTCCCTTGAGAAACAGACTCTGAGACATCTACACACAAGAGGTTTACTGAGAAGAGCTCTTGAGAACAACACCTCTGGGAAAGAAGACAGGACTGAGCAGAGGGAGAGGCTGGGCTATGTCGCAACAAAGGCCTGAGCAGACCCAGAAGAAGCTCTGGAGCCAGAGGGTTCTTCAGAGGTGTCCCCGCGTGGGGGCAGGGGGCTGGGCCTTTGCACCTCCTTCTTCACAGACCAGTCACTGGATGTGGGCTGCCTCTGGGAAGAAGTGAAACTTTGGCCAAAGCAGCCCTCTTCAGCTGAGGGGCCGATTCTGGGATAGACCCAGCTGTGGGCAGCAGCTGGAGGAATGAACACCTCAGTCCTGAAGGGGAGTCTAGGAAGTGCACCATGTCTTGGGGAATCTGGAGCTAAGGGAGCATTTGTCTCAACGCTGATTCCTTCAAAGATGTCAGGTTGCAAAAATGAGGAAAAAATTCAGATGGACCTAGCACCAGTGCTAAGCCCCTAACCTGCACTGTCTTCTTTAAACCTCACAAGTCTGGGGTGAGTACCAATATTCTGTTTTACAAGTACTAATATAATTTGGTTTATAGATGAAATTGAAGAAATTATACAAAAATTATACAATGCAGAGGAACTTGAAAGCTCAGAGAAGTGAAGTAATTTGCCAAAGGTTATAGAGCTGTTGAGTAACACAGAAAGGTTTCAGGCTAGGTCTGGCAGAGTCCAGAGCCACCAAGAGGGGAGGTGGTTTACAAAGACTCAAAACGCTCAGCCAGGACAGAGAAAAATAAGAGCAACAACTGAGAGGCGTCAAGAAGGTAATTAGTGCCATTCTTCGGAATAGCAGGTTGGAAAAGAGATGTCCAGGTGCCACACAGAAGTCCCGGCCCCGTTCATTGTATAAAGAAAATCAAGTATGTAATTCTCTACATATTGTATGATGCTAAAGTTAGCATGTTTTAAAACATGCAAATCAGTCAGTCAGTTCAGTCGCTCAGTCGTGTCTGACTCTTTGCAACCCCATGAATTGCAGCACGCCAGGCCTCCCTGTCCATCACCAAACTCCCAGAGTTCACCCAAACTCATGTCCATCGAGTTGGTGATTCCATCGAGTCGGTGATGCCATCGAGCCATCTCATCCTCTATCATCCCCTTCTCCTCCTGCCCCCAATCCCTCCCAGCATCAGGGTCTTTTCCAATGAGTCAGCTCTTCGCATCAGGTGGCCAAAGTATTGGAGTTTCAGCTTTAGCATCAGTCCTTCCAAAGAATACCAGGACTGATCTCCTTTAGAATGGACTGGTTGAATCTCCTTGCAGTTCAAGGGACTCTCAAGAGTCTTCTCCAACACCACAGTTCAAAAGCATCAATTCTTCGGTGCTCAGCTTTCTTCACAGTCCAACTCTCACATGCATACATGACTATTGGAAAAACCATAGCTTTGACTAAATGGACTTTTGTTGGCAAAGTAATATCTCTGCTTTTGAATATGCTATCTAGGTTGGTCAGAACTTTTCTTCCAAGGAGTAAGCTTATTTTAATTTCATGGCTGCAGTCACCATCTGCAGTGATTTTGGAGCCCCCAAAATAAAGTCTGACAATGTTTCCACTGTTTCCCCATCTATTTCCCATGAAGTGATGGGACCAGATGCTATGATCTTAGTTTTCTGAATGTTGAGCTTTAAGCCAACTTTTTCACTCTCCTCTTTCACTTTCATCAAGAGGCTTTTTACTTTCTGCCATAAGGGTGGTGTCATCTGCATATCTGAGGTTATTGATATTTCTCCTGGAAATCTCGATTCCAGCTTGTGCTTCTTCCAGCCCAGCGTTTCTCATGATGTACTCTGCATATAAGTTAAATAAGCAGGGTGACAATATACAGCCTTGACGTACTCCTTTCTCTATTTGGAACTAGTCTGTTGTTCCATGTCCAGTTCTAACTGTTGCTTCCTGACCTGCATATAGGTTTCTCAAGAGGCAGGCAAATATTTACTATTTATTATTAATATTTACTATTATTTATTATTGATATATATTACTTTTAATACAAACAAATAAGTATAAAGACATGTAGGAGAGAAACACCTGTGGAGTGATGGGGGCTGGATGAGAAGCCATTTAAGAAGCTTCCATATATATTCATATCATACTAATTCTTAAACTGGGTGAGAAGTACAACAATATTTATTATATAATTGTCTCTACAAAAGGTAGAAAGGATAATTTAATACCTTTTGGATTGTGAAACAGTTCATAAAATTGTTTTTCCAAAAGGAAAGTGTTCAGATAAGAAAGCTTATAATAGCTAAGCACATTATTTAAACTTGTACTTGGTACTTGTTTATTTTAATCCTTACTCTAATTTGAGGTGTTATATGACTTAAAAATAGAAGATGTATATTAATAAATGTACAGATCCTTTAACAAAGACTTATCATTGAAAAATCCTGCTGAGTGTGTGCAAAGGATGGCCCATGTGTCAAGTCTTTAACCCATTCTAATGATGTACCTATTACCCACCTGGATCTTTTATGGAAATAGGATAAAAATACACACAGGATTGACATGTAATGTACACACCGGATTGACAGGCCTTGTTCTTCAGTCTGCAGGTGTTCACACAGGAAGCCAATGCCCGCCCTCCCCCACACACCGTGATGCATGTGATCCACAGCCCTTCGTTCTGTCACAGTCTGCCCCTGTGCAGGGCACAGTACATTAGGTTTCTCGTCTCCAAATACACAGGTTCCACCTGCCTCACCAGCTGCCCAGGGTCTCCTCTAATCCCTAAGCACATCCCTAGCTCTCCTGGGCTACAGATGACCCAGCTTCCTCCTCTTAGGATTGCATGGCAGAAGTGCTCGAGGTAGCGTTGCTGCTTGAGGGACAGTGGAGAAGGGGGTGCAGAAACTAGAGGTGAAGAGCATACCCCATGCTGCTCTTGGGGAGTAAAAGCCCAGTGATACCTGGATCTCTGAGGCAGCCCATTCCTGTAAGAATCTGGAGTGTTGGGGACACCAACTCCCTTGGCTCCTTGGGGCCTCTGAGTTCCCGTGCGGGCCCCTCGGGGAAACTGGCTGGGAACCACACTGTTACTTGTGGCGTCTGGCTCAGCATGCACCAATCGCCCACAAGCCAGTGAGCGCCATGCAGGACAACAGGAAATCACCTCCAAGCAGATGGCTCACAGACCACAATCAAGACAGCAGTTTTTAAAGTGTTTTTTAAAATATTATGTAAAGCTCCAATAATTCTTTCACTGATTCAAACAAACCAATGGGAATAAAAAGATTAAATCAACGAGGAATACTAACACATCATTATCTAATATTTTTTTAAGCTACTGTTAATTGTGTTGGGTGTGCTAATGGTCTTATTTTGTTCTTTCAGAAGTCCTTACCTGTTAGAAATACTTATTCAATATTTATCCATAGAATGATATGACATTAGGAATTTGCTTTAAAAACCGCCAACAAAACAAAGTAGTGGTGGGAGGAGTGAATAAAACAAAACTGGCAGTATGTTCATTGCTGAAGCCAGGTGGTGGGTGCATGGGTCTCCTTGTCCTACACTTTTGGGTATGTTTGAAGACTTTAAAAAATTTAAAACTGAGATCTTTAGTTTCTCACCACGCATAGATGCCTTTTTTGTTTCCCTTTCTCTGCCTTTTTTCACTTACAAATGTAATATATTCTTATAAAAATGTCAAGCAATACAAGCACTGTAAATCCACTTTTCATTAATACAAGTAAGAACTATGTCATGTGTTTCTTGTCACTTTCCTGGTGGCTCAGTGGTAAAGAATATGCCTTCCAATGCAGGAGATGTGGGTTCAATCCCCGGGCCTAGAAGATCCCCTGGAGAAAGAAATGGCAACCCACTCCGATACTCTTGCCTGGAGAATCCCATGGACAGAGCAGCCTGGTGGGGTGCAGTCCATGGGCTCGCAAAGAATCAGACATGACTGAGCAACTAAGCACAAACAACAAAACTTCCTTATGCAGGACTCTGCCCAGCGCTGGTGTGTGCTCCATTTAATGCAGTTAGGATCATTGTTCCTCACACGAGCCCAGAAGGGACCTTTGAAGTTGTCTACTCTGATTCCTTCATTGCACAGATGGGAAAACTGACACCCTGAGGAGAAGGTAAGTTGGTCAGTGTCCCTGAGCTAGTTAGTGGCAAAATTATAAAAATCTCTCACAATCCTTGAGGCAAACTTTGCTGGGTAACTCTCAAGGAGACCCCTCAACCATAGGGCTGGTAAAGCCCCCATTCGTTCTGTCACCAGCACTGCCCATTCCCCCCACCCTTCTGACTTCTGGACAGAAGCTGGGGGCATGAGAGGGCAGATCCCAAACTGAAAGAAGGCCTCGGTGAGCTGCAAGCCCACTCTGCACCAGCACTCTCCCCAGCTCAGCCCCACTCACTCCACCTCTCAGGGGCCCACCCAGTGGGTGCCCTCCTTAGCTCCCACAGCCCCTCTTCCGACTCCACACCCGCCCCCTGCATGCAGTCAGTGAAGTAAACTTGCAATTTGATGCAAAAGGGAAAGTAAGAATGTGTTCTCTTAAAGCAAACAGTCAGGATACTTGTCAGGCTTAAACAGAGGGTGGGGTGGCAGATGGGAATTCACACAAAATCCTAGGTTTATGATCTAGATTCATGAGATCCATTCTCTGATCCAGAACCCCACAGGACCCAAGATCTTCAGGGGCACAGAAAGGGCCAGCTCAAAACTATTCAGCTGCAGATTTGAGTTATTGACCCAGAACTCACCCAATCTGAGCCGAGGAGAGGGGGTTTCACTGGAGGGTCTAGATCTGTGCTGTCAGCGCAGTAGCCACTGGTTACATGTGGCGACTGAACACTTGAAATATCCAGTCCCGAGTAAGATGTTCAGTCACTATGAAATGCACACCAGATTTCAAAAACAGTACAAAAATAAGAATGTAAAAAGATCTCATTAACAATTTTTATGTTGATATGTTAAAATGATGAGTGAGTGATAGTCGCTCTGTCGTGTCTGACTCTATGACTCCTTGGAAAGTAGCCTGACAGGCTCCTGTGTCCATGGAATTCTCCAGACAAGAATACTGGAATAGATTGCCATTTCAGTATTTTGGATATATGGGGTTAAAATATATTATATAAGTTATTCTGTTTCATTTCTATCACTTTACTGAAATATACTGGACATGCAATCAACTACCTGTATTTAAAGTGTTATTTAAAGAGTCCAGTTTGACATGTATATACTGGGAAGCCATCAGTACACCAATATAATGAACATGTCCATCACCCCCCCAAAAGGTTTCCTCATGCCCCTTTGTTGTCCTGCCTTCCCACCCCTCATCCTAAGATAATTACTGATATTCACTCTGTCTCTATAGAATAGTTTGCCTTTTCTAGAATTTTATGTAAGTGGAACCAGAGAGTATGCATAATTTTTTACTGCTTTCACTCAGCATAATTCTTGTGAGATTCATTCATGTTGCTGCATATATCAGGAGTTCATTTTTTCACGTGGCTAAGTAGTATTTCGTTATATAAATCTATCATAGTTTTTTGTTTGTTTGTTTTTTTATCCATTCACCTGTTGATAGACATTGGGGTTGTTTCTAATTGGGTGCTATTCCAGATAAAGTGGGCTTCTCAGGTGGTGCTAGTGGTAAAGAATCCACCTGCCAATTCAGGAGACACAAGAGACTAGGGTTCGATTCCTGGGTTGGAAAGATCCCCTGGAGTAGAAAATGGCACCCATTCCAATATTCTTGCCTGGAAAATTCCATGGGCAGAGGAACCTGGCAGGCTAGAGTCCATAGGGCCACAAAGAGTCTAACATAACTGAGTGACTGAGCACAGCACAGATAAAGTAGCTACGAACATTTGTTTATCCGTTTCTTATAACTTTCACTTTTTAAAAATACGTCAACTACGAAATGTAAAATGTGCTCATGTTGTATTTCTATTAGACAGGGCACACCTAGATTCTCTTCTCAGCCCTCTGCTTTCCTGGCTTGGGCCAACTGCCTGCTTAATTTGTGTTTAATTCAACCAGCTGGTGCCCTGGGCCAGGTGTGGAGCCAGAGCAGAGAGGTGAAGGGCCCAGGGAGGGGGGGACCCTGAATACATCACTGCTGTGTGCCCTCCTGGCCTTTCCAGGGACTGCCTCAAGGCACTGGCGATGGGACATGGAGGAGGGAAGCAGATGCATAAACGGTCACCTTGAATTCAAAATCAGAAGCCAGAAAGAGCTGCATAAAGGCTCAGTTGATGTAGAGGAGGAGGCACGTGTGTCTAGGGAGTCTGGGAAGGTTTTCCCAGGAGACGACACTGGCACTGGGTCTTGGAGGGAGAGAATTCACAAACCAGAGTAGGGGGAGGAGTTTCTAAGTACAAGAGAAAGCTCTGAAATTCCCTGGAGCAAGGCTGGTGCCATGGACTGGGAACTCTGGACAGAGAGGAGGGCATGAGATGAAGGTGGTGAGAGCACAGGCTGGAGAGGGGCTGGCAGTCAGAATGAAGGGTCTGCTCCGCCATGCAGAGTATCCATGCAGTGATACTCACAAGCTAGGGAAGAGAGCCAGGCCAGAAGGCACTTTAGAAAAACCCCAGGGTCGGGGAAGAAAACAGGAGTGATGACTACTTGGGCAGTGCCGGTGTACAGACAAGGACTAAGTTCTGGAGAGTTCAGAAGCTGATTGAACACGAATTGGCAACTAGCTGATGTGAGGCCCACAGAAGAGCACCACCCTGGGGTCCCCTACAGCTGGGCTCTGGGGTGGAAGTCATCCTCTCCTGCATAGATTCTGGCTACAACATCCCCCAAAGGTGTCCCTCTCACCCTGTCAAGACCACCCACCCCACTGCTGGTACAGAGAGATTTAAACTCCACAAGTGTCTCCTAGCAGTTCCCCCTGTGGCTTTCTACCACCTATAAGATGAAATCTCACTTCCTTAAATGTTCATGAAGCCCTGGGCAAGCTGGGCCCACCTACCCACATGCGCAAGTACACATGTGTACATACATGTTCGTGTACACACACATACACGTACTCATACACACCAGAGCCCTGGCTTTCCAACTCCATGATCTCTTGGTGTGAGGGTCTTGTCACATGGCTTCGCCCAGACTGAACACAAAACCCTCCTCCTTCCAGGCATGGTTTAGGCTCCTGAGGCCTTCCAACCTCTGCATCCGAGGCACTCTGTGCAGCTCTAACCTCTTTCATGCTCACTAAACTGTCACTTCTTGAGGGCAATGTCTAAGTCTTTTGTTTCTGGAACTGGATTGCTGGAAATAGATGTGAGAATAACCTGGTGCTGGCAGTAATTGCCTTGGGAAAGCAGAGATGAGGGCAGAGCCCCAAGACAACACTCCAGGCAACAGAATTTCTGACCCAACGCAACATGGAAAGAGGGTCAGAGGTCATCTCTCCATTCTCTACTCTGCAAAGTCCTGGGAAGGCTTATTTTGTCAAAGGGGAAAAAGCTGTATGGAGACAAGAAAAGACAACCAGAGGTCCCTGCCATTAACATGTTAGTAATTAAGGTGACTATGATAGAATAACGGAGAAGGCAATGGCACCCCACTCCAGTACTCTAGCTTGGAAAATCCCATGGACGGAGGAGACTGGTAGGCTGCAGTCCATGGGGTTGCTAAGAATCGGACACGACTGAGCGACTTCACTTTCACTTTTCACTTTCATGCATTGGAGAAGGAAATGGCAACCCACTGCAGTGTTCTTGCTTGGAGAATCCCAGGGACAGGGGAGCCTAGTGGGCTGCCGTCTATGGGGTCGCACAGAGTCCGACACGACTGAAGTGACTTAGCATAGCATAGAATAGCATGATAGAATAAGCATACGTAAAAGGACAAAGAAACATTGGATATCCACCATTTTAAAAAGAGCAACAAAAAATGTGATTTACAGGTCAAGTCTGCATGAAATTAACTGAATATTTATTGAGCTCCTGCAATGTCATCAGGTCGTCCTCAAGCTGTAAATGATGCCACAAGTGAACCTAAGTTGTCCTCCCTTGTCTCCAAGTGTTACCACTCATACTAGGAAGCAAGGTCCATGCTCAGGAGGACATTTGGGGATCAACCCATCCCCAGGTGAGGAGGCCCAGTAAATCAATATCACAGGTGTCTGGAAAGGGGCTTCCCAACTTTTCTGTGCATTTGCAGTTCCCAAAAGCAGATTCTGATCCAGTAGTTCTGGGGCTCAAGATGCTGCCTTTCTCACAGGTTCCCAGCAGAGGCCCCAGCTGTGGGTCTGGGCCCCACTTTGAATAGCCAGGACCTTAGTGATGAAGAGAACCACGTGAGCTGGGAAAGCTCCACACACAGAACTGAAGGAGAGGGGGACTGGACAAAGCAGGGGGGCATCCGGGGAGGGCAGCCTGAACAGGGACGTGGGACAGAGGCAAGCTCACAACAGGAGAGAACCCTGGTACAGGAAGTCCATAGGCTGGAAGTGAAAATACTCATTAGCCAGCGGCAGGAGTGGGACAGGACTGAATTATGTGGAGTCTTAAATGCCACACTCAAGAGCTGCAATTTAATTCAAAAGGGGAAACTGAGCTGGAGTTGGTTCTTGAGTCATATTTAGCTGACACATTCAGGAAAAATAGAGGGAAAAGTAAGGAATATATATATCCACGCAGAGGAGGAGGTGAAATAGAACATGGTTCCTCTCACTCCTTACTTTAAGACACTGAGGTCAGCTCTTTGTTTCCGTGTTCCCACCCCCTACCCTCCATCTCTTTGCCTAAATCCAGGCCCTGCCCCCTGAGTCTTTTGGCTCTAGAAGCCTTTCAAGTCTCAGATGATCCATGAACATGAGGAAAGAAACCTTCTACGGTTCTGCACAGCCTTTCTTTCTTTCTGTGAATGTATAAACAATTCCACAGCACATGATAAAAGCAAGGGGAGGGGGGACCCACATTAATTTCCTTGAGGCAAATGATAAGCTGGCAGGTCTGGCTCTATGGGAGGAGATAAAAGTTCCAAACACAGCCAAGTGGCTCTCGGGATCCGAGCCTGGTACGGATGCAAATTAAAATAAAAACTATATAAACAGCCGCACAATTGCACCATTCAGGGCTCTTTCATTAGAAGCCAGCTCTCCAGCACCACTGCCCACAAAGACAACTTCTCTTTCTTTTCCCTCCTAACGAATTTCCAAGCTGATCAACAAAAGGAGGCTAAGGACAAAAGCAGTTCTAATTGATGAGGCTCTGGGGAGAAGGTCGTTGGGGAGATTCATTTTATGTGTGTAAATCAAAAAGCAAATGTGATGTGTCAGACTAGCTGAGGATGGGCCTCCCGCTGGGGATCGCGGAGGTGCCAAGTCCCTCCTCTCAAGGTTGGGCGCAGCCGGATAACAACCCAACGGTCACATGAACCAGCCAGATCTCCCAGTGCCTGAAAGAGCCAATTTCCCCAAATGCCACCTCATGCAAGAGGACCTACCCAACAGCCAGACCCAGCGTGCAACCACTCACTACTGTGGCAGCCTCTCCTGTATATTGCAGAGGACAGAGTTCACTGGCTGTATTATCATGAAGCCTCTTTAAGCTGGGGAATCACTGGCGTGAGGAAACACAGTATTACCAAAATCCACCACTTGTTGAACATTCAAGCTCCAGAGGGGATCTCTGCTCATAAACTATATGCCTCCCTGATTTTTTTTCCCACTTGGTTCGTATTTCTAATCACTTAGGCCATGCCAGAAACCTCTTCTAGTGACAGTGTCTTCAACTGTATCATTCATCCATACACCCTACTCTGCAGCCAGGAAGATTTCGTCACAGTTCCAGATCCTTTTACACTCATCCCCCCAACCCACACTCCTCCCCAAGCTTGGAATTCCCTACTATTCCCCTGCTGTCCTCCTACATCATCTTCACCTCATGAACCTCATGTTTTCTCAATAATCTTTGATCTACTCATCTCATCGGAGAAGGCAATGGCACCCCACTCCAGCACTCTTGCCTGGAAAATCCCATGGACGGGGGAGCCTGGTGGGCTGCCGTTTACGGGGTCGCACAGAGTCGGACACGCCTGAAGCGACTTAGCAGCAGCAGCCCTCATCTCATGGGCTATTGGGAGACTCAAATGAAATGAATGTGAAGTAACTACAAATGGCACAAATATTTATAGTTACACAGAAATGCCTTAGTTGAGGCTATAGCACTCGACCATTTAGTGACTACCAAAAATCTATTGTTAAATGAGACTTCTTTTTTTAGCCAGTAGGACAAATGAAAATTCTTGCACATCAATATCAGAAGGAACTCCCAACATTTTTAAATGATAGAAAGCCAAACAGCGAAAGCGAGTCATCCCCTATTGGTCCCTTTGTGGTTCCCCAGATTATCTCAGCAGCACGTGCCTGGTACTCACACTCTGCTTCACCCAGTTAATGCTTCTAGCCACACTGATCTGACATCAAGCCAAAGGGCTGGTGCCTGGGAGAAGCAAAGACCAAACAGCGTGCTGAGGAGGAGAGAATTTTTTTTTTCTCCTGCTCTGGGTGTTGCTTTACTTTGCCCGTTTATGGAGGAGTCCATCATTTAGAAAATGAACTGCGTTTGCAGTCTCAGTGAGGGCAGCTGCTGTGGATGAAGGCCTTGTGTTCTTCCCGCTTATATCCTAAGAAGCAAAGGGGGAGCAGAGAGAGATATGAAAGGCTCATGACCAGACTGCCCTTTCTACCCTCCCCAGCCAGCTGGGTGGTCACAGAGCTCTATAGTTATTCTCTCATTTTCCCAGTTGATAAGGATAAGGGAGGTGCTATCTGCCACAGACACCCTCAGCTTTAGGAGAGGACAACCATAGCACTGTTGGGTAACAGCACATGACCCAGCACTATTTTCCTCAACACTTCCAAGCCCTGGCTGCCCTGGACAATGCTGCTGAAAAGATAACAAGGTGGGGTTGATATGCTCAGGTCTTTTCCAAACCACACTCACATCATTACTTGTGAGAACTTCCTACGGCTGCCACAACAAATTACCACAACCTGGGTGGCTTAAAACTACAGAAATGGAGTTTAGAAAGATGGTAACAATAACCCTGTGTACGAGACAGCAAAAGAGACACTGATGTATAGAACAGTCTTATGGACTCTGTGGGAGAGGGAGAGGGTGGGAAGATTTGGGAGGATGACATTGAAACATGTAAAATATCATGTAAGAAACGAGTTGCCAGTCCAGGTTCGATGAACGATACTGGATGCTTGGGGCTAGTGCACTGGGACGACCCAGAGAGATGGTATGGGGAGGGAGGAGGGAGGAGGGTTCAGGATGGGGAACACATGTATACCTGTGGCAGATTCATTTTGATATTTGGCAAAACTAATACAATTATGTAAATTTTAAAAATAAAATAAAATTAAAAAAAAAAAAAGACACCAACAGAAGTTTCCAGGTGCTGACCATTTTTTGGTCTCACATTTTCCCCTAATCTACTCCAAAGTGACTTGCTTCCCCCAGGTGAAGTGGCTGACATTTAAATGGCAGCTGCTCATACAAATAAATAAAGTTTCTATTCCTGCCAAAAAAAAAAAAAACTACAGAAATGTATTATCTCACAATTGTGGAAGCCAGAAGTTCAAAGTCAAGGTGTGGACAGGGTTGGTTCCTGCTGGAGGCTCTGGAGGAAAATCCATTCCATGTCTCCACCAGGGGCACTTGATGGCACTGCTTGGCTTGGGGCTCTATGGCTGTAATTCCTGCCTCTGAGTTCATATGACCTTTTCCTTTTTGAGTCTGTGTCCTTCTCTCTTTTGAGGACACCTGTCAGTGGACCTAGCACCCACTCTAAGTCCAAGATGATCTTGAATCTTTGTATCTGCAAAGATCTTTTTTTCCAATGAAGTCAACTTTGCAGGTTCCAGAGACACATCTTTGGGGTGACCCCTATTCGATCCACGACAAAGGGAAAGGCAGATGAGCACCTAAACAAAGGGAAAGGGAGACGAGGAGGAAACTACCCTGAAACTGTTGAAACCTTCAAGAATTCATGGGGCAAAGTGGGGAGGGGAGTTATTCAGCCAAATTATGGTAACAAGGGCTGTGGAGTACTGAATGGACATTCAGCATGGCTGCAGTAGGGAAGAAGGGTGCCCTCCACTGAGACCACCACTGAGAGGGCACCATACAGCTGCAACAGCAGAGTCACTGGCAAAGAGCCACCTCATCCATCCCTTGCTCCCACTTACTCACCCTCTTCCTCCTGCTTCATTTACCCCGACTGGGTAACCTATGAATCACCCGTCTTTTTTTAATTCCCTAGGGGATTAAGCGAGATGGCATCCTGGGCTGAGCCCTGGAAACTCTCCCAGAAGCCTGTTAATGAACTTTGCCTGCCTGCCTTGTGAAAGTCAGTCAGCTCTGTCCTCTGAGAGGCTGCTCAGATGACCACACTTTCGTGCTTGGTTTGTGAACACAGATGCAGCACTTAACTGTCTTCTGCTGCTATTCATGTTTACCAAAGGAAAAGCCCTCCAAAACTTAGTGCACAAAATCCCAATTTAAGGATCAAAAAAAGGTACACCGTGTATAAAAATTCTAAAAGATCCTTTCTCCCAGGAAGAAAATACTGAGTGAATCACCATTCCCAAGTTTCAAAGGAACAGTTCCTTAAGTTTCCCTTCAAAGAAATCCCTGCAGTGTGTAAATAGATAGAGAAGATGTGTCAGTGATAGCTACCAATAAAGCGTCTGAGTCTGAGATGTCAGGCCTTCAGTCAAGGCCATGCCTATAACACATCCTTGTACATGTGTGTGTGTGTTAAGTCACTTTAGTCATGTCCAACTCTTTGTTACCCTATGGACTGTAACCCACCAGGCTCCTCTGTCCATGGGAATTCTCCAGGCAAGAATACTGGAGTGAGTTTCCATTTCCTTCTCCAATAACATGTCCTTAGGTCTTGTTTTTAGGCCTGGAGTTCATTAACAAATTAATAGTCGAAAGTCAAACTTTTCTCTACAGTGCTAGGAAGAGGAAGTCTGGCAAATGTGGTCTGAAAAACGTCTATGGATCGGTTGAAGGGCAGGTATTTGTTGAGTGTGTACCTTGCATGGGTCACTCTACTGAATATCAAGAGTACAGCAGGGACGGAAATTCAGACATGGCCCTTCATAGAGATGGAGGAGAGGAGATGGTAAACTGACTATCACACAAGTAATTGTAGTTGAGCTAAGTGGTACAAAGCAAGAGCATGGACAGTTGTGGAATCACACACAAGGCTCTTGCATACCTAGGAGATGATATGGATGGAAATAAAGGAAATAGGTACTTTGCCCCCAGTGATGATGAAATGTCCAATGAGTCTCCTCTGAAGGTTTTATATATACTCCCTCTCCTTTCTCAAGGATAGAGATCTTGCCCCTCTAGGACCTACAAGTATTTGAAGCACATCTGCCAGCAGGTTGTCAAAGTGTGTGCCCAGTAAGCCCAAAGGGAATCCTAGAGGCCCAGAGGACAGGAGAGGGGTGCTCTTGGAAAGATGAAAGCAATAGAAACAGGTCCCAGGAGCTGAGATGAGAAAATAAGACTCTAGCCACCTAGAGTCTATTACCAAAAAAGCAAAAGAACAAATGTTGGCAAGGATGTGAAAAAACTGGAACCTTGCACATTTTTGGAGGGAATATAAAATGGTATGGCTGCTATGGAAAACAGTATAGGAGGCTCCCCCCCAAATTACAAATTGAACCACCATATGATCCAGCAATCCTACTTCTGGGTATTCATCCAAAAGCATTAAAGTCAGGATCCCAAAGAGAGGTTTGTAGTTCCAGGTTCACTGCAGCATTACTCAGAAGAGTAACGCTGAAGATATGGAAACAACCTAAATGTCCAGCAATGACTGCATAAGGAAAAGGTGGCACCTCCAAAAAGAAGGAACGCCTGCTATATGCCAAAAGAAAAACTTGACTTCCAGCTGTTGACAACAACATGGATAAGCCTTGAGGACGTTATATTGAGAGAAATAAGATGGTCATAGAAGAACAAATATTGCATGATTCCAGTTAAATGAGATACATAAAATAGCCAGATTCACAGAAGAGAGTAGTATGGTGGTTGCCAGGGGCTGGGAGGAGGGAGAAATGGAATTGCTGTTCTACAGGTATAAAATTTCAGTTATGCAAGATGAGTAACTTACAAAGTTGTAGAGATCTGCTGTTCAACACTATGACTATAGCTGACAGTATTGTGTTATTGTTCACAGCATTGCTCACAGTTTGTTAAAGAGGGTAGATCTTAAGTTAAATGTTCTTACAGAGAGAGAGAAAGGAAGGAAGATAGAAATTAAAGAAGAGGAAAAGGAAAGGAAATAAAACAGGGGAAAAAAGGAAAGAGAAAAGAAAGATAGAACTTTAGATCAGGAGTTGACCACCTGTGGCCTACAGTCAAACCCAGCCTGCCACCTGTTTTTGTACATAAAGCTTTATTGCAACCCAGCCACATTTCATTTACATATTATCTGTGGTTCTTTGGCACTACAACAGCAGAGCTGAGTGGTTGTACCAGAGGGTGCATGACCTACAAAGGCTAAAATGACCACCGTGTACAAGGGTTCAGCTGTTGGCTGTCTTCAGATTCTCCACATTTCTGTTCTTGCTGTTTTCCTACAGGAAAACTTGAATCTTTTCCATACTGCTCATTAGTCTGTCCCTGAATCCACTGACTGGGCTTAGCCTTTTCTTTTTGCCACAATTCTAATTCACAAGCTTCTAGCTTGCTACTGGTCACTGGACACATGTGACTATTTAAATGCAAATTTAAACTAATTACTTCTGGTGGTGGTGGTGGTTTACTCGCTCAGTTATGTCTGACTTTTTGTGATCCTGTGGACTGTAGCCCACCAGGCTCCTCTGTCCATGGCATTTCCCAGGAAAGAATACTGCAGTGGGTAGCCATTTCCTTTTCCAGGGGATCTTCCTGAACCAGGGATCAAACATAAGTCTCCTGCATTGCAGGCAGATTCTTTACCAACTGAGGCACCTGGGAGTCTGGGCTTTCACAAAGAGAATTTTGCCACCCCTTGCTTCAGAGCCATCGGTACTCTTAGCACTACACCAGAATGTCTTTAAACACTTACCTGTGCTGCTTTGGAGGAAGGAGGATCGAAACCTCAAGAGATGTCCATGTGCTAAGAACATCAGAGTGTACACATGAGCCCCTCCTGTGAGCCAGGCACTGTTTTAGAAATATCAATACACTCAGCCCTCACTTTGTGAGGTAGGAATAATCATCCTGATTTTACACATGAGAAAACAGAGGCTCAGAGATGTAAATTGTTGAAGTGGAAGAGCCCTATTTGAAAGTAGATCTGTCTGAGAATGTGTGAAATCACTATATCCAAATTCCTACTCTGTCTGCTGCTTAAACATTTCTACAGGATTACTGAGGAGAATTCTATAACTTTGGACAAAGAGATGATCAATAGGAACTACCACAACTGAATCCACTAACTGACAGTATTAGGCTGCCCGATAGGCCAATGCACTGTTTGGGCCCTTGGAGACTTGGAAGATTAGAGAGTCAGTTACCATTGGGTTCTTTTTGAATTCCTACAGTTGTGTACTGTGAATTCCTACAGCAGTGAGGGTGTGGGCAAAAGGGGAAAGTTTGCCTTATTGTGAGACCATCAAAGACATAGTTGCTTCCTGGCAGGCTATTATTACCCTAGTAATCACATCATAAAAATGTACACTCCTCATCCAGACAAGGGAACCAGGATTGTGAGGCAGTTCTGGCAACTACATCAACAATAAAGGAAATTTACAAGACCAGGCGGTGTTTAGTTCAAAGGAGAGAAGCTGGCTAGCTGTGCATTATGCCTTCAAGAAGCCCTGCCATATTGAGAAGAGCAGCATTCTGTGTGCTCTGTCAGACTTGAGAATGTATAACAATAGAAGTAAAATGAAAGCCAATTTTGGCTCAAAGGTTGAAAGACTGTTCCAACTACTGGAATCTAACAAAGGAAGGGATTTTTGAGATAATGATCCCACCCACCTCTGGAGATGTCCAAGCAAGAGCAAATGACAGCAGGGATGCTCTGGTATGGATTTCTGAAAAGTATGAATGTTAGACTAGCTCACCTCCACAGCACCCTCCAATTCTAAGAGCCCAAAATTCTGTAAACAAAGAGATCAGCCTGAGATCACACTAGGAAAATCAGCACTTTGAACCAAATATTAATGCTCTAACTCTATCCACATTCTAATCACAACATCTCACTAAGAGCAAGTGGCTCTTTCCAACGAAGCCCTGGGCACCTATGATCATATTCCAGGACTAACTGAATATTTATGACATAACTATAAGAATGATTTTTTAGTTTGCCAAGTGAAATTGTAAGATCTCTGGTTTTGGAGGAGGCAGCAGGGAGTGAGTGGGTGGTCAAAATAATAATATTAGCTAATATTTACACTAACTTTGCCATTTACAGGGAAATCTATGATCCAGTTAATCTTCACAACAACCCTGTTACCATGCTAGTCATTATCAGACATTGGTACAGGAAGAGGTTGCCCGGTTCCCCCAGATGGCTACAGACCTACTGAGTGACACTCCAAGACAGAAGGGACCACCTTGATAGATACCATTTTGATTCATGTCCTACAGA
>NW_011494738.1:1164169-1169811 GCF_000754665.1 Bison bison bison | reverse complement strand
TTGTTTCAGTTCCTACAGAGACTAGCCAAGAGTTTAGGGTTATCCATTTAAATTTGTTCACAGTTTTTGTAATGGAGGTAGCCATTTTGGCACACAAAACGTAGCAGAAGTGAGTGCATTGCTCAGAACATTATGTATTTACAGTATATACTTTTTACAAAGCTACCAGTGTTTGCCAGTGTTTCCGTTATCAGGATGAGTTTCACATCCTGAGGATGCATTGAGGTTAGGAGGCTAGACACTGCAAGAGATAATTATTAAGGTTCATGCCATCTACACACAGGTCGTCATTATCATTCACAGCTCCCATCAGCAGCACTGGATTTTGTATCCCATATGCCCAATCAGGTCTGGACTGAATCACCCCCTCTTCTGTCACAACACCTGTGGAGGCTTCTGGAAGGAAAACAGTGTGCACATGTTAGCTAGCCTGTGTGGGGATTAGAGGATGTGCACTCACTGTCGCCTGGAGAAACCCTCCATGTTGCTGGGGTTCTATTAGACTAATTAAAGGGCCCAGGAATAACTGGAGATGACCATCTTTGCTTCTAAAAACAAAGAACATCCCTCATCAGAAACACGCCTTCCAGCATTTAAGCCAGGCAAAGCATTTAGGTAAAGCATCAGGTAGGGAGATAGAGGGTAAGGCAGGGGAGAACATTCCAGGCAAAGGAGCCACCTGAGTAAAGGCAGGAAGGCATGAAAATGAAGAGCCTCTTCTCTGTAACAGAGTACAGAGTGCACACAGGGGTGCACACACACCAGAGGCTGAACAGTTGGCCTGGGGGCCATAATAGGGTGTCCCTCTGACAGCAAGCTCCAGAGAATACTTAATGCTGGGGTCCAGTGCTTGTCAGACAGGTATCAAAATCAGCGGGAGGGCTTGTTAAAGCTCAGCTTTCTGGTCCCCTCTGCAGAGCTCCTGACCCAGTGGGTCTGTGGTGGGCCCAAGACTGTGCATTTCTAACAAGCTCCCAGTTGATCCTGATGCTGCTGATCCAGGGGCCACTCTTTGGGAACAACTGCTATAGTGAACAGCAGTTGATAACTGCTTTGAATGGGGAAGTGAGGTGATCAGAGCTGTGTGCTTACTGTCTTTTTTGACCAGTTTGAAGAGCCGATACTTCTGTGAGAAGGTGTGTAAGGAAAGGAATTTGTGGGAAAAGGAATTGGCTCAAGGAATGAATATATGTTCAGTGGTGAGATTTGATTCAAAACGTCTCATTTTTCACCCATCTGGCAGAAGGAACTAAGGAGGGTGAACCACATGACCCATGTTCCTCACAGGAGAACAGAGGAATGTCAAAAGGTCTTTAAGTTACCCGATAACCATATCATTTATAAAGCTCTAGAATGGAGTTTTTAACTCCTCAAATTTTCTTTTCTTTTTTTTTTGAAGCAGCAAGGAGATCATACCAGTCATTCCTAAAGGAAATCAACTCTGAATATTTATTGGAAGGACTGGTGACGAAGCTCCAATACTTTGGCTGTGTGATTCGAAGAGCTGACTCACTGGAAAAGACTCTGATGCTGGCAAAGATTGAAGGCAGGAGAAGAAGGGGACGACAGAGGATGAGATGGTTGGGTGGCATCATCAACTCAATGAACATGAGTTTGCACAAACTCTGAGAGATAGTGAAGGACAGGGTAGCTTGGTGAGCTGCAGTCCATGGAGTCTCAAAGAGTCGGAATGAGCAACTGAAAAACACAGTTGATTTACCATGTTGTGACAATTTCTGCCATACAGCAAAGCGATTCAGTTATACATGTATATATATATTCTTTTTTATATTCTTTTCCATTACAGCTTATCTTAGGATATTGGCTGTAGCCCCCTGTGCTATAGGGTAGGACTTGTCCAAATGCATTTTCTTAGTGTCGGTTTTTCTAAAGACACTGACCATGTTAGTCATCAATGACTCCATCGGCTGGCAGAGGAATACATTTTAGCTTTTCCTTCTCTATTCTTGATTTCTTAGGTATGAAGAAGAATAAGGGATTATGAGATTTAATCTGAAACATCTTGAGTTTCACTTCTATCACAGAAATGGCAATTAGAAAAATACAGAAAAGGCTCAAAGACATGTCTTATCTAGGAAATCCTGACATGGTCCAAAGAGAAGTGTTAGCATGGTGTTCTTCTAGGCTCAACACTAACAAAGATGCTGCCCTATCCAAGGTGGGCATGTGCTTTAGGGCAGAGCCGGAGGAAAGAAGGGGGAAGGTTTTCTACCAGTAGGAGGGATGGGAACAAGTTAGTCTTAAATCCTATCCTATGTCTGGTTGATGTAAGAGAAAGCTATTACTCTCTGCTTTAAAGTATTATTGATGATTGAAGCTGAATGCATGACTTCATTCTATATTCTATGAAGGCTCTTCTTGAGTCAAGCGCTATAGCCCTGTCTAACTGGGGAACACTGTATTCTAAGGCTACACCACAGTAGAGGTGAAAAAGTGACCCAGCAACTGTAGGACTTGAGTTTTTTCCTTGGTTCTGCAACCCTGAATTTGGGCAAGATTTTATGGTTAAGAATCTGCCTGCAATGCAGGAAACCCAGGTTTGATCCCTGTGTTGGAAAGAGCCCCTGGAGAAAGGAATGGCAACCCACACCAGTATTCTTGTCTGGAGAATTCCATGGACAGAGGAGCCTGGTAGGCTACAGTCCATGGATTTGCAAAGAGTTAGACACAACTGAACTAGTAACACTTTCACTTTATCTTCACTGGACCTCAAATTCTTCATGTGAGAGAAAATGGAAGTCATATCTGGTTGTCTATATGATCCCCTCCATCACTGGTCTTCTAGACTCCGCACCACCTAGCAGATGCCAATCATATGGAATGAGAGCACCCTGACTGGTGGTCATGGCTCCGTCCCCCAAGACAGCTGGTCTTACCTGAACTCTGCTAAGTTTAAGGCCCTAGTGTCATTAGCATTTATCTCTGTGCTGGCCAGAGAAAACCAGATGGGAAAGTTTCCATACTAATTAGTAAGAAAATACTCTAGGATACTAATGATCTCCTCTGGCTAGAGTGAACGAGGAAGGTTCAGTCCTCATCTCCTCATCAGCAGTATCAAAAGCATTTAAGCCACAAAGAGGAACAAACACTATCAATCACTTTAAGGGATTTCCAAGGAAGCCTCAACACGGCTCTTCCCATTCAGATCACAAAGGTTGGCCAACCCTACACTCAGCTCACAGGCAATAATTCCTCTCCCTACTCATCACCCCAACTCTGTCCACTCCCCTGTATTACGTGTGTATGTGTCTGTTTCCCTAACCACCTCTTTGAGGACCAGTGACATCGTTTGTTCTTTACCTAATTGTAGTTTTCTCTATCCACCATGACTTGGAAAACGATTATGGGCACAACTGTAATACGTTTAAGTCCTGATTCTCCACCTGTTGCTGGGAGTCTAAGATCCCCATGGGTTCCCACCATTCCCAAACATGCCTCTTTATTCCACAGCCCAACAGGACAGCAGCCCGTCTCTGTAACCCTTCACTGCCACCGCGGGTGGAGGAGTCCTGGAGCTCACTGCCACTGGCAGCAGGAGACCAGGGCCCTGTCCCTGCCTGGTCCAGTGCTCACCATGGGTCTGCTCTCACAGTTTTTGCTCCTGGCTCTCATCACAGAAAGGAAAGCTCCTTTCTTCACCAGTGATAAGAGTTGCTCATTCCTATAAGACTCCTCCCACCTCCCAAGGAAACCTGATATTCTTCATATACAGTTCCATCTGCAGGTAAGCAAAGCATTCCCAGAGGTAGACAAGAGAGTGTTGAATGCTACCTTCCCATGCATTACTCCTACCAACCTTGAGCTAAAGTCCAACGTCAGGATGGATAAGAATATAACTTTTCTCCTATCCCTCAGTAAGTTCCTTCTCCACCTAAGGGTATTAGGATTACCCAGGAGATGTCTCCTCTCTTAATTTATAATTATGAACATAAGTGAGTTGCTTACAGTGTAAGAGCTCAATTTAAGTCCCAAAATTCTTCTGTTTTTTTCCCTCGGAAAGTTTTAGTAGATTCTCAGAAAAAATAACAGCCAACAGTCTGTTTTGAGTTTCTGGAAAGGTGTATCTTCAAAACATTACTCCTCTGTGGTGCCTTTCACAACACTTTGATTGCAGAAGATACATATTTCACAAGCAAATACATGTGTCAAATAATTCACTCTCCTCTTGGAAAATGCAAAGCTCACAAGTGAGTGAGCATGGAGTAGTCAGATTGTAGGAAAAGGTGAGTAGTAGGGAAGGTGAACAGACTCTTGCCTGGGCCATACATGTTCAGACAGGCAGTGGGGTGTGGAGGGGAAAGGAGACTGGAGGCCTGGGAACTAGGAAGGTAGGAAAGGGCATGTGAAGAAAACTGAAACACTTGGCTGAAGAGGAAAACAACGGTGTGAAAAAATGAGACAGGAAAAGAGGCAATCAAAGTGGGCAGATACCACGTACCCATCTGGCCCAGCCTACAGCTATCTCACAGAAAAGATTCCCAGTGTAAAAAGAGAGAAATGGCAGTGCAAACAAGTTAGAAAATGAGGTGGATACTGTACAGATAGATGACTCTGTCCTCTAAAGACAGGTAAGAGGGGACTTCCCTGGTGGTCCAGTGGCTAAGACTCAGCTCCCAATTCAGGGGCCCGGGTTCGAATCCTAGTCAAGTAACTAGATCCCACATGCCACAACCGCATGCTGCAACTGAGAGTTTGCATGCCACTAAAAAGATCCTGCATGCTGCAACAAGGATGGAAGATCCTGAAGACTGCAACTAAGACTCAGTGCAGCCAAGTAAATAAATTAAAAAAAATTTTTTTTAAATGACAGATGGAAGGTTGGAGACTGGGTTACCAAAGGGTCCTCAGAAGTGCTCAGAAGTTGGGCAGCCAGTTCTTTGCTATGATAATGGCATCTACCGCCCATCCAAGGGGTGGCATAGAAGGGCCAAAACAGAGACTGGAGGGGGAAAGCTCACATTGTTTCACAAACCATCAGCTGTGAGACCAACAGAAATGAGAGCACTGGCTCTGTCAAAGTCAGGCCAGGAAATAAAGGACACTTCATCCATACCACAGATCTCTAACCTGTCAGGTCCCCAGGCAGGCTGGGATGCATTTCCCCAAATGGCAGCTCCGCTCAGTGTTGAGGCCACAGGAGAGCTGGGGCTCGGCCTCCCCACCCACTCCCTCCCCCTGCCCCGCCCCACATCGACAGCAAAGCTGTGAATTCTGAAGTAAATGCAGAGGACCTGTGAGCAGTAGGCTGCTGTCACAAAGCCTATGCGCTGAACTCCTCCAGGAGAGAAGAGCTATGGCCGAGTTCTTGCTCCTGTTTGAGAAATAAGGCTGTGGATTAGAAGCAACAGAACATGTGGCAGCAGGGAGAAATGAGAGTGGAGGAGGCAAAAGATTCAGAGAAACAAGAGCTCAGGCACTCTAACTATCGGGGAAAAGGGCCAACCCCACGCGTTTCAGTTGCCCTCAGACTACCATTGACCGAGAGCAGTACTGCCCAGTCTCTGGTAGTGAATGTCTCCAGTCATTAAATTAAAAATTACATTAGATATGTAATATTTAAGAAACCAAGACTATAAAATCTTAACAGCTAATTTTTAAATGTTGAAAAATTAATTTTTTTA
>NW_011494738.1:1152211-1164069 GCF_000754665.1 Bison bison bison | reverse complement strand
TTACTTAAAGAGGTAAACTTTAGATACCAGGAAAGAAACATGTTATTTGGAATACATCATTGCGGGAGAAGGCTAGAAAGTTGGAAAAATAGAATGTTACTTGTTATAAGAATGAGCTCTAAATTTCTGCCTTTTCATGCATCTTTACCTACGAAACTAAATATTAAGGTGGGGATCAGTGCAAGTAGGAAAAAGAAAGTCTTATACAACACTGATGGTGATTACATAGTATAGAAATTTCATAAGTATTCTGGCTGGTGTATATAAAAACTCCTCTGGAGAGCTAATGATAGACCCTAGGGAATTCTGGTTCTAACAAAGCATCAATAAAACCAGCAGCAACTCCCCAGGAATCAAAGGCTATGATCGCCCCTCAAAGGGGCTGCTGACAGCCCAGCCTTTGAAAGAGCTACCAAAATCAATACCAATCATTAGACAATGACATTCAGAGGACATTGAGCACTTGAATGATTATGTCAGGGTGCCATTTGTCAGAGCCAAGCACTTGCATTTCCAAATGGCAAATCCCTTTCAGGAGCAGATGTATGACCATTAGGACCTGGTTATACTGAGAGCCTTGGAAACTTTTGCAAGCTGTTATCATTAAGCAAGTAATAACACTTCTTAAGTCTGCTTTGATGCATAATTAAGACGGGTTTCAACTCATCAGCCACCACGCCTATTGTCTGAAAGCCATCACAGAAAGGATAAATACGCCTGCAGTAAAATAAACTAGGGCAGAGTTAACAGCTTCCAGGTAAGCTACAGTGCCAGAAAGCTGGGCCTTCGAGCAGCAGCAGGACAGAGGCCCAGTCCCTGGCGCCCCATGTCACCAACCTGCCTTCCTCCCTCTGAACAAGCGATCAGGTGGGCATGTAGGGGGCTTGCTGGATCCCCAGAGTACAGGAAGGTGGAGGGACCTGGATGAGGGATGACCCTGCCCCAAGAAATAATTCATTCCTTTCCTGAGCTCCTCCACACAGCTAGGAACTAGGAACAGGCAGGCTTTTACACAAGAAAGGGTGGGTTCAGTCTCAGATGGCATTTCTGCCAAAGACCAAGGAAAAGACACTGCACTGGGCCCACCACTAGCAGCCTTGGCCACATCTGTGTGTTGAGTGTGGGCACTGCTGACGTTGTGCTGAACACTACCCTGTGGTCACCTTTCTACTAGGAGCTGCCTCCTCTGGGCAGATTCCATTCATCTGCCCTCAGCAGTCTGAGAAGAGTGGCTAGGAGCTGGTGGGGTGTAGTGGAGAGTGTATGGCCTTGGAGCTGGGTGAACCTGAGTCACGATCCTGGCTCACCACTTACGTAATTGCTGGGTCACTTCTTCCCTTTCCATTCACCTCCCTAGGCCTCAGCTTCCACAAGTATAAAGAGGGATTAATAATACTTATCTTTCATGTCTGTTTTAAGAATTCAAGATAATACATAGCAAAGTGATTGGCACAGAGTTGGTCAATGAAAGTGAAAGTTGCTCAGTCATGTGACTCTTTGTGACCCCGTGGACTACACAGCCCATGGAATTCTCCAGGCCAGAATACTAGAGTGGGTAGCCTTTCCCTTCTCCAGGGGATCTTCCCAACCCAGGGATTGAAACAAGGTCTCCCACACTGCAGGTGGATTCTTTACCAGCTGAGCCACAAGGTAAGCCCTTATGGTCAATAAATAATAGCTATTATTATTACTAATATATTATCCTTGGGAGTGTATGACTACATGGAGATGATTTGAAGTGGGGAGGGGAGAAAAGAGACGTTAGCACAAACAATGAAATGGGCTTCACTTGTAAGGAAGACTTTTCAGACCGCCATGCATCTCTCCTATAGAAACCCTGCCCCCCTCAAGGGTATCACAAGTATGAACACATTCTTTAATTAAGTTTCCCACAACCTTGTGATCTGCAGCTGACAAGTTGCATCCTGTTTACGTGGGTAGGAGAAACTGAGGTACACAAGATGACCCGATTCTCTGAGTGAGTCAGAAGCACTACCCAAACAGAAACCCAGGGGCATCACAGTGCTCACTCTTTATGGACCTGAACTGTTTTAACAAATGATTCATCTTTGTAGAAATCCCAATTAAAAAAAAAAAAAAGATTAGTCCTACAATGGAGAGCACTATGTTTGGGGCCACCAGGAAGTTCACATGCAGAAACCCCAGGCTGGGCTCCAACCCCATTCTGTGCCAACTCTTCCTCTTTTGATTGTGTCTGGTTCTCAAAGGAGTTGAGAAGGATTATAGACAAATAGAAGCCACAGCACACCTTCCTCTCTAAGGCCTTCTGGAGTCAACCACAGGACCATGTCCATGCTGGGCACCTGCCTATCCTCAGATTCTGGCTCTCAGGCTCCCCTGGCCAGTTCTTGAGCACACACCTTTCCATGCAGTAGGCTAATTTGGATTCAGTTCACTGAGCCTGAGCTGAGAACCTGCAGGGCCCCTGCTTGTTGTTGTAAAAGGAACCAGCTTCATCAGGGGAGTCCGCTTCCATCACTCTGCAGGATTTGATCTTGGGTTTTGTTTCCTGCTGGTTAGATTATTCTCCCAATTCTTGCGATCTAATGGCCTCCTGCATACACAGCCCTGGACAAGGGCCTTTTCTTATGAAACTTGGTAGCCTCACAAAGTTCAGAGAGGGTGAGACCAAATGGCTACCGGAGACCACTAAAGAAATCCCTTCTCTCAAATCCCTCTATTAGATGGTCTTCCACTGGAAGAACTTGAACCTGGAATTCTTTGCTCACTTAGTAGGGTAGTATCCTGATCTTACGCATTTAAGAGCATAGTACAAGGGAGGCACTTATAAATAGGCAACTGGCTTTGCATGTAGCAAAGTGACTTAACTATAATACGGAACAAAATGTCTGCTGAATGAATGAATGTTCCTTTTCTTGTTAACCTATACTCTTATTTCGTATCTTGCTATTTTTAATTGTACCTGAAGTGATGATGTACCAGTTCTTTAGAAATGCAAATTCAAATTATGAGAAACCTTTAGAGAAACCATCGGAATGTAGCTATATTCAGGACAGCAAATGCAAGGCCCAATCACCTATCTGATTAGTCATTTTTTTCTGCTGATTTGATGCAGAGTTCCGTCAGCTGTTACTATATTTCAGAGACCACAGGCATTCCTCTGTATGACCACATACACAGGGAGAGGAAACCAAAGCAACTTCTTGCCACAAGTTCAAAAAGCCAAAAAGCTCACAACCTAGGAAGGTCTCTCCACAGGCCTGGACGACTTTGCTGCCACGGTCACCGACACAATAGCAACATAACAAACATCAGAGCATCAGCTGGCTGGAGAGCTTGCTGTTAAAATCCATCTGGGCTCGGCCCCTGGTATCCTCTCTCCACTTTTGCTAAATTTATGGCAGTAGTTCAGAAGCTCTGCGACGCGGAACTGCTCCCTCTCCCCCCACATTCCTCCTGCCAATCCTCTTTGTAAATGTTTGTTTTAAATGTAATCTGCAGCTTTACTAAGATTATGTCCTGAGCACACATTTTTTTCGTCATCTGTATCTGTGCTAAGGGAGCCGATGCCTTCCCGCACCCTCAGTTCCCGCCCCCACCTTCACTCCTCAGCCTCTCCCCAGGCCTTTCTGTTCTGATTTCAGAAATCCAACCTTGCAGAATCCTTGAGGACAAGGATCACTCATTACCTTTCCTTTGTGTCTTCTCTGTGCCTCACACACAGGAGGCACTCGATAAATATTTTCAGCAAACTGGTCTGTTCATTGCTCCCTGAAGCACGTTCCCATCTCTGAGTTCTCGATGAAGCCTTGCCTCCTGCCAAGAATGCACTCTCTTCTCTTTCCCATTTATGCAAATCCTGACTGTCCCTGGGGACCAAAATCAAGCCTTCTGAAATCTCATAATTAACAAAGCACTTTTTTTTTTTTCCAATTAGTTTGGGTCTACAAGTTGTCTCCACAGTTAATCTGAAGTCCTGTAAACTCCATCTGGACTGAAGCAACTTGCCAGAACCAAAACCAAGTGAGAAAGGGGGTCCAGGGCCAAACGTTTGCCTCAGGGGTGATGTCTGGGGTCTTTCCAAATCAGACACTGGGATAACAAATGAAAGATGCCTACCTGGAGGTGGAATCTATGCAAGTGACTCAGACTCAAAGGCACAAGCGAAGGAACAGAATGGGTACAGAAGCTGAGGTTAGGATGTGGTCTGTCCAGAAGGATGCCCTAGGACAAGGCTTGTTGGCCATGATACTGATGTTGAAAGTCCAGGTCCTGCCCCATCAGGCAGGATGACCTGGCCCTTAAAGCAGTCCTCCCCAGTCCTCCACACTGACACTGCCCAGTAGGAATTGCTGATCCCTTATTAGAATACTTCCATCCTCACCTGGGATCTTGCACAGTGCTGTACACACAGCAGGAAGGAAAGGAAGCAGAGAGGGCAGAAGGGAGATGAGTGGATCGTTGGTCCACTCCCCTCGGCCAGTTCAGAAGGCCAGAGTGAGCCCAGGCATCCACCACCCTCACGTCCACTTGTCTTTAATAGCTGCCACTTCTTTCATACTTGGGGGATTGCTTTAATCTCTTTGGAAGGTTTTGGGTTTCTCAAGCACAGGGACTTCAACTCTCTTTTTTGTATCTACCCCAGGTGGCTGGAACTCACCTTTCCTGTTCCAGACCCTGTGTGTTATCTCTGAGCAAACACAATCTTGGTGGAAAAAGAGATTCCTATCTCTGAGGAAACAGGTGCTGGTTCCAGCCTCAAGCGTGGGGTCTCACTGCACTGCTCACAAGGGGCTCTGGGCAAGACTCTGCTTCCAGTTAAGCAAGGGCGACTGGGACACTGTTGTGAGTTCAGACACTCTGCCTTTGCCTAGTTTTCCACAGTTGCCTCATTCTCCATCCTACCCAAAACACACAAAGACAACTATGCCAAGAGGGGAGCAGTGCCATCTGCCTCCAATAAGCTTTCCCCAGACCTCTATTTAAGGGTGGAGGTAGGGGACTGTCTCATGATCCTTCTCACAGTCATTAGCAGAATCACCCCAGGTCCATGTTAATGGCCCCATCCGAGTCCTCCCAAACTTTCCACTGCCAAGTGCACCAAAAATGGACATGGTCTGAGCGTGACTTGAGCCTGGGCCTGCCCCATCTCTCTCCTTACTGTTTTTCAAGGCAGAATCACACCTATGGGAAAGCAATGTTAGTATCATGATGCCCCTCCCTCTGCTGCTACTGCTGCTAAGTCGCTTCAGTCGTGTCTGACTCTGCGTGACCCCATGGACTGCAGCCTACCAGGCTTCTCCGTCCATGGGATTCTCCAGGCAAGAACATTGGAGTGGGTTGCCATTTCCTTTTCCAATGCATGAAAGTGGAAAGTGAAAGTGAAGTCACTCAGTCGTTTCCGACTCTTAGCAACTCCATGGACTGCAGCCTACCAGGCTCCTCCATCCATGGGATTTTCCAGGCAATAGTACTGGTTTGGGGTGCCATTGCCTTCTCCCGCCCCTCCCTCTAACCACATGCAAAATTGGTAAAATAAGTGTATCAGGGGAATTCTGAGCAGTAAAAACAAAATCCAAATCCCTTATAAATAAATGAATGGAAAGTTCTGCTCATTCAGTGAAACCTGATTTCAGATCAACTGAGTGTAGAAACAGAAAAAAAAAAGCCCATGTTACAAAAGAGTGAATTAAAGCAGCCAAGCAAAACCCAAATGGCAAAATGGGGGAGGCGCGTGGTTATTTTCATAATCAACGAGAAAGAGGCAGGTCTACGGGAAAGAGAGGTGAACCGGGTCACAGCCTCAGAGAAGCAGCTCCCTGAGCAGACAGGTGGCTGGGACTCACCTTTCCTGTTCCAGGCCCTGGGCGTTATCTCTGAGCAAACACAATCTGGTCTCTTATCAGAGGACAGTGCTGACCCAGCACTTGATGCACATGGAGACTCCTGCTCAGGATTGGGACTACAACCCTGTGGGTTGGGAGCACAGGGGCTGTTGAATTCATTAATTACATAGATGAGAAAACCAAGTCCCAGAAAGATCTGTTCCAGGTCTTCTAAAAGAAAAATAAGATAACCAGAACTTGAATTTTGCTGTTCTAATGCCAAGTTTAGAGCTCCCTGCACAGGCTGGGGGGCCCTGGGGCCTCTGCTGGAAGGGAAGGAACTCAGCTGAGTAGTTGGTGAGGTCCCCTGGGCTTTTTTTCACCCCTTCTAAACAGGAAGTGAGAGAACAGACTTCCGGCCAGCTCCCAACCAGCCCTATTATTCCAGTGCAGCCCCCGGGCTCAATAGACTTTCGATGGCCATGAACTGGCCCTCCACCAAAGGCATGAGGTCAGCCTTACTCCTTTATGCCAAAGCTGCTTCTAGTAAAACACATCTATAAAGAGATTTCTCCTCGGAAGGCCCCAGTCAGCTAGCCAAAGGGAGAGAATGGGTGAGTGACAGGGCTTCCTATTTTAGGAAATCTGTCAGTTCTCTATCAGCAGAGCCTGGGCCTCCAGCCAACAGGTCCCTGGAGGGAGGAAGAATGGGTTGGAGGCAGCTGTAGAGAACTGGTGTCCCCACTTTGGGGACTCCTGGGCTCCAGAGAGGGGGTGGTCTCAGCCCCTGAGCTCAGGCTACAGCAGGATCACTGGCCTGGCCCCTCTTCCACCTCCATGGGAAAGAGGCTCCACTTCCCACAGCCTGGCCTGAGGCCACTGGGGAAGGGTGGGCGTTGAGGCTGTGCCCCTTCCCTTAGCAAAGTGTCCAGAGGCCAAGAGGCCCACATGTGTCCTCTACCCCTGAAAGGAAAAAGCAGTCCCTTGCTGTGTGACCCTGGGCAGTTTCCTCACCTGGAAAAGAGTGACAGCAACACCTCCTCCATAGAATACTGTGGTGACTGTGGCTGAAGCACCCAGCACCCCAGGCACTTGACTAGCAGCCATTGTCCCCTTCTCCCAGCAGATGTTCTGAATCCCGTGACCTCAGCCCCTCAAATATCTTGTTCTGTATCAAATACATTTTTCTCTGAAGCCCAGACACATTTCTCTCTACCCCAGTTTTGAATTCCTGTGTGTCTCTCTGGCATTTCTAGCCCTTAGTTCTACCGGATATTTTATCTACCAAGCAGGTATATCACATTCACTACAGACCCAGCACTTTCTGAGACCTTAACAAATCTGTTTTTCAAGATGCCAGTCCCAGTTGCACTGGGGAGGAGCACAAACAAGCCACACTTTGTTTGGGCTTCTGTGGTCAGAGGGACAGCACCTCGGTGCAACCCCTTTCTCCCTAATCATCACCTAAATTGGGCTTTCCCCCTAATGCTCCCAACAGCACACAAGAAGTGCTAAGGAAAATTTGGTGGCTAACCCTTGTCTCTACTTCCGAATACAATGTATGTCTTCTCTGGGGTGTTTTCAAACTCTTATTCTGCAGATTTCTGATGTTAATGTGTTATCTTTCTTTAAGAACCTTCTTGGGCTCAGCCCCTCCCACCAGACATTCCAGGACTGAAGCAACCTCAAGAGCAGAAGCCAAACTGCTGCGCCAGCAAATGCAGAGCGTGGACGCCCTCTCCTCTCAGGCCTCTCGGCTCAGCTACGGAGGACATCAGTAACTAGGTGAGGGCCGCAGCCGGAGGGGTAAGCGTCAGCAGCTTCCAGAGAATGAAGCAAGACATTTCAAGTCAAAACCTTGCACAGGCCCTGGGCCAGGGCAGCGTAATGCAGTGTGATTACAGGGAACAATATAAAAAATCAGTCTTAAACAGGCAGCCAGTGCAGCGCCTCTGAAAACAGACAACCATTAGGTCTTCTTCTCCCAGGAGCTGGCAGCTGCTACCTGGGGCAGCACAAACGGGAACTTTTTTAAACCAAAATAGTATCCTGGGTCTGAGGAACAATGAAAGACAAATGCCAAAGCTCAGGGAAGGGTATTTTATAAAGGCCTAAAGCATCTCTGCAGAGAGAAACTTAAATAAGATAAACCTGCTGAAGGGCTGTCATTTTTCCCACCACCCCCATCATCATTATGCTCCTATTAAATCATGATAGTGACAAGAAGGAGGCTCTATCATCATGCTCCTCATCCTCCTCTCCATCATCCCCTTCATCATCACCATCATCTTCTCCCTCCCTGATCCTCCTCACCATCCCCTCATCCTCACCATCATCTTTTCCGTCTCCCATCCTTTTCCCCCTCCTTCACCTCATCTTCCTCCACCCCTTCTTCCCCTCCTCATCAAGGCCCACCTTCACCATTGGAATCAGCTCCTGCTCAGTCTCTGGACATGCCTGCAAGTTTGATGAGGCAAAAAGAGGAGGCTAAATTTGCTTAAAGAGGTCAGCGTGGGGGCAACAAGAAAGCAAGATAAAAAGAGAGGCAGAAGCACAAATTCCTAGCAAAGCCTGCTGCTGCTGCTAAGTCGCTTCAGTTGTGTCCGACTCTGTGGACCCAACGGACGGCAGCCCACCAGGCTCCCCCGTCCCTCGGGTTTTCCAGGCAAGAACACTGGAGTGGGTTGCCATTTCCTTCTCCAATGCATGAAAGTGAAAAGTGAAAGTGAAGTAGCTCAGTCGTGTCTGACTTTTAGCGACCCCATGGATTGCAGCCTACCAGGCTCCTCTGTCCATGGGATTTTCCAGGCAAGAGTACTGGAGTGGGGTGCCATTGCCTTCTCCGAGACAAAGCCTACTACCAAGTATTTGAGACTCAGCTAATTTTGCCAGAAACATGAGTGGATGGGTGGACTGAGGCAAGGGCTTTCTTGCCTATTCCCTACCACCACCAGGATCTTTGAATTACAGCAGATTTTTGAAAGTACCAAGGGGCACCAAGTTCCCCAGATGCTGTCCCACATTTATTTCCTTTTCTAGTTCAACAAGGACACTGTTTTGTGCTTGTTTAGTGAGATTTTGAAGATAGTTTTCTTCTGGACAAAGGATGGTTTTACCAGATAATTCAGGCATCTACTGGGTGCCCACCAACATGTCCTACTATGAAATGCATGGTGTAAGAGTGTTGATTCATTAAGTAAACAAAGGAACAGCAAAATATCACACACCCATAGGCAGTGGGCCCCCTGGACAGGGAGGCAGGGCTAACTCGAAGGATTCACCTTAGGACAGACAGTGAATCCTGAACTTCACCAGCATGTGGGAGCCCCTCTACTCCTATGCTTCTTTATTTTTGTCTAAGAATTTTATGTATTGAAAGTTAATTTATAATGTGTTAGTTTCAAATATACAAAGTGATTCAGTTATACATATATATTTTCAGATTGTTTTCCGTTATAGGATATTACAAGATATTGTAAGAGCTGTATATTGTATATTGTCACCCTGCTTTTTAAACTTGTATGTAGAGTACATTATGTGAAATGCCAGGCTGGGTAAAACACAAGCTGGAATCAAGATTGCCAGAAGAAATATCAGTAACCCCAGGTATGCAGATGACACCACCCTTATGGCAGAAAATGAAGAGGAACTAAAGTGCCTCTTGATGATGGTGAAAGAGGAGAGTGAAAAAGCTGGCTTAAAACTCAACATTCAAAAGACGAAGATCATGACGTCAGGTCCCATCATCTCATGGCAAACAGATGGGGAAACAATGGAAACAGTGACAGACTTTATTTTCTTGGGCTCCAAAATCACTGTGGTGACTGCAGCCATGAAATTAAGACACTTGCTCCTTGGAAGAAAATCTATGACCAAACTAGACAGCATATTAAAAAGCAGAGACATTACTTTGCCAACAAAGGTCCATATAGTCAAAAGCTATGGTTTTTCCAGTAGTCATGTATGGATATGAGAGCTGGACAATAAAAAAAAGGCTGAGCACCACAGCCTTCGAACTGTGGTGCTGGAGAAAACTCTTGAGAGACTCTTGGACTGCAAGGAGATCCAACCAGTCGATCCTAAAGGAAATTGCCCTGAATATTCATTGGAAGGACTGATGCTGAAGCTCCAATACTTTGGCCACCTGATTCAAAGAGCTGACTCATAGGAAAAAAAAACCCTGATGCTGGAAAAGATTGAGGGCAGGAGGAGAAGGGGTCAACAGAGGATGAGATGGTTGGATGGCATCACCAACTCAATGGACATGAGTTTGAGTGAACTCTGGGAGATGGTGAAGGACAGAGGCCTGGCGTGCTTCAGTTCCATGGAGCTGCAAACAGCTGGACACAACTGAGCAACTCAACAACAACAAGATAGGGTAGAGTTCCTGTGCTATAGGGTAGGTCCTTGCCTATTTTATACACAGTAGTATTTATGTTAATTCCAAGTTAATTCATCTCTACCCCACCCCCATGCTTCTTGCTCTGAGGCTAATGTCCTAAGAAGACATCCCAGGATTTAACAACCAAGCTCCATTTGTGCCTTTCCCCACGCTGGGGCCTGGCCTCCCGAGTTCCCAGCAAGCAGAGGTTCCACTGAAAGCGAAAAGCCCCCTCAGAAGAATATCACCACATTCATCAGATGCTGACATAGCCCTCCATCACACCTGCCTCTTTCCCTTTTCTCCACCTCCCAGAATGAGGAAGGGTTTCTTTTCTGCTGAGCCTACATCTGATGAGTTTCAAGGTGCAACGTGACATTAAAACTGCCCTGGTGGCAGTCCCTCGTGGTTGCCATGGTGCCCTGGAGGGCCACTCAGCTCCCTCCTCACACTCAGCCTGCAGCTCCTTAGGCAAAAAGGCAGAATGCCCTTAAGATAATGAGCAGAGGCATTGAAATCTCATTTCAGTCAACCCCACCAAGCATTCGACTTACATACTTCCTATCAACCCTGGTCACTAAGGGCTAAAATAAGAGCTCTAGAGGGCAGGACTGATGAAAGGAGAAGAGCATACAAAGCACCTGCCATTCCGTAAGACAGAAAATAAGCCCCTGGGAACTGTAAATATCTGTTTAATGTATAAATGAACAAATACAAGCAGCTCGAGTATGGCATAGGCCTCTTAAGGGACATTTTCTGAAAAGATATGGTTGATATTAATAATTGGTATGCTTGAGGTGTCATTTTCTGCCTTCCAAAATGCTTTCCTGTGTTATCACACTTGGTCTCTGAAACAAGAAAGGGCATTAGAACTGGGCTGGGAAATTATTTTCATTTTGCAGCTGAGAAAAGGAAGGCATGAAGAGTTCCCCAATCTGAGCAACTCACCACTCGGGTGGAGGTCTTGGAGGGAAGCCCCCTCCCACCTCCTGTAAAGGCTCAGCCACAGGCCCTCCCCCGCCCCCAGCCCCAGCAGGAGCCACTGAACACCTGAGGGGCTGCTGGGGACTCAGGTGTCCCAAAGCCCTCCTCCATGCCTCCATGGAGTCCATGCCTCCACTCTCTGGGGCCTCAAACAATGAAATGTTTATTTGGTGATAAGACCATGCCCTTCAGATCAAATGGCTGCTCTTACCTGGATTCAGTTCAGTTTCTCAGTCATGTCCAACTCTTTGTGGCTGCAGTATGCCAGGCTTACCTGACCATCACCAACTCCTGGAGATTACTTAAACTCATGTCCATCAAGTTGGTGATGCCATCCAAACATCTCATCCTCTGTCTTCCCCTTCTCCTCCCACCTTCAATCTTTCCCAGCATCAGGATCTTTTCATGAGTCAGTTCTTTGGGTCAGGTGGCCACAGTACTGGAATTTCAGCTTCAGCATCAGTCCTTCCAATGAACATTCAGGACTGATTTCCTTTAGGATGGACTGGTTGGATCTCCTTGCAGTCCAAGGGACTCTCAAGAGTCTTCTCCAACACCACAGTTCAAAAGCATCAATTCTTCAGCGCTCAGCCTTCTTCACAGTCCAATTCTCACATCCATACATGACCACTGGAAAAACCATAGCTTTGACTAGACAGATCTTTGTTGGCAAAGTGATGTCTCTG
>NW_011494738.1:1149622-1152111 GCF_000754665.1 Bison bison bison | reverse complement strand
ACTGGAAAAACCATAGCTTTGACTAGACAGATCTTTGTTGGCAAAGTGATGTCTCTGCTTTTTAATATGCTATCTAGGTTGGTCATAACTTTTCTTCCAAGGAGCAAGCGTCTTCTAATTTCATGGCTGCAGTCACCATCTGCAGTGATTTTGGAGCCCCCCAAAATAAAGTTTCTCACTGTTTCCATTGTTTCTGCATCTATTTGCCATGAAAGGATGGAACCGGATGCCATGATCTTAGTTTTCTGAATATTGAGGTTTAAGCCAACTTTTTTACTCTCCTCTTTCACTTTCATCAAGAGGCTCTTTAGTTCTTCTTCACTTTCTGCCATAAGGGTGGTGTCATCTGCATATCTGAGGTTATTAATATTGCTCCCAGCAACCTTGATTAAAGCTTGTGCTTCATCCAGTCTAGCATTTCTCATGATGTACTCTGCATATAAGTTAAATAAGCATGGTGACAATATACAGTCTTGACATATTCCTTTCCCAATTTGGAACCAGTCCGTTGTTCCATGTCCAGTTCTAACTGTTGCTTCTTGACCTACATACAGATTTCTTAGGAGGCAGGTGGTCAGGTGGTCTGGTATTCTCATCTCTTGAAGAAATTTCCACAGTTTGTTGTGATCCACACAGTCAAAAGCTTTGGCATAGGCAATAAAGCAAAAGTAGATGTTTTTCTGGAACTCCATTCCTTTTTCGATGATCCAGTGGATGTTGGCAATTTGATCTCTCATTCCTCTGCTTTTTCTAAAACCAGCTTGGACATCTGGAAGTTCACAGTTCACATACTGTTGAAGCCTGGCTTGGAGAATTTTGAGCATTACTTTACTAGCGTGTGAGATGAGTGCAATTGTGTGGTAGTTTGAACATTCTTTGGCATTGCCTTTCTTTGGGATTGGAATGAAAACTGACCTTTTCCAGTCCTGTAGCCATTGCTGAGTTTTCCAAATTTGCTGGCATATTGAGTGCATTTGAAATATCTTTGCATATCTTTTAGCATTTGAAATAGCTCAACTGAAATTCCATCACCTCCACTAGTTTTGTTCGTAGTGATGCTTTCTGAGGCCCACTTAACTTCACATTCCAGGATGTCTGGCTCTAGGTCAGTGATCACACTATCGTGATTATCTGGGTCGTGAAGATCTTTTTTGTACAGTTCTTCTGTGTATTCTTGCCACCTCTTCTTAATATCTTGTGCTTCTGTTAGGGCCATACCATTTCTATCCTTTATTGTGCCCATCTTTGCATGAAATGTTCTCTTGGTATCTCTAATTTTCTTGAAGAGATCGCTAGTCTTTCCCATTCTATTGTTTTCCTTTATTTCTTTGCATTGATCACTGAGGAAGGCTTTCTTATCTCTCCTTGCTATTCTTTGGAACTCTGCATTCAAATGGGTATATCTTTCCTTTTCTCCTTTGCCTTTAGCTTCTTTTCTTTTCACAGCCATTTGTAAGGCCTCCTTAGACAGCCATTTTGCCTTTTTGCATTTCTTTTTCCTGTGGATGGTCTTGATCACTGCCTCCTGTACAATGTCACAAACCTCCATCCATAGCTCTTCAGGCACTCTATCAGATCTAATCCCTTGAATCTATTGGTCACTTCCACTGTATAATCGTAAGGGATTTGATTTAGGTCATACCTGAATGGTCTAGTGGTTTTCCCTACTTTCTTCAATTTAACTCTGAATTTGGCAATAAGGAGTTCATGATCCGAGCCACAGTCAGCCTCCAGTCTTGTTTTTGTTGACTATATAGAGCTTCTCCATCTTTGGCTGCAAAGAATATAATTAATCTGATTTCGGTGCTGACCATCTGGTGATGTCCATGTGTAGAGTCTTCTCTTGTGTTGTTGGAAGAGGGTATTTGCTATGACCAGTGCATTCTCTTGGAAGAACTCTATTAGCCTTTTCTCTGCTTCATTCTGTACTCCTAGGCCAAATTTGCCTGTTACTCCAGATATTTCTTGACTTCCTTCTTTTGCATTCCAGTCCTCTATAATGAAAAGGACATCTTTTTTTGGGTATTACTTCTAGAAGGTCTTGTAGGTCTTCATAGACTTATTCAACTTCAACTTCTTCAGCATTACTGGTCGGGGCATGGTCTTGGATTACTGTGATACTGAATGGTTTGCTTTGGAAACGAACAGAGATCATTCTGTCGTTTTTGAGATTGCATCCAAGTACTGCATTTCAGACTCTTCTGTTGACTATGATGGCTACTCCAGTTCTTCTAAGGGATTCTTGCCCACAGTAGTAGATATAATGGTCATCTGAGTTAAATTCACCCATTCCAGTCCATTTTAGTTTGCTGATTCCCATAATGTCGACGTTCACTCTTGCCGTCTCCTGTTTGACCATTTCCAATTTGCCTTGATTTACGGACCTAACATTACAGGTCCCTATGCAATATTGTTCTTTATAGCATCAGACCTTGCTTCCATCACCAGTCACATCCACAACTTCGTGTTGTTTTTGCTTTGGCTCCATC
>NW_011494738.1:1146292-1149522 GCF_000754665.1 Bison bison bison | reverse complement strand
ATTCTTTTTGGAGTTATTTCTCCACTGATCTCCAGTAGCATATTGGGCACCTACCGACCTGGGGAGTTCATCTTTCAGTGTCCTATCTTTTTGCCTTTTCATACTGTTCATGGCATTCTCAAGGCAAGAATACTGAAGCAGTTTGCCATTCCTTTCTCCAGTGGACCATGTTTTGTCAGAACTCTCCATGACCTGCCGTCTTCAGTGGCCCTACATGGCATGGCTCATAGTTTCACTGAGTTAGACAAGGCTGTGGTCCATGTAATCAGACTGGTTAGTTTTCTGTGATTGTGGTTTTCAGTCTGTCTGCCCTCTGATGGAGAAGGATAAGAGGCTTATGGAAGCTTCCTGATGGGAGAGACTGACTGAGGGGGAAACTGGGTCTTGTTCTGATGGGTGGGGCTGTGCTCAGTAAATCTACTGATGGCAGGGCTGTGTTCCCTTCCTGTTGTTTGACCTGAGGCCAAACTATGGTGGAGGTAATGAAGATAATGGCAACCTTCTTCAAAAGGTCCCATGCATGCACTGCTACACTCAACCCCCCAACCCTGCTGCAGGCCACTGCCGACACACGCCACCGCTGGAGACTTCTGGACACTCATGGGCAAGTCTGGGTCAGTCTCTTGTGGGGTCACTGCTCCTTTCTCCTGGGTCCTGGTGCACACAAGGTTTTGTTTGTGCCCTCCCAGAGTCTGTTTCCCAGTCCTGTGTAAGTTCTGGCAGCTCTATGGTCGGGTTAACGGCGACCTCCTCCAAGAGGGCTTAGCCACACCCAGGTCTACTGCACCCAGAGTCCCTGCCCCTGCAGCAGTCCACTGCTGACCCATACCTCTGCAGGAGAAACTCAAACACAGTTCTGTCTTAGTCTCTGTGGGGTCTCTGGGTCCCGGTGTGCACAAGGTTTTTTTGAGCCTCTGAGCATCTCTAGTGGGTATGGGGTTTGATTCTAAATGTGATTTTGCCCCTCCTACCATCTTGCTGGGGCTTCTCCTTTGCCCTTAGATGTGGGGTATCTCCTCAAAGTCGCTCTAGTGCCACACAGCCAGATTACCTTACAGTAAAGTAGACCCAGTGTCAGTGTCTGCTGCCCCCACGTGCTGGAAGGTCACCCACTCCAGCTTGCACAGAGAACTGCCCCCCACCTCAACCCTCTGGCAGGGAGGCAGAACTACCAGGAGGAAGATTCCTGGCTCTGAGGAGTAAGAGACAGAGCACAGGCCTTGTACCTCTGGACCCCAGACACCCACCCACTCAGAACCCACCAGCTCTGGCCTTTCCCTCTCTTGGAACTGGCCTGACCTTTCTGCAAATCACTGTCACTGCCTGCAGCAACCCACAAGATCCTCTCCCCGAAAGGGCTGCCTAGTGAGCAGAAGACAACCTTCTTATTGTTGGGAAACATTCAGGGTAAAAAGCATAGGTTACAAAGTCTGAAGAAGGAGGGAAGATTGTTCACAGGCACTGTCCCAGGGATTCCTTCCTAATTGACCCTGAGAATCCTTTTGGCCTCAAGCTCCTGATGGGCGTCAACCCACTTCCCTCCTGTTGGCTCACCAGCCCAGACACAGCGTCGGGCATGCAAGTGCCACTGTGCCCACAAGCCCTGGTATTCTGAAGAGCCCCAGGCTAAGCCTGTTTTAGAGTAATTTTGAAGATGAAGTGAGATAACATGTAAGAAACACAGGTAATGTAGCCATGTGGTAGCCAGCTTAGTTGTCACTGTGCTAGATTTTTTCCATTTGACTCACCTCCATGTATTCTCAGCTCCAGGAGCTGACCCTTGAGGAAAGTGCCATTGTGAACACCCTCGCTGGCTGGTTTCTGCTTTTGTCAGCAGGAATCGGGAGAAATGGGCAAGGATTTCTTCTCCACTCCCTCCCTGTTCTGGAGCCCCATCTCTGGAAGCCCTTCCTCATAGCTGCAGTCCTGCCAGGTCAGGCACTGAGACTTCCTCCTGCTCTTTGCCCTTAGAGAAGTAATGGCGCCCCCTGACACAAGTCTTCAGGTACCACAATGCTCCTTATCTGTTTCCCTCATGCTCACTGCTGTCGATCCTTTTTATTAGTCTTTCTATTTGAACCACCTGGGATAAATTCTGTTTTCCTGGCAGGCCCCTGACTGATAAACTTATAGACATCTACATCTGTGTCTAGTCAGCTGAAGTGGCCCGCCTTGGCTTCACTGGTCACCGAGAGCAGAGGAAGACAGTGTCCAGTGTTGGTTAACAGAATCTGCAGTGCAGAGCTTCCAAACCCCAGCAATGCCAGCTGGCCCCTCCTTCCTCTGCTTCTTTCTAGTGGCCTAGCTGCACTTTCTTATAAGGCAGCTCAGCGTGGGCTGCCAGTAGTCTGACATCAGAATGGAAGAATACAGAGGCCTCAGAGGTTCTGCATTTTCTGGAATCTAATGATTCTGCTGATCCTCTGGTGTTTGGCAATTGCTATTTCAATTTCAAGATGCTTAAATCACGTCTTTGTTCTTTCCACTGTGTAACTAGGACGCTCTATGAGTCTGGAGCAATTGCTGTTTGGGGTAGGCGTTTTTATTGGGGGGAGTGGATTACTTAAGGCTGTTTTGTTTTGTTTTCCTTGTTCTGGAGGAGTCAGACCATGCGCTTGAAAGAGTGTCAAGTTTGTTTGGGGCTTTTCTCCTATAGGAGGTCCACAGCTTTCTTCAAATGGTGCTTCTTCTGTCCATCTGTTTCTAGCATTACTTCCTTGTTTCAGGGTGGGTGTCTGGGAGCTCCAAGGCCTCGCCTCCTCTTTTGTATTTACCTCCCTCCAGCTTCCGGGTAGTTGCAAGCTTGTCTGCCAAATTCACTCATGATATATGTATTTACTGAAGGCCTGCCTATTGCCAGGGAGACTCTGGGCACAGGAAAACAATGGTGACCAAACACTGTCCCTGCCCTTCAGGACCTCATTGTCTAGCAAGAAGGGAATACAAGGGAAGCTCAGGGAATTACCAGGAGCACCAGACGGGGAGAGCTGTGGGGGGTCAGCCTGGGCTCTGCCTCCTCACTGTCAGCGTTCTAAGGCCGGGATCAGGTTCACAGCTAGCTCATTTTCCACACCTCAGAGGAAATGTGCTTCATAAATAAGTAACCACACCTGCTACTATGCAAATAAGCTCAGCTCTGCTCTTGAACAGCCAGGTTCACATTTCCACTAGCCTTTTCTCTCCAGCTTCCACATTCTGTGCTGTTATTTATCACAGTCTTTAGTTACTGA
>NW_011494738.1:1107117-1146192 GCF_000754665.1 Bison bison bison | reverse complement strand
TTAGTTACTGAATGAGACAGCCAACCTCAAAAAGAAAGGACCATTTGAAGCTCCTTTACAAACATCTATTTCTGCTTTATTGACTATGCCAAAGCCTTTGACTGTGTGGATCACAATAAACTATGGAAAATTCTGAAAGAGATGGGAATACCAGACCACCTGATCTGCCTCTTGAGAAACCTATATGCAGGTCAGGAAGCAACAGTTAGAACTGGACATGGAACAACAGACTGGTTCCAAATAGGAAAAGGAGTATGTCAAGGCTGTATATTGTCATGCTGTTTATTTAACTTATATGCAGAGTACATCATGAGAAACGCTGGACTGGAAGAAACACAAGCTGGAATCAAGATTGCTGGGAGAAATATCAATCACCTCAGATATGCAGATGACACCACCCTTATGACAGAAAGTGAAGAGGAACTAAAAAGCCTCTTGATGAAAGTGAAAGTGGAGAGTGAAAAAGTGGGCTTAAAGCTCAACATTCAGAAAATGAAGATCATGGCATCCAGTCCCATCACTTCATGGCAAATAAGATGGGGAAACAGTGGAAACAGTGTCTGACTTTATTTTGGGGGGCTCCAAAATCACTGCAGATGGTGACTGCAGCCATGAAATTAAAAGACGCTTACTCCTTGGAAGGAAAGTTATCACCAACCTAGATAGCATATTCAAAAGCAGAGACATTACTCTGCCAACAAAGGTTCGTCTAGTCAAGGCTATGGTTTTTCCAGTGGTCATGTATGGATGTGAGAGTTGGACTGTGAAGAAGGCTGAGCGCCGAAGAATTGATGCTTTTGAACTGTGGTGTTGGAGAAGACTCTTGAGAGTCCCTTGGACTGCAAGGAGATCCAACCAGTCCATTCTGAAGGAGATCAGCCCTGGGATTTCTTTGGAAGGAATGATGCTAAAGCTGAAACTCCAGTACTTTGGGCACCTCATGCTAAGAGTTGACTCATTGGAAAAGACTCTGATGCTGGGAGGGATTGGGGGCAAGAGGAGAAGGCGATGACAGAGGGTGAGATGGCTGGATGGCATCACTGAGTCGATGGACGTGAGTCTGAGTGAACTCCAGGAGTTGGTGATGGACAGGGAGGCCTGGCATGCTGCAATTCATGGGGTCACAAAGAGTCGGACACGACTGAGTGACTGATCTGATCTGATGTTCCTGGGTTCCCTTCAGGGGCCAATGGTTACCCTGGCCCAGTCTCATGCAAAAAAAAAAAAACAACAAAAGACAAAGACTGCAGAAAATGCCGACTCCACTAAGATTAAGAAAAGGGTGGGGGGCGGCGGGGGGAGGGTTGGGAAACAGTAGAGTAAATTCAGCAGGAAACCACTCTTGCCCCAGTGGACTCCCTGAGCATTTCAGATGCAACTCAAGTCCTGACTCACCTTCACTGGCCTCACAGGAGAGCCTCACAGAGGCTAAGGATGGCCAGAAGATGGGCTGCTAAGAATTTTCTGGTTTCAGTTCAGGCTGCTTTCCAAAATTATCTGGGGAGTCTAAGCTTTTACTCTCCCAGCCATTTCAGGTTATGCCATAACTAATTCACACATCTTGCATTTATTTGGGAAAGGAGGCACCAATCTTCTATGTGGGTGGGATAGGAAGTGAAGACTAGGGAATCTAGTACCCCCTTTCGTTCCCATTTTCCTTTGTGAAAACCCTTCAAATCAAAAAGTCATTGAATGTTGGAGGTGAAAAAAGATGTTGGGGATCACTTGGTCCAGTGGCCTGTCCTCATTTCAGACAGCTAATGGAGAAAACAGGCTGTGATCAAAGTCCCACAAGCTAGGGGCTGAGCTGACCCAGGCTCCAGGCCAGCTGCACTACTGCCCTGGGAATTCACGCACACGGTATTGGCAGAGGGTAGAGGGGGAATGTGTGGCCATTAAGGGAATAATGGAAAAACTCTGAGGAGGACGAAATCAGCTGATACTCAGCTTGTCATCCAAGCTGGCTGTCACGAGGCTCAAATTGGAAGCAGGTGAATCTGCCTGATGAGAGTTGAAAGAGGGAAGTGGGGAAGAGCAGGAAGCAGGGAGGGGCAGAGAGAGGAAAGAATACATTTCAGAATCAACAGAATCTGTGACTCTCTGTACTAACTAGGGTGACAAGGGTTGGATAGGAACAAGAGTAAGGGACATATGTTCCTGCAGGAGGGAAAATGCTTCTTATATAATAAGTAAAGGGCAAAAGTAATCTTAAATGCGAGTAGAAGGTAGGGAAAGCTGCCTGTGGTTAACATGGGGATGCACCCCTAGGTCCCCTTTCCTGAATGGAGGGTTTACTCCCTCACGTGGTGGAAATGCTGCTGGAAGGAGACCCCCCCCCCACCCACCAGCTGTCAGCCTCCTTTGGGGAATGCCTGAGCTAAAGGAAGCTGCTCTGCCCAAGGTCATGCTTTTTCTTCAGTGGCTGCCACTTCTTCAGTGGCCCAACCCTCTTGCCCCGACTGGGGACACCTGAGAGGGGCCAGCGCAGCCTCAGAGCTTTCCAGGTAGTCAGCTGAGTTCTCTGTTGGGGTTGCTTCAAAGCTTACCTTCTCCCTCAGCCTGATCCTACTTCCTCCCCTTCCCTTCCACAGCATTGATACCAAGAGCGCCCTCTAGAAAACAGCCTGCACACAAATCTTCATCTCAGACTCAGCTTGTGTGCTAAGTAGCTGAGTCGTATCCCACTCTTTGCAACCCCATGGACTGCAGCCTGCCAGGCTCCTGTGTCCATGGGATTCTCCAGGCAAGAATACTGGAGTGGGTTGCCATTTCCTTCTCCAGGGGATCTTCCCGACCCAGGGATCAAACCCGCGCCTCCTGCAGCTCCTACATTGCAGGCAGACTCTTTACCATCTGAGGCACTAGAGAAGCCCCCAGAATTAGCCTGAGGGAACCCAAATGGCAACACTGCATATCTAAGTAAAACACACAGGGTGCCACTGAAGGCAGAGATAAAACTCTGTGAAGTTGGTCAAGTAACTCCCACCTGTGAAAGCATATGGATTTGGAGATGCAGTTAAGGCTCTGTCTAGGTGACAGATTGTCATCTCACCGCCATTCAAATCCTGGAGCAATGAGACAGAACAGGCCATTCCTTCCCTTGCAGGGCCACACCCTACCTGAGCCAACCAGACAGAATCAAGTTCAGGTAATTCTTAAACACCTTTAAAGAAGATTCCAGAACCACTCTTATAGCTGGCACCCCATGTAAAGCTGAGAAACCTTAATTATCAGAAATGTTCCCCTACAATAAATTTAAATTCTTCATACCCTGTAGGTTTTCTTTTTGCTCTCTTAGGCAGAGGTAGAAAACATAAGCTTGTTTAGTGACAATTCATGATTCACCTTCAATCTCTTCTTCAAGGTGAACAATCCTATTTCCACTGTTTTTTTTCTTTTTGCAAACAGTTATACTTTTCATCCTGTCACCATGTCTGTGGCTTTCTCTAATGGCCATAAAGAAATCTCTCTCAAATCTCAGTCAATTCAATGGTTTTGTCCATTTCTCTTCTCTTAGAGTTAGCTTTATCATCCTGCATGGCAAACAGCAAAATAATAAGGCACCATCAACAAGCCAACAAGGGCACTGTCCTTGGTTTCTACTCTTCAAAGTCAGCATTCCCACAGCCTGAAAATATAACAGGGCTTCTAACTGAAGAGGTGGGAAGCAAAAAGGATAAACTTGAGGCTGCACAATTCCCAAGAACAGAGAAGCTACTGTGCCCCCCAGATAACTGAAGTAGGGTGGTATTCTGCAGAACTTGCCAGAGGCAGGCAGCTCAGGTTCTGGGGTTGTGTGCTGCTGCCTATGAGAGAAATCGAGGCACCTCAGTTATTTATTTCTTGCCAAGAATCCTTGAAATATTTATATTTCTGAGTTACGAACTGAAAGTGAGATAAGCCCTATTTTATTTGCTTGTTTTCCTGCACTTATCTCATGATGTTTCCTGGATCTGTGTGGTAAAATAACGATTTAGGTAGGGGAGAGAAATAAAGGAAGTACATTCAATTATTTGGCTATCTTTGACCCACAGAATAATCATTATGTTTTACTGTGGATTGGTAGGGTTTTTACACTAATTAGGAAAATTTACACCAGTGGTTTTAAAGACATGGCAAGGCCCGGAGACATTTCTGCTTGACCCCGCTAGTTGTGGCGCAGGGGGTGGGGAAGCAGGGCGCGCTACCGCCATCTAGTGGATAAAGGCCAGAATGCAGCTAAACACCCTACAGGGCAAGGACAGCCTCACACAACAAAGAATTATCTGTCTAAAATGTTTTGTTTTGGTTTGGTTTGGGCTGTGCTGGGTTTTCATTGCTGCACAGGCTTTTCTCTAGTTGTGGCGAACGGGAGGTTACTCTCTAGTTGTGGTGCACGGGCTTCTCACTGCGGTGGCTTCTCTTGTTGCAGAGCACAGAGGCTAGTTTGTGTGCCAAGCAGTTGTGGTGCTAAGGCTTAGTTGCTTTATCTTCCCAGACCAGGGATTGAACCCAAGTCTAATGCACTGGCAGGTGGATTCTTTACCACTGAGCCACAGGGAAGCACCTGCCTAAAATGTTATAGTTCTGCGATTGAGAAAGTCTGACTTACAAATAATTTCATGTCCATGTACTCACATCTTCAGGAAGCTTCGAGCACTGCTGATTTTCCTACTCTTCATACTCAGTGGGCCTGGGAAAATTACAAGCTGCTTGACTGACAATGCACTGTCTTATTTTTGATGGAGGCAGAGCTGAGGATCAAAGACAAGTGAAACCCAAATGTGAAGTGAAAGCAAGCTGACCTTGGCTCACGGGTTCCCTTCAAAAGCAATTATATACTTCATGTGTAGGAATCTGTGAGCAGAAGAGCTGGAGCTAGTGGTGAAGAACCTGCCTGCCAATGCAGGAAATGTAAGAAATGCGGGCTTGATCCCTGGATCACGAAGATCCCCTGGAGGAGGGCATGGCCACTTCAGTATTCTCACCTGGAGAATCCCATGAACAGAGGAGGCTGGTGGGCTACAGTCCAAAGGGTCACAAGGAGTTGGACACAACTGAGTGACTGAGTACAGCACAGCATAGCACACATGAGCAGAGGGCTGATAAGAAAATAACAAGGAATTCTTATAATTACTTCCTAGATCAGGGTTTTGTTTACAGGCACAAAGACATGGCTTTTGTTTTCAACTCTGTCATAATCTCATCCCCAAACTCTGAATCAAGGATTGAATATGGTGTAAGCACAATAACCAGGTACTCTCTTCAGTTGGTTTTGAAACCACTTCAGTGATTTTAAGAAAACAGACTTTCTACAATCTGGCAGTAAATTGACCAGCTTGGGATATTTTTGCATATACATTTCTTACTTTTCTGAAGAAAAGACTGGTATGCCAGAATTTTTCAAAGCTAAAATTATGGTATAAGCAACAACTCTGTAGGCAGCCTGTGCTTCAACATGCAAAAGCAGAAACAGGAAAGTCAGCCAAGCTAGGAGGGCCTGGTCAAGCATATGACACTGTGGGATCACTGAATGACAGGCAGGATCCACTACAATACCGCCTTTGAAATGCCTTGCAAAGCAATCTTATGTCTAGAAAATAAAGCCCTCAACTCCAGGCCTGAACTCACCCCACTCGTCCCACTCTCATCCCTACATCAACTGAAAAGCTCAAAAAGAGAAAAAGTGCTAGAATTTAAAACATTTTAATGTAGAATAATTTTTTTTTTTAAGGGCAATCTCCTTAAGAATACAAATCCCCTGGGAACAGTCCTCAAGGAGGCTTCTGGGAAGCTGGCTGACCAGGGAGCACAAGGAATCTGTCTCCCCACCTAGATGACAATTGCAGAATCTATCTGACATAACTATTCTGGGACTCTGGAGTCTACTGAAGGCTTGCAACTTCCAGGGGAAGGGTTGGACAGTAAAGTGCAATTGATTTCAGTCAATTTTAGCTCTTAGTACAGTAGCAGCTACCCATTCCACACCCCTAGTCCCATGGCAGGCAGCTGTGCACCTGTTCCTGCAGCACCTGCAGATAGCTTGCAGAAGCCATGTTGGGCAAGAAGAACCCTGTCTTCCAAATACAGGGTGCTCTGAACTCTGACTGCCACTCACTAGTTGAGCTCAATAAACAGGCCTTTGACTATTATTGTTTCACCTCCCTCCATTGTTGCAAGTCCCTCCCTGCTCCAGCTGAAGTGACTTCCAGGGGATTTAAAGGCCCAAAACTCATTCTTTTCCTCCTTCCATTTTTTTCTTTTTCCTTTTTTGAAGGACAGTTACAAAAGAGTAGGACATTCAAAAGCAACTCCATATATAGTGGAAGTTAGAAAGTCATTGTGCACACTAAGGCATGGGCTCAGAAAAGATGTGAGAAGACTGTAAGTTTACACCTCAAACAGATCTCTGGCATAGAGATGGCCTACAACAATTAAAACAGAAAACCCTGGGGACCAGAGAGAAGCTGATTTCCAGGGTCACCAAATTATTAGATTCAAATATCCAGTTTTCAAAAAAAAGCCCACAAGGTATATAAAAGAAATAGAAAAGTATTGCCCATTCAAAGGAAGAAAAAATTCAAGAGAAACTACCCCTGAAAAATAACTGATATCAGGTCTACTAGACAAAAACTTTAAAACAACTGTCTTAAATGTGCAAAAAAAACTAAAGGGAGAGGTGAAGAAAGACAAGAAAATGATGGCTGAGCAAAATGAAAATGCCAATAAAGAGATAGAAAACCTAAAAATAAACCAAAAAGGAATTTTGGAGCTGAAAAGTACAATAATTGAAATAAAAAATTCACTAGAGGGATTCAAAGGCAGATTTCAGCTGCAGATAGAACAATGGAAATACCGAGTCTGAGAAAAAGAAAGGAAAAAAAAAAAAAAAACTGAAGAAGGAAAAACAGAGCCTAAGGGACCTATGGGACACCATTAAGGGGACCAAAATATGCATTGTGGAAATCCCAAAGAGAGAGAGAAAAGAGCAGAGAAAATATCTGATGAAATAATGGTTGAAAACTCCCCAAATTTGATGAAAGACATGAAATAAACATCCAAAAAGTTCAAAGACCTCCAAACAAGATGAACTCAAAGAGACACACACTGAGACATTATAATCAAACTTTCAAAAGACAAAAACAAAGAATCTTGAAAACAGCAAGAAAGAAGTGATTCATCAAATACAAGGGAACTTCAATTTGACTATAAGACGACTTCTCATCAGAAACAAGCTTTGGAGCTCAGAGGCAGTGCTATTCAAAATGCTAAAACAAAAACAAAAACAAAACTGTCAAGCAAGAATTCTAGATCCAGAAAAACTGTTCTTCAAGAGTGAGGAAGAAATTAAGACACAGTGAGGGAGAAATTAAGATATTCTCAGATAAATGAAAGTGGATGGAATTTGTTACTAGCACAGTGTCTGGCACATAAAGAACACTTTAAAAATATTTCTCTTCAAACATGTTAGGCAGAGATGCCTTGTATAAAAATGAAAATGCCATGGGAGATGAATAGGTAAAGCACAGAGGAATTTTAGGGCAGTGAAACTATTGTGTCTGATACTATAATGGTAGATACATGTCATTACAAACTTGTCCAAACCCACAGTACGTACACCACCAAGAGTGAACCCTAATGTAAACTATGGACTTTGGGTGATAATGATATAGAATATATAGAATATATATATTCTATATCATTATATATCTATATATAGAATATATAGAATCACTATAGAGTGATGTAGGCTCATCAACTGTAACAAATGTACCACTCTGGTATGCGGGGGTGTTGATGACAAGAGAGGCTGTTCATATGTAGGGAAAGGGGGTATATGGGAAATCTCTGTATGTTCTGCTCAATATTGCTTTGAACCTACAGCTGCAAAAAAAAAAAATCTACTTTTTAAAGTCATGTGTTTAGAAAAATATGATGGATTTTGGCTATTTCTAACCCAATGGAAAATTTCTATTATAGCTATTTCATTACAGCTGTCAGAGAACAATGTCATAAATCAAACATTAATGCAGTACTGACCCAAAAAACTAGAGCTACTAATATGACCTAACACCTATTAATATGCAACCTAAAAAACAAAGCAGGAATCCAATAGAAATGCACACATGTGTTCATGTACAAGACATGTACAAAATGTTTACGAAAGTACTATGTGTATGTCCCATGCTAAAAACAATGTAAATGCCCATCTAGGTAGAATTGTGGTATACTTACTCAATGGAATAATAAAGAGCTATGAGAATAAACAAATTTACATGACATGGATGAATACCATAAAAATAAATACATTTTGATTTCACTTACCTAAAAGTCAGTAAGAGGCAAAACTCATCTGAGGTATAAGAAGTCAGGCATGGCTGTCTCTGGGAGGGGGACAGTAATGACTGAAAGGGGGCTTCTAGGATTCCAGGGGTGTTGTTTCTTCATCTGGGAGTTGGTTACACAAATATGTTGACTTCATGAAAAATTATTGTACTCTACAGTCATAACTGTGCAATTTTTAGAATGTATTATTGTGTATATATATAGTTATCAATCAAATTTACCAATAAAATAAAGCAAGAGTAAAGCTAATTCACAAAATTGGCACTAAATATGAAAGATTCCAGGTCCAGCCTGAAATTTATTCATTGAACTACTTATTGAAATTTACTTTGTAGCCAATGCTGTGTTTGATTTGGTGATATAATGGTAACTGTTATGGGTTGAATCATATGTGTCCTCCCAAAATTATTATGTTGCAGCCCTAATCCCAGTACCTTAAGATGTGACCTTACTTGGAGATAGGGTCTTTACAGAGTTAAAATGAGGTCATTAGGGTGGGCCCAAATCTCATATGACTGGTGTACATACAAGGAAATTTGGACACAGACAGAGGGAAGATGACATTAGAAATATAGAGAAGGTGGTCACCTATAAGCCATAGAGAGAGGCAAAGTCCTAGAGCCAATCATTCCCTTACAATCCTCTAAAGGAACCAACCCTGCCAACACCTTATCCCAGACTTCTGGCCTCCAGTACTGTGAGCAATAAATCTGTGTGGTTAAGCCATTCAGTTTGTGGTACTTTGTTTCAGCAACTCTAGAAAACTAACACAGTATCCTTCCCCCATTTTCCACACCCTCAAAATGCTCTGTCCTTGCCATCAATAAAAAGTACTATCCCTGACTGTAACCATGATAATGGCAATAAAGGACAGCCTAGAAAAAAGAAACATGGCATAATTAAGGAAGTCATAAAAGGCTTCCCTGAGGACTTTTTAACCAAGGTAAGACCTGAATTAAATTCTTAACTAGGTAAAAAAGAAAGGGATGAACCTTCCAGGTAGAAGAAGCAGCATATTTTCAAGCCCCTTACAAGAACAGGCTTCCCTGGTGGCTCAGACAGTAAAAGAATCTGCGCACAATGCAGAAGACCTGGGTTCTATCCCTGGGTCAAGAAGAGCACCTGGAGAACAGAATGGCAACCCACTCCAGCATTCTTGCTTAGAGAATCCCATGGGCAGAGGATCCTGGAGGGCTTCCCAGGTGGCGCGCTAAAGCACCCGCCTGCCAATGCAGGAGACCTAAGAGACATAGGTTCAATTCCTGGGTCAGGAAGATCCCCTGGAAAAAGAAATGGCAACCCACTCCAGTATTCTTGCCTGGAGAATCCCATGGACAGAGGAGCCTGGTGGGCTACAGTCCATGGGGTCACAAAGAGTCAGACATGACTGAAAGCAATTTAGCACTAGCACTAGCAGTATCACCTACGCGCATCCTTGCCAATGTAGTTGAACCTAAATCTAGTTAAGTCTTTACAGCTAACTTCCATTTATAGGAAATATAGGAAAAAGAAAATCAAGTTAAATAATACCAAAAGGAAGTAATCAGACAAATCTAGAATGTGGAACATTGCCAATAACAAACAAGCCAGTCTAATCAGTCAATGGCAAGAGAGGAAAAAAGAGAGGAAGGAAGAATATATGCAGAGACACAACAATAGAATGCATGAACCTTGTTTAGATCCTAATCGGAACAGCTCAACGGTAAAAAGTCACGTTTATGCAACTGGTGAAATCTGAATATAGACTGGATATTAGATAATACTAAGGAATTATTGTTATTTTTACAATATGCAGTCTCTTCCCATTGTAGCTGTAATCTTGACAACAGAGACCATACATAAAATAGGTATTTAGAAGGTGTTATTGACAGTGATGTTGACTCTTGATACTTACAATTTAGGCAGAGGTCAAAAGCACTGGAAAATCATTATTCCTTTATGGAATTACTGAAGTTTTGAGTTGTAAATGACAAAAGGAATTATCTAGTCGAAATAAATTCAAGAGGAAAATGACACAAAGCTAGATAGATCATGGTAGAGCCGGTCTACAACATGGGCTCCTATGCCATGACGTTCATGTTATACTTCTTTCAGGGCAGCTTACAGGGAGGTTCTCACAGCTTCCAGTCCTGTACAGTTCACAGCTCAACTCTTTGTCCTTCCCCTACTTGACTTTATATTCTTGTTCTTCCTCCTAGCTCCATCTCCAGGTGTTTTAATTTAGATTCACTTGACAAATTTCACTTTCCTTGGGAAAACTGCCAAAAGTAATGCTAACAAAGAAGAAGAATAATGAGTGGAGGAAAAGCATTTTGGTTAAAACCAAAGGAAAATTAACAGTAATAACAACAACAGCTGCTGTTTCAAGCTTTTTTCCAGATTTATGTACCTAATCCATCCTACTGGCCTTCATGTATACATTTTCCCCCAAGTCTGTCAATGAATAACATAGTACCTTTCTATCAATCATATACGCCTCAAAGGAAAAAAGGTGTGAAGCCAGAGTACATAAAGAATCAATGCTGTTGAAATACCCTCTCTCCTCCTCTTCCTTTTTTCCATCCTTCATCTTTTATTTTCAAAAATCATAGCTAACATGAAGGACAGAAATAAAAATATTATTAGATATTATTCTTTCAGCACTTCTGTTGGTTTTTAAATTGTGCATATGTATTACTTTAAAAAATATTACATTTTAGAAAACTGAATTATAATTCTCCAGTACTGTGCTTACCAATATATGGAAAATTGAGAACTCAGTCAATACTCTTCTGGATTTACAAGGTAAGCCCAACAACCTTCATATTCGTGTAAACAGATAACTTAATATAGGCAGTAAGGTGTGTTATATGAAATACTCCAAAGAGGGATAATTATACAAGTATAAATGGACACATATATGGGATTTAGTAAGTATAAACCAGAGGACTATGTGTTTCTGGGACCTATTACATCAAAATAAGGGTTATCTTCTAAGTTCTTTTACTACATAATACACTAAACATACACGTCACTAAACCTTTAGGGGAGGTAAATAGCCCATATTTTACACAGAGTTAGAGGAAGAATTTGAATTTGACTATGAAGCTATCTGATTTCAAGTTTGCCATTCTCTTTTCCAGGAGGTCTCCCCAACCCAGAGATAGAACCCAGGTCTCCTGCATTACAGGCTGATTTTTACCATCTGAGCCACTGGGGAAGCCCATAAAATAAAATGTATATTCAATAATTTAGGAGGGAAATACTTATGCTCTTTTATTCTATCTAATAGCAACTCATGTTTACCATGTTCCATGATCAAGGCTGACATTCAGCTATCATGCTCCGGTATGGCATAAGGGCTGAAAGCTATTCTGATTAGTTAGGTATCCGTTCTGTTTTGATTGATGCCTATGCCATGCTGATCATTAAATATTTTGAATATCAACACCTGTCCAAGACACAGAACTCTGAGTTTTCAATCAAATACTTAGAGACTTGAAATTATCCAAAACTGCTTTGAATGCCATTTTCCATGCCTACAGGTATCCCAGGTCTATCTATTTGCAAAATTTGGCTATTCTTTCTCTAAATAAGAACATGCTGAAACTCTCATTTTATAGTAGAAGCTTAACACTGCCATTTATAAACACCAGAGCTTGGAAAACATCTTTGAGTCAGTGGTACAAAATTACTATATTTGAGGTTTTCACCAGTGAAAACCTTGAATTGACATCCTGCCTTTAAAGTCAGGCTTATAGCATTTAATGTTTGGGAAATCACCTAACAGACAGGATACTACTACACCTTCCTCAGTTCTTGCTGTTAAATCAGATCACCAGAATGGAGTATATTTAGATATTAACTTATGCCTTTAGTAATACTTAAACTGAGATTTATACAGACTTACGCTCTTGGATTTTTATCCAGTCAATATATGAGAGGGATACATTAGGAGTTTGACACTAGCATATATCCACTATTATATATAAAATAGATAATAAGAACCCTAGCATAGGGAATTATACTCAATATTCTATAATAACCTATATGGGAAAAGAATCTGAAAAAGAATATATAGATGTATAAGTGAATCACTTTGCTATATACCTGAAACTAACACAATGATGTAAATCAACTATACTTCAATAGAAAATAAAAATTAAAACATTTTTAAAGGAAAAAATAGGAAATTTTTCTAAAAGATTTAATATACAAAATGACCATATTAAAAAAAAGAGAAAGCCAATGTATAAATATTTCAAGGACAAATCTAAACATCATCATAATAAAAGAAGCATGATTTATTTTTAAGACCTTCACACTCCAGATTTATTTATAAGTTATACCAGAATCAGTTTGCCCAACCAATATACATAAAATGTTATACAGGCTCCCTCAACTGGTTAAGATGTAGAACTACCAAAAAACATGCTGCATTAAGTTGACTGTATCATCCTCTTCAGAAATTTCTGTAACCCCAGCTTGAGATCGAAGAACAGACATGATGTCATTAGATAATTGGTCAAAGCCATTCTGTAAACATATATTTGCTACTTCTTGCCACTTTTCTAGGGAGCAAAACGGATCATTTATCAGGAGATGTTCAACTGCATCTGAGGAAATAAAATCCAATATTATAGTACGGCATTCATCTGATAATTCATACTTAGCAATTCTTCAAAAATAAAGAGATATCATTTCAACTCCATTCCTGTTAGATCCAATTCCTTTAAGTGTCATGTGGAGTTCCCAGCTGAGCTCATAGTAAGTACTCAAGTGTTAGTTCTTTCTCCTTCTTTTTCATTAACCTTTCTATGCCTCAATTCAATCCTCCACCATTTCTCACATTCCCTATTCTTCCACTCATCTCCTTCTTGGTAAGGTCAGCAGATGCTGAAGGTTGAGATGTAGGGAACTCAGAAAGTGAAGACTGTGGGACCAGCTTCATTCACAGTCTCTAAGGTACCACTAGGAACTAGCTAACAAATCTGATGGTCAACTTTTTATGATCCTTCACTTTCATAAATGCCCTAATAGTGCTAACCTAAGGATTTAAAAAATCTCTAGCAAAACCTCCATCCAGCCTCTAGACAGAGAGATTTTAATGATGAGGCCTCTATAACAAATGTTTTTCTAAAGGAAATAAAAGAAGGATTTAGTTTATTAAGGAAAACTAATGATATTATTTATTTAAAAAAGAAATTGTTTTCATAATTACTTTTTAAAATCAATTACAGTCATCCTCTTTGGGACTATTTATGGAACTCATTCATTTATTACCTTCATTACTTATGATACTTAATGAATTGAGGATCTCTATTTAGCATATTGTAATCACTGTTATTTTATTCCTACCATGATTACTATTTTTCTATCAAATAAAATATTTTAGTTGATATCTGTAATGATAATTTCTAAATTATCTTCCCAAATATGTTTTCATGTAATTTACTCTTCATTCTTTGGCCCCATGTAATAATTTAAAATCAAGGTACCTGCTCAAATTTCTATATTAGAGAAAGGAAAGAAAAAAATTGAGATCTAATTATTCTTGATTGCACAGCAGAGTGAGGTTCAAGGTAAATGCCATTTTACTTTGGCCGTTTGGGAATAAGAAACAAAGTTTGTCTAAATAACATTTAAAGTATATATAAAAATTATTAAATATATGCATGTTAAAATATATAAAGTTTTTAGAGTAGTCATAGCAGTTATAATTATTGTGATGTTCTCCTCAAGCTTCATAAAGAATCTCTCTTCATTCCTCTCAACAAATATACACTATTGCCAACAGAGTATTATTGACATGGTAATCTTTATAAATTCCTAACATGCCAAGAAAGAACTCTGAGGAAGACAGAGTTAACTCAAACATAATAATCTCGAACCTTTCCTTAAATAACGCACTACTATTTCTTCTACAACAAAATTTTACTTCACTTACCTTTCCCACCTTTACTTATTTCTTGAAGTAGCTTAATCCCAACTTTTTTCATGTCTACAGAGAACAGGTGAAGTACAGCAAGACCAAAAGATAAATACGGTGGTTTCCCATTCCATTCTTTAGTGAGACACTGAATCAATTCAATGTTGGGACATGACTTTATTAGCTGCATCAGGTCATCTAAAAGCAAAAATGAAAAACTGTATCTCAACATCCTAATATGATGCTGCTGCTGCTGCTGCTAAGTTGCTACAGTCGTGTCCGACTCTGTGCGACCCCATAGACGGCAGCCCATCAGGCTCCCGCATCCCTGGGATTCTCCAGGCAAGAACACTGGAGCGGGTTGCCATTTCTTTCTCCAATGCATGAAAGTGAAAAGTGAAAGTTAAGTCGCTTAGTCATGTCCCCGTGGACTCTTCATGACCCCATGGACTGCAGCCCACCTGGCTCCTCCATCCACAGGATTTTCCAGGTAAGAGTACTGGAGTGGGATGCCATTGCTTTCTCCGCTTAACATGATGAGGGACTAGCTAATGTTTATCTTTGTCAATCAACTCTTCGTTTTCCAATCCTTCCAAAGCTCTCAATGAATTCAACACTACTATCTCCAATCCAAAAAAAAAAAAAAAAAATCCTACTCAGTATAGAAAAAACAAAGGAAAACTACCTAAACAAAGAGTACAAGCAAAAATTTATCCAAAAATTGTCATGAAAAGAAATGTGGTATTAAAAAAAAGACCAGGTTGACAATCAAGAAACCTGAATTTTAATCATAGCTTGATCAGTCACTTAATCTTTTGGATCTCAGTTTTATTCTATAAATCATTGGTGGGAGGGGGGTAGAGGAGCAGGACAAAAAGAATTTTTCCTTCTAAAAACAGATGCACTATGAGTCAGGTTTTCCTTTTGGAACAAAAGACTTTTTTTTAGAAGTACTGCTTTTGTTTTCTTTGATTTGTAAATGTAAACAGAAAGCTGACAGTCTAAATCTGAGAGAGACCATTTTCTTCTCAAACCAGAAAGTATTAACAAACTGAGTATGTCCCCTTACGGCAGAAAGTGAAAAAGAACTAAAGAGACTCTAGACGAAGGTGAAAGAGGAAGAGTGGAAAAAGCTGGCTTAAAACTCAACATTCAAAAAACTAAGATCATGGCATCCGGTTCCATCACTTTTTGGCAAAGAGATGGGAAACAATGGAAACAGTGACAGACTATTTTCTGGGGCTCCAAAATTACTGCAGATGGTGACTGCAGCCATGAAATTAAAATACGCTTGCTCCTTGGAAGAAAAGTTACGACAAACCTAGACAACATATTAAAAAGCAGAGACACTACTTTGCTGACAAAGGTCCATATAGTTATAGCTATAGTTTTTCCAGTAGTCATGTATGGATGTGAGAGCTGGACCATAAAGAAGGGTTAGGGTTAGGCGAAGAATTGATGCTTTTGAATTGTGGTATTGGAGAAGACTCTTAAGAGTTCCTTGGACTGCAAGAAGATCAAACCAGTCAATCCTGGACTGATGCTGAAGGCAAAGTTCCAATACTTTGGCCACCTGATGCAAAGAGCTGACTCATTAGACAAGACCCTGATGCTGGGGAAGATTGAAGGCAGGAGGAGAAGGGGACGACAGAGGATAAGATGGCTGGACAGCATCACCAATTGAATGGACATGAGTTTGAGCAAGCTCTAGGAGCTGGTAATGGACAGGGAAGCCTGGCGTGCTGCAGTTATGAGGTCACAAAGAGTCAGACATGACTGAGTGACTGAACAACAGCAACAAATGTCTCCTAAGGCCAAGGATGATACTTTGGAAAGCTGTGGCTATTTGTCACTAAAATGTAAAATAAGCAAAGTAATCTTTCAAACATTGTTTCTACCTTCTAAGCTTAATTTTCCTCAGATTATTATTATCTTATGATGCTATGCTAAATAAATTCTGAGGATAAGTATCAAGGTTCTATTTACAAAGAAGTATTATTATTTCTTAAATTAGTACAATATACAGTTGTCCCTTGGTGTCCATGGGGTATTGGTTGCAGGACCCCTTGCAGATACCAAAAGCTGAGGATACTCAAGTCTCATATAAAAAGTCTCTAACACAAAATGGCATAGTATTTGCATATAACCTACACACATCGTTCCATATACTTTAAATCATCTCTGGGTTACCTAACACAATGTAAATACTACGTAAATAGTTGTAAATACAATGTAAATGTTACATAAATAATTGCTGGTGCACAGCAAACACAAGTTCTGCTTTGTGGAACTTTCTAGAATTTTTTTCCCCTCAAATATTTTCAATCTAAAGTTCTTTGAATCCACAGATGTGAAACCCATGAATATGGACAGCTGACTGTGAATTTAATTATTTTCTAGTGTAATGCATTACTAGAAGAACAGGATAATATGATAATGAGTTGATCATATTTCTATGTACTCATGTTAGGCAAATTTTGCAAGCAAAAAAAGAAGCTTCACATTTCATTCAATAAAAATTCCAGGAGTACTGAAAACTTACATTCCATGTCTAAACCTTGACTAAAATAATTTTAAGGAAAAACAATAAAACAGAAACTGAATCTGTATAATTTAACTATTAAAATAATTATTCATTCAACAAATATTATGTTGTAACTATTCTTGCCAGATTCTGATCCGCTGCTGTGTGTATACAGGAGAATTACTTACCTCTCTGTGCCTTAGCCTCTCTGTGAACACATAGTTATTTTTCATTGATAAAATAGGGGTAATAACAAAACCTAGTTCATAGAGTTAACATAAGGCTTAAGTGAGACAGGGATGTAAAAAGGTGGACTAAGCTATTATTACACTAACTGTATCAGGCATGCTATTACATAATGCATGAAAAAAACTAATAACTTTAAAAACCAGATTCTAAGTAAAAGTTAATTTTTTCTTCAAAAATGGTTAGATTCAACAACCATAAAAGATTGTTTATCTGGAAAAAAATGTGACCTAAAAGTGCTATATTTTGTTCCATTTTGTGATTTCTTAGAACTGGAGTATATAGCTTGCAAAATCAGGATTGACACAAGCCTGGGGTATAGGGATTAGTCAGGACTGCCTGTACATTAAGGTTAATGCTGAACTGGACTATAGTAAGAGATCAGCTCATTCAACTGGGTCACTCTAAGGGCCTCAATTCTCTCAGATCACTGGTTAGCTGCAACCTAGGTGTTTTAAACTTTTAAAATCAACATTATTTCACTAATTCTAATGCTTATAGTTCAGAAATTATATATGTTTTTTTTTAATTCTTAAATAGCATGGTCCAAATACCTAAAGTTTACTAAATGTCTATGTATTGAGGAAATACATAATGTATTTGAAAGTCTGGCATCAAAGTCAATCAGTTCCAGCTTATCTGTTTTCACTAAAAATTACTCAAGAAATCTACTTACCAGTATATATAAAACAAGTTTTACAATGTAAGTCCAAAATATTGCCTAATATTATGGGTGATCTTACAATTGAAGTCCAGAATCTGAACATACACAAATAATAGGCTTTTTCACTCACCAGAAGTAAAATCCTTGAATTGTTGTATGTATTCCATGGCCCCATGAATCTGACCCTGTTTACATAGGCAAAGAAGAGCCTTCTTGTGCAAGCCACATTCACTGTAGATAATCTGAGCTAAAGCCAGACATTTGGCCTTGTTATAAGTATCCTGCTCCCCATAATCAAAAATCACATCCCCAGCCTCCTCAGAAAATGTCAGCCTAGAGCAAGCAGATCAATAGGGCACATGTTAGTGAGTTCTTAATGAATAGATGAGATGAAATATTTGAAAATTCAGCACAGTAGAACTGGATTTTCTATGGTCTGTAAAAATCCCATGTTAGGCAATTGATGAAATTAAACATATTTAAGATTTACTCATAAGAACAAAAACAATCAGCATGTATTCCTTTGGAGGAAGTCATTTTGGTGAAACTGAGCTCAGCTTTTTAAAAAATCTACAAATAAGGTTAAAACTCTCCTGAAAAGACTGGTGGGGTTTAAATTTTCAAGGTAAACAAAAATTCTCTCTTAACTGAGGCTCTCAATGTTCTTAGCTGTTATATAGATTCCAAAACCCTGTAGAATGTAAGAACTTATTAAGTGTTGGTTAAAGACAGTGACAAAGTTTTTAGCTTGAAATTAGCATCACATCTTGTAAGCACTATAAAAAGTGAAACAGAAAGTATGACAGCAGTATTTTGTTTTTTATTGTTGCAGATTTGTAAGAAACAAAGCGGAGGGGCATAAATGAACTTAACTGTGTCTATTAGGGGAGACTAAAGAAGCAGCTCTTTTGAGATGGTTCGACTAAATAGATTTCACTTTCCATCAATTTTAGTGCACCATCTTCAGATACAATTGAAGGAAATCATATGTACTACACAGTAACTCCAGGCAAGAACATTGGAGTGGGCTGTTATTTCCTTCTCCAGGGGATCTTCTTGACATAGGGATCGAACCTGGGTCTCCTGAGTTGCAGGCAGGTTCTTCATCATCTAAGCCACCAGGGAAGACAGAAACTATAAGCATAAGCCAAAAAAGATTTGGATGGACAGGGAGGCCTGGCACGCCGCAATTCATGGGGTCGCAAAGAGTCGGACATGACTGAGTGACTGAACTGAACTGAAAGAAACCACTTCTAATTACTGGCTATACTAAAATTGTGCTTTAGTTAAATTTTTATTTAATAGCTGCAGAATATTATATAATATCAATTATGTAATATTAATCATAATATTAGTGCCTGCATATATGTAATGCTGCTGCTGCTGCTAAGTCGCTTCAGTCGTGTCCAACTCTGTGCGACCCCATAGAGGGTAGCCCACCAGGCTCCCCCGTTCCTGGGATTCTCCAGGCAAGAACACTGGAGTGGGTTGCCATTTCCTTCTCCAATGCATGAAAGTGAAAAGTGAAAGTGAAACTGAAGTCGTGTCCGACTCTTCGCGACCCCATGAACTGCAGCCCACCAGGCTTCTCCGTCCATGGGATTCTCCAGGCAAGAGTACTGGAGTGGGTTGCCATTGCCTTCTCTGGCATATATGTAATAAAACACCAATAATAATAAAATGAAATTCTGAAATCCCTACAAAACGTCTCTTTATTGAAAATTAAGTAAAGCCCTCTGTGTTTGCTGGTGGGGACAGCAGACAGGTGGGTCTAAAATCAAAAGGCAGGTTCTGAGTACAAATTAATTATGTAGTAAGCAATTCCCTGACTTCCACATTTCAATACCAAAATACGGGTTTTGGTAGCTACAGTCACAGCGTTTCCTGAGGTTGAACAAGTCATTATTTCTGTTGTTTTTAGTGACTACATTACTGAAGCAACATGAAAATATAAGTACTTTAGTATTTATTTCTCTTATTAATACTATTATTTCATTATTTTCAGTGGTCACCCTCACGATGCTGTCCCATCTGAGAGAAGGCCAGAGTTGAGAAAAAGACTGTTCTGTCTTTGCTTGTCACTTTCCAAAAGGATGATGAGACACAAAGAGTATGATTAAAAAGAAAATTATCCAAAGGGGGAAGGAGGATCAAGCCCCAAAAGAATGGAATTGTCCCTGAAGGAAAAGGAGGGGAAGAAAATTATGGATGCTAGCTCTGGGGGTAAGAGAGGCACCCTGAACCAGGCTGGGAAATGAGCCTGGGAACCTCCCTCCCCTCTTCTCTCCCTAATTACCTCATCATGGCAACCCACTTCAGTATTCTTGCCTGAAAAATCCCATGGACAGAGAAGCCTGACAGGCTACAGTCCAGAGGGTTGCAAAGAGTCAGACATGACAGAGTAACGAACACGAAGCCCCTTCTTGGCTCTTCCAACCTCAACTCCCAACTCTAAAGAAGGCTCTTTCAAAGACTTCTGAAAGTGGACCCAAGACCAGACTAGCTCTAGGGAATACAAATGACTAATAAATAAAATATGTTAACTCCACAGGTAAACTAAGGTATACTTGATTATAAGCCAGACTGTGGGCTTCCCTGATAACTTTGTTGGTCAAAGAATCCACCTGCAATGCAGGAGGCCCTGGTTTGATTCCTGGGTCAGGAAGATCCCCTGCAGAAGGGAGAGGCTACCCACTCCAGTGCTGTAAATTTTTCAGAAGTCAAAATAAAGGTAATCACCAAATCTACACATGATATTCATTTATTGTTATCTTACAGGATTGGGTTTGTAAAGTTAATATTCTAGAGTATTTTTCCTTTCTAGGGGCAACGTCTGCAATTTGGAGATATTAATATCAACAAAGCACCATTTCTTAAATTTAGGCTTTGTGGGTCAAGTGATTAGACTTTTCCTGGTAGGAATGACTAAGAGAGCCAAGTTTAGTCCATAACCCAGGTTGCTCTAGGGCTGGCTCTGTGCTGAGCTTCAGGAAAAGAACTGAAGCACTTTTAAAGGCAGCTATGTGGTAAGGGCCAGGTCATCAGAGTCAGAGATCAGGGGACAGAGGCTAAGAATAAAAAGTGTGATTTGCCTTGAGTATTCTTTTCTATCATCTCTGGATCCAAAAAAAAAAGACTAATTGCATTGAGCATCTTCCTTACTAGTCTTCAAAAAAAATAGGGAAATGTTATGCAGGTAATTAGAAATTTTATTTGTTAAATTATTTATCTATTTTTGCACTGGGTCTTGGTTGCTGCACGTGGGCTTTCTCTAATTGTGGCAAGTGGGGGCTACTCTCCAGTTGTGGTGGCTTTTCTTGCTGCAGAGTATGGACTCTAAGCCATGCAGGTTTCAGCAGCTGCAGCGCATGGGCTCAGCAGTTGCAGCTCCTGGGTTCCAGAGTGTAGGCTCAGTAGTCATGGAACACAGGCTTAGCTGCCCCACACCATGTGGAATCTTCCCAGACCAGGGATCAAACCCAAGTCCCCCATATTGGCAGGTGGATTAACCACTGGACAACCAGAGAAGTCCCAATTAGTAACCTTAGATAATTAACATAAAAAAAAAAAAAAAGGAAACATTCTAATATATAAAAAACAGTATTCTATCTAAATAGAGATTAAGAAAAAATGTAGATTAAATAAAGATAAAATGCAGCTTATCTTCACACATTTTTAATAATTCATTAAAAATCATTGGGAATCCTTCTTTCTATATGGCATGTTTCATAAGAATGGGCATCATTTATAATGGTTTATAAATAACCTAAAGGCTTTTTCTATAAACTAGTATATTGAGTTCATACTCTTAAAAGGCTTTGCCTTACTTTTAATTTGTAGCATATTTTCAGTAGTAGTTCATCCAATCATTTTTTGGGGAAAAGGTAAGATTTTTGTTTCTATGAGTTCCTAATGGAGACTTGAAATGTATGAATAGGTATAATCCATAGTTATCCACAGTCTTCTAATTTTAGTGCATAGTTTTACCACACAGTTCCATAAAAGCTTAAGAAAAAATGAAAATACTGCCAGAAGACTAAAATCTAATATTTTAAAATCAATTGTTGCCAATATGGTATGGAGTGAAGTTGTAATGATTTTTATAGTGTCTAAACTAAGGTAGATCAGTCCTGGGTGTTCTTTGGAAGGAATGATGCTAAAGCTGAAACTCCAGTACTCTGGCCACCTCATGTGAAGAGTTGACTCATTGGGAAAGACTCATGCTGGGAGGGATTGGGGGCAGGAGCAAAAGGGGACGACAGAGGATGAGATGGCTGGATGGCATCACTGACTCGATGGACATGAGTCTGAGTGAACTCGGGGAGTTGGTGATGGACAGGGAGGCCTAGCGTGCTGCAATTCATAGGGTCGCAAAGAGCTGGACACGACTGAGTGACTGAACTGAACTGAACTGAAACTAAGGTATCTAAATAGAAGAAATCCCAAACATGGAAAATCCAAACAATGTCGATTAGCTTATAAGTGCTCTAGAGTTGAGTTGAGTGCTCTAGAGTTAAATTAAATTGTCCTATTTAGAATAAAGAAATTTATGCTCAATGGTCAAGTTGACTGGGACACAGAGGGCCCAGGTATTGGGTCAAATATTATTTGGGGTATGTCTGTGAGAATGTATTTAAAGAGCGTAACACTTTAAATGGCAGTCTGAGTAAAGCAGATTGCTCTCCTGAATGTGGGTGGCCCTCAACCATTCAGTTGAAGGTCTGAATTGTACAAAAAGGATGACATCGACTTAGGTAAAAGGGAACTCTTCCTGCCTGACTACTTAGCTGGGAAACCAGTCTTCTCCTGCCTTTGGGTCTCAAGGCTGCCAGTTTTTAGACTGGAACTTAAACCACTGATGATCTTGAGTCTCCAGATTGCCAACTGCAGATGTGGGGACTTCTCAGCCTATACAATCATGAGTCCATTTCTTATTTTATTCTTTCTGTTTCCCTGGAGAACACTGGCTAACACACTCTCCAAGCAGGCTCCTGGGAGTGATAGTTGATCAGGGCCACTCTTTATTTCTCAGATCTATTGAGAATACAGCACCATATAATGATCATTAGTTTAAAGAGTACCCTTCATGCTAAAAGATGAAGAGATAAGTTGGCATCACTTCAGTTCAGTTCAGTTGCTCAGTCATGTCCGACTCTGCGACCCCATGAATCACAGCATGCCAGGCTTCCCTGTCCATCACCATTTCCTGGAGGTTACTCAAACTCGTGTCCATTGAGTCGGTGATGCCATCCAACCGTCTCATCCTCTGTCATCCCCTTCTCCTCCCACCTTCAATCTTTCCCAGCATCAGGGTCTTTTCAAATGAGTCAGCTCTTCACATCAGGTGGCCAAAGTATTGGAGTTTCAGCTTCAACATCATTCCTTCCAATGAACATTCAGGACTGATTTCCTTTAGGATGGACTGGTTGGATCTCCCTGCAGTCCAAGGGACTCTCAAGAGTCTTCTTCAACACCACAGTTCAAAAGCATCAATTCTTTGACGCTCAGCTTTCTTTATAGTCCAACTCTCACATCCATACATGACTACTGGAAAAAACATAGCTTTGACTAGGCAGACCTTTGTTGGCAAAGTAATGTCTCTGCTTTTTAATAGGCTGTCTAGGTTGGTCATAACTTTCCTTCCAAGGAGTAAGCGTCTTTTAATTTCATGGCTGAAGTCACCATCTGCAGTGATTTTGGAGCCCAGAAAAATAAAGTCTGCCACTGTTTCCATTGTTTCTCCATCCATTTGCCATGAAGAAATGGGACCAGATGCCATGATCTTTGTTTTCTGAATGTTGAGTTTTAAGCCAACTTTTTCACTCTCCTCTTTCACTTTCATCAAGAAGCTCTTTAGTTTCTCTTCACTTTCTGCCTTAAGGGTGGTGTCATCTGCATATCTGAGGTGATTGATATTTCTTCCAGCAATCTTGATTCCAGCTTGTGCTTCATTCAGCCCAGCATTTCTCATGATGTACTCTGCATCATTAAGTTAAATAGGCAGGGTGACAATATACAGCCTTGACGTACTCCTTTTCCTATTTGGAACCAGTCTGTTGTTTCATGTCCAGTTCTAACTGTTGCTTCCTGACCTGCATACAGATTTCTCAAGAGGCAGGTCAGGTGGTCTGGTATTCCCATCTCTTTCAGAATTTTCCACAGTTTATTGCGATCCACACAGTCAAAGGCTTTGGCATAGTCAATAAAGCAGAAATAGATGTTTTTCTAGAACTCTCTTGCTTTTTCGATGATCCAACAGATGTTGGGAATTTGATTTCTGGTTCCTCTGCCTTTTCTACAACCAGGTTGAACATCTGGAAGTTCACGGTTCATGTACTGTTGAAGCCTGGCTTGAAGAATTTTGAGCATTAATTTGCTAGTGTGTGAGATGAGTGCAATTGTGGGGCAGTTTGAACATTCTTTGGCATTGCCTTTCTTTGGGATTGGAATGAAAACTGACCTTTTCCTGTCCTGTGGCCACTGCTGAATTTTCCAAATTTGCTGGCATATTGAGTGCAGCACTTTCACAGCATCATCTTTTAGTATTTGAAATAGCTCAACTAGGATTCCATCACTTCCACTAGCTTTGTTCGTAGTGATGCTTCCTAAGGCCCACTTGACTTCACATTCCAGGATGTCTGGCTCTAGGTAAGTGTGAGTGATCACACCACCATGATTATCTGGGTCGTGAAGATCTTTTTTGTACAGTTCTTCTATGTATTCTTGCCACCTCTTCTTAATATCTTATGCTTCTGTTAGGTCCATAACATTTCTGTCCTTTATTGAGCCCATCTTTGCATGAAATGTTCCCTTGGTTTCTCTAATTTTTTAAAGAGATCTCTAGTCTTTCCCATTCTATGTTTTCCTCTATTTCTTTGTACAGATCCCTGAGGAAGGCTTTCTAATCTCTCCTTGCTATTCTCTGGAACTCTGCATTCAAATGGGTATATCTTTCCTTTTCTCCTTTGCTTTTCACTTCTCTTCTTTTCACAGCCATTTGTAAGGCCTCCTCAGACAGCCATTTTGCATTTTTGCATTTCTTTTTCTTGGGGATAGTCTTGCTCCCTGTCTCCTGTACAATGTCACGAACCTCCGTCCATAGTTCATCAGGCACACTGTCTATCAGATCTAGTCCCTTAAATCTATTTCTCACTTCCACTGTATGATCATTAGGAATTTGATTTAGGTCATACCTGAATGGTCTAGTGGTTTTTCCCTACTTTCTTCAATTTAACTCTGAATTTGGCATAAGGAATTCTTGATCTGAGACAGTCGGCCTCTGGTCTTGTTTTTGCTTCCTGTATAGGGCTTCTCCATATTAGGTGCAAAGAATATAATCAATTTGATTTTGGTGCTGACCATCTGGTGATGTCCATGTGTAGAGTCTTCTCTTGTGTTGTTGGAAGAGATTTGCTATGACCAGTGCATTCTCTTGGCAGAACTCTATTAGCCTTTTCCCTGCTTCATTCTGTACTCCAAGGCCAAATTTGCCTGTTACTCCAAGTTTTTCTTGACTTCCTTCTTTCGCAGTCCAGTCCCCTATAATGAAAAGGACATCTTTTTGGGTGTTAGTTCTAGAAGGTCTTGTAGGTCTTCATAGACCCGTTCAACTTCAGTTTTGTTCAGCATTACTGGTTGGGGCATAGACTTGGAGTACCGTGATAATGAATGGTTTGCCTTGGAAATGAACAGAGATCATTCTGCCTTTTTTGAGATTGCATCCAAGTACTGCATTTCAGACTCTTCTGTTGACTATGATGGCTACTCCAGTTCTTCTAAGGGATTCTTGCCCACAGTAGTAGATATAATGGTCATCTGAGTTAAATTCACCCATTCCAGTCCATTTTAGTTTGCTGATTCCTAAAACATTGACATTTACTCTTGCCATCTCCTGTTTGACCACTTCTAATTTTCCTTGATTCGTGGACCTAACATTCCAGGTTCCTATGCAATATTGCTCTTTACAGCATCAGACCTTGCTTCCATCACCAGTCACATCCACAACTGGGTGTTGTTTTTGCTTTGACTCCATCTCTTCATTCTTTCTGGAGTCATTTCTCCATTGATCTCTAGTAGCATACTAGGCACCTACCGACCTAGGGAGTTCATCTTTCAGTGTCCTATCTTTTTGCCTTTTCATACTGTTCATGGGGTTCTCAAGGCAAGAATACTGAAGTGGTTTGCCATTCCCTTCTCCAGTGGACCACATTTTGCGGTCAGAACTCTCCACCATGACATGTCCATATTGGGTGGCCCTACATGGCATGGCTCATAGTTTCACTGAGTTAGACAAGGCTGTGGTCCATATGATTAGATTGGTTTTCAGTGATTGTGGTTTTCATTCTGTCTGCCCTCTGATGGAGAAGGATAAGAGGCTTAGAAAGCTTCCTGATGGGACAGACTGACTGAGGGGGATACTGGGTCTTGTTCTGATGGGTGGGGCTGTGCTCAGTATATCTTTAATCCAATTTTCCTGATGGGTGGTGCTGTGTTCTCTCCTTACTATTTACCTGGGGCATCACCCAGACACCATCTTAACCTTCCAGGAACAAAGTTTGGGTTTTTTTCCTTCTCCTTTATACTTATCTTAGGTAACCTCACCCTTGCATGAGCCCTTAGTTACAAGCTGTGTAAGTAGTATCAGTACCCATAAGACGGTAGGAATTGACATGGGGTCTGGGCCACTTATTCATGAAGCTTACTTGTGTGCTCTGGGCCTGACTGAGCACTATCTTGGTCATGCTTGATTTTGGATGGACTCTTCTGAGCCAATCTGAACTTATGACTTGGTGAGTCTGTCAGAATACAGATTCATGATAAGCATTTCTAGTTAAACAGTCTTTGATACTCCATGGATAAATACTCCATCTTTAGCACAACCCAATAGCTGTTTTTCAAATGTTATTCATTTGTTATACAAATGTTGTCTGTTACAAGTGACAGATGATCTACTATTATATCTCTGGGTAGTCCCATGCCAAATGAAATCAGTTAGTGGGTAAATCAAGAACCATGGTTTCTAAACGAGAAAACAATTTGAAAAAGAACAGATTCATGTATATGTATAGCTGAATCACTTTGCTGTACACCTGAAACTAACACAACATTGTTAATCAGTTATACTCCAACATAAAATAATTAAAAAAAAAAACAAACCCATGGTTTGATAAAGGCATGGTAACCACAGTCATTCTACCAGACAAGCCATCAATATCAAAAGAAATATAAGTAAGAAGACTCTGAAATGGGTGATAGAGAAGAAAAATAATCAGTATCAATTAATATGGATGAATCTCAAAGTAATTATAAGTGAAAGCAGCCAGACCAAGGAAAAAAAAGAATATACAATGTGTGATTCCAATTTTATATATATATATATATATAAAATTTTAGGAAATGAAAATGAAACTAGGATAATATAAAGTAGATCAGTGGTTATCTAGAGATGGGGAGGAGGTAGAATGAGGTGGTAGAAGGAAAGAAGAGGCATTACAAAGGGACATAAGGAAACATTTGAGAGTCATGGATGTATTTAGCATCTTGATTGTGCTGATTATTTCAAGGATGCATGCATATGACAAAACAGGGTTTCTCTGGTGGCTCAGCAGTAAAGAATCTGCCTGCAATGCAGGAGACTCAGGTTTGATCCCTATGTTGGGAAGATCCCCTAGAGAAGAAAATGGCAACTCACTCTAGTATTCTTGCCTGGGAAATCCCATGGACAGAGGAGCCTGGCAGGCTACAGTCCATGAGATCACAAAGTCAGACACGACTGAGCAACTATATGTCAATACTTGTCAAATTACACACCTTAAATATGTGCAGCCTACTGCGTATCAATTATATCTCCATAATGCTGTTTTTAAACAACACATCAAATTGTACACTTTAAATAAATATAGGTTATTATATATAAACTATATCTCAATAAAGCTGTAAAAAAGCAAATTACAGTTCTAAGACTTAGTAACAAGGGCTATAATTCATCCTGCTCACCCTCCTCTTATAAGTTTCCCCAAGAATTATGACCACAGAATCCTAGAGGAGCTGTGCCTGGATGGAGTGAACTTAATGTGAAAAGCAAAGAGATCTGTATTATGCAAATGGCTGACTAAGGCAGATGCTGTTTTGGTGTCCTGCCCAAATCCTCCTTACTGAGTCAGCATACCCTTCCCCAGCTGCTCTAGGTATTGGCTCTCAGTGGCTCACAGGTGCTTGTGAGAGAGTCAGTTCCTAGGCAGGTTGATAGGGAGTCTAGGCATCCCCAAGGAGAGAGGGGTCTGGAATTCTCAAGGAGGAAGAAAGGACAAACTTTTTTTCTTTCTCCACATTCCTTAGGATTATATACCAATAATGTATCCTGCCTAAGGACAGTCTTTGGATTCAACCTTCTGTTATTTTAAAATGTTAATTATGGGAGTATACCTGGTCTTTACAAGGATGTATCTTGCCTGAGGACAGTGTTATCTTAAAATGTAAATTATGGGAGTAGGTCGGAGGAGGTCTTTACAACCTCCAGACATTCTTTGGATTATATAACCTAATTGTTAACACTAGCAAGCGGGTACTCTTTCTGCCCCCTTCTGATGCCTATGTCAGAAGCTTTCTCTATCTCCTTTATACTTTAATAAAACTGTATTACACAAAAGCTCCGAGCGATCAAGCCTCATCTCTGGCCCCGGATTGAATTCTTCTCCTCCGGGGGCCAAGAATCCCGGTGTATTCGTGTGATTCAACAACAACCTTTCACTTGCCTTCCATAAGGGATTACCCAGGGCTAGTGGGAGCCACCATGCCCAGAAAGTTATGTATTCCTACCCTATCCAGGCAGCCCACAGCCCTTGACTAACTGATGGAGAAGCACGGAAGCCTGGCCCCTTCCGTCAAGTGGGAACAGCTCTGTGATGTGCTTTATGCTTCAGAGGCGTCCCTCTGTAAATAAGGTCAATACTTGCCTGAGGTCACATCCTTGCTTGACTCTTTTCATTTCCCTATTCTGCTTTACTCAGTCCCTTACGGATTTTTCTTGAGAAGCCATCCTTCATGAACACCCAAATTCCTGTCTTAGGCCTAGGTTCCAGGGAACCCAATCCAAGGCAACCCTGGTACAAGTCTGCCAATTTGTGCCAAGACTCAACTCCAAGAAGCCACCTCCTGCCTGTGCTTGCTGGTTTGTATGTTCTTTTAAATGTTAGCTTGGTTCACATCCCTCCTGCTTTTATGTTTTCTCCTGGGCTTATCCTTTACATGTATCCATAGCCTGTCTGACATAAAGTTATCCCTTTGAGCAGCATGATACTGATCAACCCTCTTCTATCCTTATTGATCAACTTCCATGTACCAATAACTGGTCACAAATCATCTTGTCAATTGCCTTGAGGCAACTCCTGACCTCTGAGCTCATTGTGACTAGGCCTTATTACTTCATCCGTGAATGCTTAGTAAATTCTTTTGGATAAATTGCAATAGAGATCTGAAATAAATGCTCAAATAATGTACTGACAAGAAAACCATTAAAATTTTGAGAACTTTTTATGCTTGATAAATGGTTTATCAAGCAAATTTCAAATTAAGTTAAAAGCATAACTTTGCTTACCTTTCTTGGGTGACCCAGTTGATGACTAAGTCTAAACGTTTTTCAGACAATCCACACTTGATTCCTTCCAGAGTTAGCACTGCATCAACAGGATGTCTAAAAGCATGACTTATGCTAAAGATAGCCTCAAAAAATAAGAGTAATGGGGAAGGTTTTCCTCTAATTTTTCCAACAGCTACAAAGAGAAGAAAAGGTTTTGAGTCAAATACTTTTAAGTAATAATTTACTTTTTCTTACTTCACATTCTTATTTTCATCTCATATCATTTTCTAAAAATTTTAATCTAAAGTTATATATTAACATTTGTAATTTTTAACTAATGCTTGTGGATTAAACTTTATATTTTGGATAATGGACAGGGAAGTCGGGTGTGCTGCAGTCCATGGGGTTGCAAAGAGTTGGATATGACTTAGCAACTGAACAACAACAATGACTAAATAGCATATGCTATGTGAAAACCAAGGCAGAGATTAGAGAGATGAGTCTACAAGTCAAGGAATGCCAAAGTTTGCTGACTTAAAAGTTATGAGAGCAGCATGGAATGGAAATCTATTCAGAGCCTCCAGAAGGAGGTGAAAGATGGGAATTCCCTGGTGGTCCAGTGGTTAGGTCTTAGTGCTCTCACTGCTGTGGGCCCAGGTTCAATCCCTGGTCAGGGAACTAGGATCTCACTTAATGTCTTACTTAATATTCTGTGATTCTACGAAACGCTCAGTGAGTTATCACCAATCTAGTTTTGGTGAATTTCTTAGAGTAAGATCCACATACCTAGTAAATGAATAAAAGTTGGCTGTTTTTCAATTTCACTGGTAATTATACTATTTAAGCATTAATTGCAAGCACTGATTTTTACTGAAACTTGCAAGCCATAATTTGAGTAGACCAAGACAAAGGGAGAAGAGAAAGAAACTCAGGACTATACCAATATCACTTAAAAATTTTTATCACTTTTAACTTATACTAAGTTGAGAGTACATTCAAAGAAAGAGTTCCTAGTTACTTGCAAGATGTCTCAAAATTTCTGAGTAAAAATTGAACATTTCAATGTTAAAAACAAAAAAAAGAACACTATAACCTATAAAACACTGCTAAATTTTTTTAAAACCCTAAAAGCAAAAATGGAGGAATAGACCACATTTATGGGTTCACTGGGTCATAATATTCAGTATTGTTCACTGTCTATTCTCCCCATGTTGAACTACAGATTCAATGCAATTCCTAGTAGACCTTTTTTTTTCCCTAAGAAATTTACAAGCTGACTTCAAAAATTTAAACAGAAATATAAAAGACCTAAAATAGCCAAACCAAATTTGATAAAGAAGAACAGAGTTTGAAGACTAACACAATCTAATTTCAAGACTTACTATAAGCTTACATTAATCAAGACAGTGTAGTACAAGCTTCAAGATAAACAGATCAATGAACAGAATAGACAATCAGTTGATTGTCACAAAGGTACAAAGGTAAATGAGTGGAGAAAGTCTTTTTAAATCAATTATCCTGGAATAACTAGATAGCTATCAGCAAAAATAAACTTTGAAAAAAAAACTTTAACCCATACCTCACATCATATATAAAAATTAACCCAAACTGGATCACAGACCTAAATGTAAACCTAAAATTATAAAATCCTTAGGGGAAAAAAATAGAAGAAGAATCTCTGCAGAGTAGACATAGATTTCTTAGGTACTACACTAAATTCTCAATCCATAAAAAAAAAAATCATAAATTAGATTTCAACATAATGAATGACTTCTACTCTTAGAAAGACACTGTTAAGAAAATGAAAAGACAAGCCACAAATTGGTAGAAAATATCTGATAAAGCATTTCTATTCACAGAATAGAACACTACTCAGCAATGAAAAATAAATTATTGATAGATGCAATAACATGGATGAATTCCAAAATAATTACGCTCAGTGCAAGAAATCAGTCAAAAAAGCATACCTACTAAATTTCTTGTAGTGCATTTGGCTGTCTTATAGAATAGGGCAAAAGTGAAGAAAAACAATAGTGAACCACCATTCTAAAAAGGCTGTCAATTATTTCAAGACAATTTCTCCTGCCCAAGGGAACAGTAAATTAGTAGCCTCTATTTTCAGTTGAATCTGGAGAGTGCATGAATACTATTACATTAGCCATCTCCGAAGATAAGTGCATACTTATGTAGTATGGCAGGAAAGGTCCCAAGTGTGGAGTGAGAAGAGCAAGATGAACATCTCTGGAAGCATCTGTGGAAGCTATATGCACCCCTCATACACACATACACACTGCACATACATACGCTGTATTAGTTTCCTAGAGTTCCTGTAACAAGTCACCACATACTGGGTGCCTTTAAAAAACAACAGAAATTAATTTTCTCACTGTTTCTGAAATAAACTTCAAAATACAAACAAAAGAATTTTACACTTATACTTTTTGGTTTTGTTTTTTTGTTTTTCAGGCTTCATTTTTTTGTTGCTCTGTGATTTCAGATTATGGTTTGTGGTATACTGTGTAACAAGTAATTTTAAAATTGATCATTAGAACATCTTTTTCTAGGAATATTAGAAGTCTGTTGTAAAGAATTGAACCAAGAATGGTTATTCCAGTTAGATAAGCAGTTCCTGTTTGGGGTTTAGTAGATAAAAAACAAAAGGATACCTACATTATAATTCATTTATATGAAATTCTAGAAAATGCAAACTAATCTTTGGTGATTGATAGCAGATAAGTAGTTGCCTGGGGGCTGGAGAGAAGCCATATGAGGGAGACCAGTGGCAGGGAGGGGAGTAGTGGGAAAGAGGGATCAGTTCAGTTCAGTCACTCAGTCATGTCCGACTCTTTGTGACCCCATGGACTGCAGAACGCCAGGCTTCCCTGTCCTTCACCAACTCCTGGAGCTTGCTGAAACTCATGTCCATTGAGTCGGTGATGCCATCCAACCATCTCATTCTCTGTCGTCCCCTTCTCCTCCCACCTTCAATCTTTCCCAGCATCAGGGTTTTTTCCAATGAGTCAGTTTTTGGCAACAGGTGGCCAAAGTATTGGAGTTTCAGCTTCAGCATCAGTCCTTTCAATGAATATTCAGGACTGATTTCCTTTAGGATAGACTGGTTGGATCTCCTTGCAGTCCAAGGGACTCTTAAGAGTCTTCTCCAACACTACAGTTCATTTCTTTGATGCTTAGCTTTCTGTATGGTCCAACTCTCACATCCACACATGACCACTCGAAAAACCAAAGCTTTGACTAGATGGACCTTTGTTGGCAAAGTAATGTCTCTGCTTTTTAATATGCTGTCTAGGTTGGTCATAGCTTTTCTTCCAAGGAGCAAGCGTCTTTTAATTTCATGGCTGCAGTCACCATCTGCAGTGATTTTGGAGCCCCCCCAAATAAAGTTTCTCACTGTTTCCATTGTTTCCCCATCTATTTGCCATGAAGTGATGGGACCGGATGCCATGATCTTAATTTTTTGAATGCGGAGTATTAAGCCAGATTTTTCACTCTCCTCTTTCATCAAGAGGCTCTTTAGTTCTTCTTCACTTTCTGCCATAAGGGTGGTGTCATCTGCATATCTGAGGTTATTGATATTTCTCGTAGCAATCTTGTTTGCAGCTTGTGCTTCATCCAGCCCGGCATTTCCCACGATGTACTCTGCATATAAGTTAAATAAGCATGGTGACAATATACTGCCTTGACCTACCCCTTTCTCAATTTGGAACCAGTCTGTTGTTCCATGTCCAGTTCTAATTGTTGCTTCTTGACCTACATACAGATTTCTTATGAGGCAGGTCAGGTGGTTTGGTATTCCCATCTCCTTCAGAATTTTCCACAGTTTGTTGTGATCCACAAAGTCAAAGGTTTTGGCGTTTAATAAAGCAGAAGTAGGTGTTTTTCTCGGACTCTCTTGCTTTTTCGATGATCCAATGGATGTTGGGAATTTGATCTCTGGTTTCTCTGCCTTTTCTAAAACCAGCTTGAATATGTGGAAGTTCACAGTTCACGTACTGTTGAAGCCTGGCTTAGAGAATTTTGAGCATTAATTTGCTAGCGTGTGAGATGAGTGCAATTGTGTGGTAGTTTGAACATTCTTTGGCATTGCCTTTCTTAGAGACTGGAATGAAAATTGACCTTTTCCAGTTCTGTGGCCACTGTTGAGTTTTCCAAATTTGCTGGCATATTGAGTGCAGCACTTTCACAGCATCATCTTTCAGGATTTGAAATAGCTCAATTAGGATTCCATCACCTCCACTAGCTTTGTTCATAGTGATGCTTTCTAAGGCCCACTTGACTTCACATTTCAGGATGTCTGGCTCTAGGTGAGTGATCACACCATCGTGGTTATCTGGGTCATGAAGATCTCTTTTGTATAGTTCTTCTGTGTATTCTTGCCACCACTTCTTAATATCTTCTGCTTCTGTTAGGTACATAACATTTCTGTCCTTTATTGTGCCCATCTTTACATGAAATGTTCCCTTGGTATCTCTAATTTTCTTGAAGAGATCTCTAGTCTTTCCCATTCTATTGTTTTCCTGTATTTCTTTGCACTGATCACTGAGAAAGGTTTTCTTATCTCTCCTTGCTATTCTTTGGAACTCTGCATTCAAATAGATGTATCTTTCCTTTTCTCCTTTGCCTTTAGCTTCTCTTCTTTTCTCAGCTATTTGTGAGGCCTCAGACAACCATTTTGCCTCTGTGCACTTCTTTTTCTTGGGGATGGTCTTGATCACTGCCTCCTGTACAATGTCATAAACCTCCATCCATAGCTCTTCAGGCACTCTATCAGATCTAATCCCTTGAATCTATTTGTCACTTCCACTGTATAATCGTTAAGGGATTTGATTTAGAGAGGGATCACTGAGGACAAAGAGAGAACTTTTGGAGGATACATATGTCAAAACCTAACAAACTCTATACTTTAACAGTGTACAGTTTATTGTATGTATGTTGACTCACTGCAACAAAGCTGCTTTTAAAGGAAGTGGAGCAAACCTGACAAAATATTCACATTTTTAAGCTTGGCAGTGAATTGTTATTGTTCAGTCGCTAAGCTGTTTCTGCTTCTTTGTGACCCCATGAACTGCAGCACGCCAGGCTTCCCTGTCCTTCACTATTCCCCAGAGTTTGCTCAAACTCATGTCCATTGAGTCGGTGATGCCATCCAACCGTCTCATCCTCTGTTGCCCCCTTCTCCTCTTGCCCTCAATCTTTGCCGTTATTCATACTTTTCTGTACACTTGAAATATTTCATAACTTAATTGGGAAAGCCTAATCAAACTCCTTAATCTTATAGGTAAGGAAACTGAGTAAATGATAGATATAGGGCTGGAGCCTGCATCTTATTTTCCAGTTCAATATTCATCCCATTCTATTGGGGGGAAAAAGGTATAATTAGCATATACATGTAAGATTCAGAGAGAAATGCTTACCCTTAAATTTGTTCACTGTCCCAATGTTTTGAAGAATTCTTCTAGGACCATTCACTGCAAAATAAACTGCCTTTTCATATTCCCCAAGTGAGATTAATTCATTGAACCTACAGTCATTGCATTTCATTATACAATAGTATACAAAAAAAGTAAAGAAAACTGATTAGAAATGTCTAATACATATTAAACATAGTAGTATAGTAATACAAAAAACACCTCTAATAAACTATAACTAGATCCATTCACTCTCTAAAATATTCTTTCACTCCCTTCCCTAATTTTATTTTTTGTAGCTTCAGAAGATTCTCACCTGCTAGGTGACTTGAACCTGATTATGTACCTTATTCTTCAGTACTTAGAATAATCCATAGGAAATGGAAAGAACTTCACTGAATTTATAGTGAGCTCAGATTTTTTTTTCCTCTCATATCATCTCCAGAAGAAAAAGAGAACCAGGGAAAGAAGGGCAATCTGCTTAGAGACTCAATGTAGGGTAAATATTAATTGAACTCATATGCTGCCAAAGCTGAAAATCAAGAGGAGTCCTTGGTATTCAGAAGCATAAGTTGTTCCACCAGTAACCAGACTCCCAACTGAATGTGAGACTAAATGAGAGAAGAAAAGATAATAGTTCAGATAACTTAAGCTTCTACTCCTCTTCCTAGGGCAAAATGTCTCCAGCTCAACTCTTACCTCACTATTAATACAACTATGCCAAAGAGGATTTAAAGAGTGTTGCAAATGAATGTGGAAGCTCAGAGGAGGAAAAACACTGAAATAATATTAAGCAAAATACATAAAACTTTTATCCTCAGGGTTTTTCTCTCATATGTGAAGCTGGAAGACTTAGAGAAGCATAGAGTATGAGGAAACAATCCAGGCTTTGGGGCGCCTCAAAATGATCTTTACCCCTTCTTTATATCATATCAACAAGCAAATCAACAAGAGAAAACTGTTTAACATAGAAGACTAGTAATATTACATATGTTCATTACAGATTGGCCTCATAGCCTATGAATCAACCTCTTAAAGAATAAAGAATACATAAATAATAAATAAATAAAGAATAAAGTCTTATGGGGGAGGTTCAAGAGGGAGGGGACAAACAGATATTTATGGCTGATTCACGCTGTTTTATGGCAGAAACCAACCCAACATTGTAAAGCAATTATCCTCTAATTTAAAAATTTTAAAAAAAGAATTAAGTCAGAGCTCTTTAAGCCTTTACTATACACTATATCGGAGAAGACAATGGCACCCTACTCCAGTACTCTTGCCTGAAAATCCCATGGAGGAGGAGCCTCATAGGCTGAAGTCCATGGAGTCACTAAGAATCGGACACGACTGAGCGACTTCACTTTCACTCTTCACTTTCATGCACTGGAGAAGGAAATGGCAACCCACTCCAGTATTCTTGCCTGGAGAATCCCAGGGACAGAGGAGCCTAGTGGGCTGCCATCTACGGGGTCGCACAGAGTCGGACACGGCTGAAGCGACTTAGCAGCAGTAGCATACACTATATAATAATTTAATACATGTTAGAGAGAAATATGCCTTCCTAATATGTCATAGGATACAAATGAGGAAAAGAAGGACTAAACTGGCTTGGATAATCTGATTCAGGAATATGTTCCTGGGCTTCCCTGGTGGTCCAGTGGTTAAGAATCCACCTGCCAACGTAGGGGACATGAATTCGATCCCTGATCTAGGAGGATCAAACATGTCGAGGGCCACCTAGGCCAACATACCACAACTGCTGAAGTGCCAGTGCTCAAAGCCCAAGTGCCCTAGAGCCTCTGCTGCACAACAAGAGACGCCGTGGGAATGAGAAGCCCGTGTATCACAACGAAGAGTAACCCCAGCTCTCTGCAACTAGAGAAAGCCCACGCACAGCAACAAACACCTAACTAACACAGGCCAAAATAAATAAACAAATAAAAGGAGATGTCCTCAAAAACATTCTGTAAGATCAGGTCAATAGTTAGGGAATACAAGAAAAATATAAGTAAAACTTAACACTATAGTCTAGCTATATCTTCCATAAAATCTCTGAGACCATCAATCTGGTATTTATTTTCATAAAGAATCTATATTCTAAAAATTCTAGTTTATTTTCTAATTTGTCTACTAGAGTAGCTATTAAAAAATACAAAAGCTAGAGACTACAGCTCAAAAAGATGCTAATATTTCAAAAAGATGCTAAAAATGCTAAATATTGAGTAAGCATTTAAGCAAATATTAAATAAATGCTATAATAGCTTAAGGAAGATCAAAGCTTTTAAAATATTTGCCTTTCAATGAAGTACAGCAAAATTTCAGCTTCTTTTGCCTTGCTTGGGTCTTCTTCAAGTAGTTCTTCAACAATGCCTTGTTTATCTGTAAATATTAACAGCATCATCAGATGATATTTAAGGTTATCAATCAATAAAAACAACAAACACAAATGTTTAATACCAACAATCTAATGCTATAGTTCTAATAGTACCAGCCTTTTCCTAAATTGAATGGCCTCCCCATCTCTTGCTTCCTTATTTTCAGGTATTCTCTCCCTGGCTAACCAAGTTTACTCTTTACAGATTATCTGCCAACTGCTGAAGGAAGAAGCCCATAGGGTAACAGATCCCTAACAAAAGTAAGTACATTTTCACATTTTTAAAACTCAGCCTAAGGGGAAACAAAATGTTTTCCATTATATATGATACTTAAAAAATACAGATCATCTACCGTGTAAATCTTTACTTTTCTGAATGTTCTCCACGAAGTCTTGAAATGATCTGCTCATATCAGATTTTACCCACAAAGTAAGTGCCTGTGAAATAACCTGCAGTTTTTGATGACTATAAAGATAAAAAAACGTTAATGACATACTGAACCTAAAATCAAACAGTGGAATATTAAAATCAAATAAAAGCTTCAAACTTTTAAAACATAGATGCAACTTTCATACCTAAACTGTAATTCATTGTTCAGATTTTCAGTTGAATCTCGCCGTTCTAATACCACAGTCATTTCCTCATCTAAATCTGCCTTCCTCTGAATAGGTACATATTTTTTGGACATAAGTTCTTCCATTTCTGCGTATTTACCTTCAAGATGTTTCAAGTATTTAGTGAGAGCATCTAAATTGACAGATTCTTGGAGAGTCATGCCTAAGGGAAAGGGAAAAAATCAAACAAGACAAGCAGTGTCCCACACAAGCAGTGTGGGATGCTTGTGCTCAAAGAGCAAGTCTTAGTATTAATAAAATAGGTCAGATGGTTGACTATGTTAAGAAATAATTAAGAGATGGCAGTATGAACTTGTAGATTACTGAACATTAGCATACATTTCTAAATGGCTGGAAGTTTTAAACAAATCATCACTGAAGACTTAATGAAGGGACTTCGCTGCTGGTCCAATGGTTAAGAATCTTCCAGGTAATGTAGGGGACACAGGTTTTGATCCCTGGTCTGGGAAGATCCCACATGCTAAGGAAACAATTGGAATTTCTCACAAATATTTTAAACAAAATTCTGTACCTGGAATAGGTTTTAAAGGATCTTTGCAGAAAGTACAATATTGTTCTTCTTTTGTGTCATACTTTGCCCTGACTTGTTTCATTTCATTTATCTGCAATTGAATCTTTGAGGAATTATTTTCAATAAGTCCCATCCTGAAAATCAGAAAGGCTTTTTTAATATGTTTCTTTCAACTAATTATTTAATCATATCACTCAAAGTAAAACAGGTTAAATTATTACTTTAATTTGGCTAATTATCATTTTGTATCATGAATGTGGGTGAAAGTTTACAAAACAATGGCTAAGAAGTTAACTAACCTCATAAGTGAGAAACCATTCTCTTTCAAAGCATCAATAAAATCTTATACTGACTATGATTTGTAACCTTACTGGAAATTTGTAAATGTTAAATAGAATAATCTGGCCACAAAGTACTAAGTCCATTCCCTTTAGTTGAAAACTACATCTGCAATTTAAACATCATTTTTGTTAAGTAATCCTATTAGTTTCCTGTGGCTGCTACAACAAAATACCACAAACTTGGTGGGTTAAAACAACAGAAATCTGTTCTTTCATAGTTCTGGAACCCAGAAGTCCAATATTATTCAGTTCAGTTCAGTCGCTCAGTTGTGTCCGACTCTTTGCGACCCCATGAATCACAGCACGCCAGGCCTCCCTGTCCATCACCATCTCCCGGAGTTCACTCAAACTCGCGTCCATCGAGTCGGTGATGCCATCCAGCCATCTCATCCTCTGTCGTCCCCTTCTCCTCCTGCCCCCAATCCCTCCCAGCATCAGGGTTTTTTCCAATGAGTCAACTCTTCACATCAGGTGGCCAAAGTATTGGAGTTTTAGCTTCAGCATCAGTCCTTCCAATGAACACCCAGGACTGATCCTGT
>NW_011494738.1:1067522-1107017 GCF_000754665.1 Bison bison bison | reverse complement strand
CTTGACTAGACGGACCTTTGTTGGCAAAGTAATGTCTCTGGCTTTTCAATATGCTATCTAGGTTGGTCATAACTTTCCTTCCAAGGAGTAAGCGTCTTTTAATTTCATGCCTGCAGTCACCATCTGCAGTGATTTTGGAGCCCAAAAAAATAAAGTCTGACACTGTTTCCACTGTTTCCCCATCTATTTCCCATGAAGTGATGGGACCAGATGCCATGATCTTCGTTTTCTGAATGTTGAGCTTTAAGCCAACTTTTTCACTCTCTTCTTTCACTTTCATCAAGAGGCTTTTTAGTTCCTCTTCACTTTCTTCCATAAGGGTGGTGTTATCTGCATATCTGAGGTGATTGATATTTCTCCCGGCAATCTTGATTCCAAAGAAGCTTTAGTGCTCCTCTATCTTTTGTCTTCTGATTTTGCCCTAATATTTCTGTTACTATCTTATCCGCCTCCTGTCCCTTTCAAAAAAAAAATTTTTTTTTTACTATTTATGTAGCATTTTCTCCCAACAAGAAGTGATCCCAACCTCTAGCCAGCTACATTACCAAAAATGGAAGTCAAATTTCACATAATTTTCCTGGTTGACTTGAAATTATCTCTAAGAACAATTTACCCATCAATTACCAAATGGAACACTGAAAATCTGAGACTGTTCAAAAAGAGTGAGAGTTTTATCATCTCCCAGTAGGTTACTTACTTTTTTTGCATCACAAGATTAAGTGCTCTATTTCAGATGGTAATCATGAAATTGTACCATTAAACCTTCCATGCAAGAAATTACCTGGAGCAATTATCTGCATCCTTCATTTTACGATACTACAATGTGCCTCCAATTATCCTAAGAGATATTATAAATTTCCTAAACTGAATTAGTATTATTTTTCAAGTAAAAATAGAGTAATTTCAATAGGAAGGGTAACATAAAAACATGGCTTTAAAATAAAATCAAAGTTGAAGATGACTAAGAATCACTAGTTACAGTTACAATGGCTAGTTAATAAACCAAGTAGCAATTATCACCTTTTGGGCTACTTACGAATATACTTACTTTGCCTGAAGTTGGGCTATTCTTTTCTTGTGATATACCAATGCTGTGGGCTCTCCTGCCAAAACTTTAAGTTTTCCATGAAGATAAAATGCAGTTCTTTGGCCTTTCTTTATTGTCTCAATAAATGTGTCGTACTCTTTCTTTATTGAAGTAAGAATGGATTTGTATGCAGTGACATATTCTATTACCTGAAACATGATTTTTTTCTGATTATGGTACTGAATTTTTTTCTAGAAGACTATAGATCAAAAACCTTGCAAATAGCATTATAATTTTGTTTAATGAAATGATGGGCAATTATAAATCTAAAATTTTACAAATTTGAGCTTGCACTTATATGCAATATGCCTGGATATTAAAGACAGTTCATGGTTACTGAATATATGATCTTTGTGAATCATTACAATTCTGTGAGCTTGAGAAAAAAACATTTTTTGCTCTACTCAGGAATTAACACATACATTATATTAAGTCAGTTAAAACCAATACCAGGTCTAACTATCCCAACTCTGGATCTCTTAAATACAATTACATATCATCCCTCACTATCTCCAAATCTAGTCTCTGACTTCATTCAGACCTTAAAATCCTAGACTCCCTTCATCTCCCTGTTTTTCTAACCTATCTGCTCTTGTTGATCAATAATCTCAATTACCAAACTGCATTTCTATCCCCAAGATGTCAAGTACAATTGTAGAAAACCCTTCACATCTTATATTCATGGTTTAAAATGACGTTTATGTACATATCTCTGGAACAATAATGGAAGAAAATAGAAACCTACAGAGGAGGAAAGAAGAAAACTATAGAGAAAGAAAGGGTAAGTAGGTTCTAAAATGAGAAGGACCTGACTTCATTGTATACTCTGCTTATTGGTTTTTTACTTTTTCTTTTTCTCTGGTTAACCTTGTGTAGGCATTAGCCAAATGAAAAAGCAATCATAACTAAGACACTTTAAAGAAGTTAAAAAACAAAAACATTAAAAATAATCTATGGTTGCCAACTCATGAGAATTTCAGGTGTCAAGTGATATAAGGAATAAATGTGACCAATCCACAATTTCCTCTGAAAGATACAATTATGCTTTCTACCCCTGCTACGTATATAGTCTATAGTATACTCCACTATAGCTAGAAAATACCTAGAAAAAAATAATGCAGAAAGACATCTGGTCTATCAAGAAATGGTATAAGAAGGGGAGTTCCCCATTGGCCCAGTGGTTAGGACTTGTGCTTTCACTGCTGTGGCCCAGGTTCACTTCTGGGTAGGGAAACTGAGATCGCAAGAGTGGTATGGCAAAAAAAAAAAAATATGGTATAAGGAGATAACCGATCAACACCAAGCACCAAAAGAGGATTTCTGAGTGGAAGATACTGGTCATCTTTCTGGCATGACCAAACTACCTATCCACCAAAATCAAGACTGCTGCCCAGCAATTTTCAATAAAATGGAGACAATTAATTTGTGGTCTTTCAAACTAAACACTTCACTGTTCCCTGCTATCCTCCACGCCACAAGCCTCTATGATGTGCTGCAACAATCCAAGACAACTCCGATATGTTAATGGATAGAAAACGGACTTGTTGTAACATTATGATCAGCTCCCATGGGTTTACTAGGATAAACAGATTTCAGAAAGACACTCATGAACTTTTAAGACTGCACAGAAAATGCATTAGAGTAAAGCAGGCAAACTGGTATGCTAGAGGTAGAATAGTTTTGGTTGGCCAGCCAAATATTTTAAAATTTAGGAAATTTCACCCAAAGCCCATAGTTTTAGCTTCTTCTGAAAACTCTGAACAATCTACCAGCATGGAACTCCCATTCCTTTAATGGCAGTAGTCAGCTGGAGCTTTAAATTGGATTCTTCATTTTACCACAGTCCCCATGATTCCTTATTCTCTTAAAGCCAATACACTGAACTCTCATATGACCTTCCTGACCTTTAGGCATTCAAGTTTCAGTCTCCATATTAAGGCTTCCCTTAACTCCTCCAAAACATAGCCGTATTCCCCAGGTACAGAACTATGAGGAATAAAAGGAATGGCACTCATTCCACCTCAGCTCCTACTCATGGGACATACACTATTTGCACAAAACACGACGAGAACACAAAAGGCCACTTTCCAGAGTCCGGCTGTCTCTATAATTCACCCATATCTCCTGAAACTCACTCTTCCTAGCCTTGATCTTCTTTGCTTATTAAGTCCTCGGCTCTCTCTGCAACCTACCCTTAATTCTTGTTACACAAGCCTCAGGTCTCCTTGCCTTGATTCAGGCATGGTTCTCTAGGCTGAATCCTCTACCTCTGATTTTAAACAGAATTTGGTACTTGTTCTCTGGCGCTAAGCACTCAGAGATATAAGTTGGTACTTTCATCTTTTGCCAAACTAGGACCCTTCCAAAAGACAGGGAAGATTAGAGAAGGCAGACATTAATAGTTTGCTAAGTTGCTCAGTCGTGTCCAACTCTGTTGCGACCCCATGGACTGTGGCCCACCAGGCTCCTCCGTCCATGGGATTTTCCAGGCAAGAGTGCTGGAGTGGGTTGCCATTGCCTTCTCCTACATTAATAGTTTATTAACAACCAAATGTGCTAGAATAACATGAAAATGGAAAGGCAGATTATTTTATTGAGAAGCTAGAAGAAAGGTTTCTCTAAGTACCACAGGATTTCTATTTCAGATCCCTTCTTAGTTTTGAAGAATAGGATTCTTCACAATGTACAATGTATAACTGTATAATGTACAAATAGTTCGAATGGAAATCTTGGGGGGTAGGGAGAAAAGGACTAAAGATACAGAAATCACCTTTTATTTAATCTCCTGTCTTTTTTCTAGGAATTAAATTTACCAACACCTCCTCCAAAATGACCTCACCATAACTATACTAATTTACAGCAGAGAGCTCTTCATGTGTGAAAACTTGTGACAAGTGTTAGCACTTGTATATGCAAAAATAAGTATGCTACAGTTATAACTTTCCTTTGCTGATTTCACACAAGTAGAGTCTCAGCATGATTTCTGATATTTATAAAACCTATTCAATACACTACCTATAAACATTCACCTAATATATTCCTTAATGACTAAAACACCAAAACAATTTCATTGACCATGACAACTTATAAAATGAAGCTAACCTGCCAACGTACCAGTTCTTAAAGACAGATTTTCTACATGACTTTAAAGGAAGAAAAGACTCATTTTTCCAATTTATACTTTTATGGATATGCAAGTGAAGTAAAGTGAGGTAAAATTCACTCAGTTGTGTCTGAATCTTTGTGACCCCATGGACTATACAGTCCATGGATTCTCCAGGCCAAAATACTGGAGTGGGTAGCCTTTCTCTTCTCCACAGAATCTTCCCAGCCTAGGGATTGAACCCAGGACCCAGGTCTCCCACATTGCAGGCAGATTCTTTACCAGCTGAGCCACAAGGGAAGCCCAGGAATACTGGATTAGGTAGCCTATCCCCCAACCAATCTTCCCAACCCAGGAATCTAACCAGGGTCTCCTGCATCGCAAGCAGATTCTTTACCAACTGAGCTATTGGGGAAGCCCAGTGGATAGGTGTCAATTTTCTTAATTCCACTTTTAGGTATCTATGACTACTTTATGCTCACTTTTCCTTTAGTTTTTTTTAGAGGAGAAATAAGACTCAGTGTATAATGCTTAAAAATTAAACAAAACAGAATTCTTCTATCTTGCCTATGGCTTTTTAACTCAGAGACAAATAGTTTACAGAAGTCTTAACATAAGTAATTATTTCTTCCAGGTAAGGAGGAAAGGATGCTAATTTCACTTATTTTACTGTAAGGGCATCTTCAAAGACAGGTGAAAAAGAAAAAGTGAGGTTAAAAAAATGAGGATCCGTGGCCATATTGCAATCGTTTATAAAGAAAAGATGGTTTTTCTAAAATCTTAAAAAGCAAAATCAAATGTTAGCTAAAACTGCAGCATTTTCTGACCTCTGTTTTTCAGGTCTGGAAGACCCCCTGGAGGAGGAAATGGCAACCCACTCCAGTATTCTTGCCAGGATGATTCTGTAGACAGAGCAGCCTGTCGGGATACAGTCCACAGGGTCACCAAGAGTTGGACACGACTGAAGCAACTGAGCATGCGTGTACCAACTGCTTGTTTACTGTGCCTATCTGGACCGCTAATCTACGAGGGGTCTCAATTCAGTAACACAGATCAAATTTAAAGCAAGGTTTTAATGACACCACAAACCAACCCAAAACGATGAAGAATCACCAGGTTCTGGCTACAGCCCAATTCCTAACAAATTGGATAATAATTTAAGATGGAAGGTCAAAATGATGTTTGAAGGCACAGATTGTAGCTCTAAAACTGATAGCCTTAAGCTATGATAACTGAAACACTCATTAACTGTCTAGTAATATAAATCCTGCATAGCATCTCCCACATTCATCCCTTTCTGACAAATTGGACAAATTTTTCAAAACTGATAAACAGAAGTAGTCAAACAAGCAGTGGTGTTACTAAGGTATGAATCTTATTGTCAGGATGGACCATTTCTACCACATAAAAACTCCACTGTCTTAGAGCATTACGATACCTTATCAAAAACGTTTCGGTATACGATGTAATATTCATCAGCAGGTCCTTCCTCATCACAGCACACTCTTTCAGTTTCTGTAATTATGTATCTTTGCATTCTTTCCAAAAATTCCTTGTCACTTCCACTAATGATAGGAGGGAGAACAGCATGCTTATTTATTTCCTGGACGGACATACGTCAATGTAGACACCTGTTCACCAGAGAAAATTTAAGTCTTGATTTGCTTTTGCAACAAAGCCAAAACTTTGATAAGCCTGAAAGAAAAAAAAATCAATTAATCTAAAGCTTTACATAAATTAGGTCAAATATGGATCTAAATAAAATGTATCAGAAAAAAAATCTCATGGATCTCATGAAATAAATATTTCAACCTCTGAGTGAACAGGTCTAATAAATTCTACTGTCATGTGCTATACTATACCTCTGGGATAGAAATACCAAACACCAGACAATAAAAAGCTCTTTTCTTACTAAAGAAGCATTTGTTTCATAAGATCGAATGGTTTAACTTAACATTTTCTAACAGAAGTTTAATTAGCATTTTATTTGCTTCATGTGGGAACACTAGTTTGAAAGCATCCTGATGAAACAAACAAGGTCAAATATTGTGGCCTCCAGTCATTCTGGTGTGGGAGTGATAGCCTTGCTTACAGGAACTTAGGCTTAACTCTGAGACAGGAAGCTACTGGAGAACTGTGTGCAGAAGACTGACAGCTGACTTACATTTTCAAAGAATTGCTCTTGCTGCCCAGTGAAGACATGGGTTGAACTCAGAATTACTGAGAAGCTACTACAACAGCCCAGGCAAAAGATAATGGTGGCTTGAAACAGTGCTAACAGCGGAGCTGTGAGAAGTGTTCGCTGCATACATCAAAAATAAAACCAAAAAGATTTGTTGAGGGATGCGATGTGGGTAAGAGAGAACAGTCAACGAGGACCATAAAGTTTCTGGCTTCAGCAGCCGAAAAGATGGAACTGCCTTCTATGAGATGGGAAGATCAATTTCATAAGATCAGGAGTTTGGGCCCGCCTATTAGAGATGATGAATTGACAGCTAGTATGTGAAGCTGGAGTTCAAGTGAGTAGTCTGAGTGAGAAAGAGGTTTATAAGTCATCTGCATATAAATGATATTTAAAAGTTATGAGACAGAATGGAAAAAGATCTGGGAAATGTAAGCAAAGCAGATATCCAAGGATGGGGCCTTGAGGGGCACTTCAAAGCTTAGAGGTCTAGCAGATAAGGAGGAAGCAGCAAAACAGCCTGGAAAAGAGGGTCTACGGAGATGGAAGTCAATCAGGTGAAGAAAGTGTTTCAAAGAGGAAAGGCATGATCCACTGGGTCAAACGCTGCTGACAGGTCAAAGAAGATTAAATGGGTATTGAATTTAGCAACACGGAGGTTATTCCCACAGTTATTCAGTTGGAATAGGAGGGGAGACAAAAAGCCCGTCCCCAGAAGTAGGTTCAGTCAATGGAAGGAAAAGAATTAAAGAGACAATGAGTATAAACAACTCTCAAGAAGTTTTGCTGTAAAAGTGGAGATTAATTGGCAGAATATGGGATGAAGCGTGTACCAGAGAGAAGAAATGGATTCCTCAGAAGTGCTAAAGTAGGAAAAACATGTCAGGAACTTCAATTAGCTCAATGTTAATAAAGCATAAAGCGAGTAATGGCTTTGGAAGATTAGGCTCTAAGGAAGGCAGAGGTTCACTATCACACTAAGGAATTTGGGTTTTATCTTGATGGTGAAATAGCATAATGACATAATCATTTTTACTTTTTAGAATACTTTGGCGGCAAAATAAAGGTGGGTTAGAAGACGACTGGGGACAGAGAAAATTAAGAAGCCTGAATTTGGGGATGAGGAAGCAGAGAACGGCAGAGAGATAAAGACATTAGTAGGGTACGCATGGCAAAAGGCCAAATGGCTCAGCAGGGAAAGAAACCACCTGCACTGCAGGAGACCTAGGTTTGATCCCTGGGTGGGAAGATCCCCTGGAGAAGGAAATGGCTACCCATTCTAGTATTTTTGACCTGAAAAATTCCATGGACAGAGGGCCCTGGCCGGCTTAGCATATGGGGTCGCAGAGTCGGGACACGACTAAACACAAACACGTAGCAAAGGTTTAGCTTGCTGACCCGCCTGCCTTGCCAGAGCACCCTACACATACTCCAAAAACTTCCTCTTAGGACTTTTACAACTCCCAACGTCCAAACTTGGAGATTCTGCAGTAAATAAACTTCCATCGGGTTTCCTTCCCATATAACTTCATTTGAAAATCTGAAAACTCCTGAGACTTAATATACTAAACCTTTTCACACTGCGTAGTGACATACTAGACAGGCTCTTTCGCACACTAGGAGAGCCTAAGGGGTTGAGGACACCACCTATTTTTCTGGTGGCCTGGAGCTGGTCACTCGAAGGCCCTTCCCTTGAAGGCCCTGGGAGCTTCTGGTGGTAGATCGCTGATCCTCCGCCCCTCACCGCCTCTGTTAGTGGGTGACGACACTTTTGGTTCCCCTGCTCTTCTCCAGCCTCTTAACCTTCCCTCCTTTTCACTTCTGACCCGTTTCCATCTCCCCGAAGTCATTACTGCGCTTGCCTCTTTCTCCTCACCTTAATCCCTTTCTCCAAACCCACCGCTAGGCGATAGTAACTACGGAGCCGAGATGTGCGGAACTGCATCTTGGGACGAGTAGTCCTGCCGAAAAGAAAGCAATGGAAACTACAATTCCCAGAAGACACTGCCATTTCCTCCCTTCTCCTCAGGAAGCCCCTTTAACTCCACCCCCTTTTAAAGGCCCTCTTAGCCACGTCAAGTACAGGGGGAAAGTCTTTTAAAGACATTTTTAAGTTGCTTAAAACTATTATTTCGAGAAAGTTCTGAAGGATAAAGTGAGAAATAAGCTAAGCTAGAGGGAGGAGAAATGAGGTCACGACCTGGTCTGGCATGTGGCTGGACAGCCGCTGCTACAGTGCTCAGGCACTTGGTGTGGCCGCCTAGGAGGCGGGGCCTCCTGGAGCGCCCGGAAAACTCCTGGACCAGCGCGCGGCCTTCCTTTCGGATCCGCCATCTGCGGTGAGTGTGTGCATGCGGCCGCGCTCTGGCCCGTAACTTGCCATCGCCCCTTCTGTGTCTCCGGGTCTCATCCGTCTCCTCCTTTTCCTCACCCTCAGGTGGAACCGCCGCCAAGATGCAGATTTTCGTGAAGACCCTGACGGGGAAGACCATCACTCTCGAGGTACGGGCCAGGCCGGGGAGAAGCCGCGGCCTGAAGGAGGGAGGGCCTGAGGCGGATTTCTGCACGCGCGCTGCTTTCCGCTGTACAACGCGTTTGTGAGCCGGGCTTCTAAAATCTGACCTTGAAGTGAGGGTTGTTTGCTGAGCCGCGGCCTAGGGCGCGTTTTCTGTGACTGAAGTCCGAGCGTGTCACCTCAAGGCGTTCCGACAGGGTAGCCGGAGCCGGCGTCGCGCGGTGGGAGGGAGGCGCTCCTGTAGGTGGGCGCGAGCACGTGTGGCCGGGCCACGCAGTCCGGGGGTTTGCTAGGTAGGCTTCGGCCCCCACCAGCTCGGTTCCTGGGGAACTTGCAAGTTTCTTATTCTGGTACCAATGTTTGCGTTTTAAAACTCATAGGTCGAGCCCTCGGATACAATAGAAAATGTAAAGGCCAAGATCCAGGATAAAGAAGGCAAGTTGATATTTTCTGATTCAAAAACTCATCTGTAGACAGGCCCTAGACATACTTGCTGTGAAACGCGTTGTACGAAAATGCTTTTGGAATAACACAGTAGACGTGTGTGAATTCAAACGAGCTGGCTAATTTACACTCAGCGTCTTCTGTAAAGTGGCTGTGTTAACCTATATTAAGAATAAATGAGATTAAAATGTGTAAACATTTACAGTTACACCTTTACTGTAGTGAGTATTCACTGATGAACCATTTACTTGATTCAGGATTGTAAATCTTGAGCAGATATGCTTAATTTGCTATCACTTAATTTATGTATTCAACTTGTTTCCCATTAGGAATTCCTCCTGACCAGCAAAGACTGATCTTTGCTGGCAAGCAACTGGAAGATGGACGTACTTTGTCTGACTACAACATTCAAAAGGTCTGTTTGGAGGAAAGCAGCCCTTTAAGTATAAATATATGTCTTACAACTGGGAATTTTGACCAGCATTCAAAAGTAGGGAGAATAGCATTCAATTAGCAATAGTATCCCAGGTGATTCCTGCATCAGCATTTGAGAAGTGCTGCTACAGACCCCTACATTTTGGATTTTTGCACATTGCATCCCATGATGTTATTTAATCTTTCTATAGCAGTTTATGTAAGAATCAGATAACCGCCCCCCCCAACATTCCATCATCTGTGGCTGTGCTTGACATCCAGTTAGAAGGTGCATGATACTAGTTGTCTCTTCTCTGAACACTAGCATTAATGTAGGCATTTTTAAAGCCTGTTTCATTCTCTGTTCAATAACAGGAGTCCACTCTTCATCTAGTGTTGAGACTTCGTGGTGGCGCTAAGAAAAGAAAGAAGAAGTCTTACACCACTCCCAAGAAGAACAAGCATAAGAGAAAGAAGGTTAAATTGGCTGTTCTGAAATACTACAAGGTGGGCCAAGTAACTTTTTTGTCTATAGATGAATAATTTTGTTTGCATTTCTGGTTTCAAACTCTTTTTTATTAAAGAAGTTTGGAGATTTTTTCCTGTTTCGGTATTTGATTGGGCTTTATGTAATGGGGATTACCTGTAGCTACTTCATTTCAACTAAGCTTCGGGTTCTAATGTCAGTTGGGTTCAGGTCTTAACTCTGTCCATTACTTGCATGGCTGGACTTTAAAAACTCAACTCTTTGTTGTACTAATTACTGGTGAGAATTTGGGATGCTTTGGTTTGTGAATATTAAAAACTATCATTGTCGTGTAATTTAAAGGATAAATATTTTGAGTCACTTAGACTTCAGAATATGTTGCAAGATTATCTTAATAGCAAGTTTCTGCTTTTTAGGTGGATGAGAATGGCAAAATCAGTCGCCTTCGCCGGGAGTGTCCCTCAGATGAATGTGGTGCTGGAGTTTTTATGGCCAGTCACTTTGACAGACATTATTGTGGCAAATGTTGTCTGACCTATTGTTTCAACAAACCAGAAGACAAGTAATTGTATATTGGTTAATAAAGATATGAGCTAACATTTAAATGTTGGGTTTTATTGCACTGCTTTTAAAAGTGGACTTTAAGCATCAGATTTTCTAAAGTAACCTGTACTTTGCAGAATTATGTTGTATTTAGTATCAGTTGTTTAGATTTAAGCCAGTTATTTTGGCCTTAGCAGGATTGCCATTTAGACTGATAATTCTTGGTTGTAGGGGCCTTGGTGTGCATCAGTAGGATAATGAACAGCATTCCTGGCCTCTACCCACTTGATGCCATGAGCATACTATCCCTCCCCACAGCCAAAAGTATCCACATTGCCAGATGACCCGAGGGTGGGCAAGAACTATATATGCTCTTCCTCACCCCTGCAGATTGGGAAACACAGGTTTGTGTGAATTGGTATTACAACCTTGCCTTAAAAAGCAACAAAATACTTGTTTCCTACAAATGAAGTTTAAAGGCTGAGCTCATGAGTTGCCAATTCATCCATCCCAAGTCTCTGGGTGGTTTGGCTCAATATTTGCTGTTGGCAATGCAAAGGGTACATGCTATTATTCAGTGCTAAGTGTGTAAATTCTAATGTTTACTTACTGGTAGTGTTGATGCTAAAAAATATGGTTTCCTAGTATTGGTACCTCATTTTGTCTCTAGAGCACAGTTCAGGATCACTGTACTAAAGCACCTGAAACTTAAAACAGGTTTTAAGATTCAGTCATACACCAGTAATAGTTTCCTTTAGCCATATTTTCCCATACGAGGATTTCTAGTTGTATGCACTCTTAAATAAGGTTTCCTAGGACTGTAGTATTTTAACAGTTAAACATCAGTTAAAGCTTGGTAGAGCTTCTTGACCAGTAGTGAGTGGTGAACTATACTTTCAGTAAAACAAAACTAGTTGCTCTATAATAAGACAAAAAACATTTAATCATTTATATATTTTTAAATAATTTTAAAATCCTGGATCCCAAGAAGTCTTGGCTGGAACTTCTTTTTCTTCGTAACAAATAATAGCATCTCCCACTTTAAATTCTATCTTTTCTTCATCCAAACTAAGACCACAGTCCATTCCAGTTTTGACAACTGAAGTATCATCTTTATGGTGTTTCAGTGAGATTAATGAGCCTTTAGGGGAAAAAAGAAAATATAGGGTTCATATAGTCAACAAATAAGTATCCAGCAAGTACTGTTGTCTGCTACAACAGCAGACTACAAGGAAAATAACACAGGTTTTATACTTCTTCCACGTTACATGATGGGGCTAAATAACAAGGAAAAGGGTAGAAAAGTTACGTGGCTGTAGTAATCTTCCTTTTTAAAGGTAACACTGCAAGGGGTGGGGTGGTTCTCAGGACTTGGATGAGCTAAACCAGGATGACACTGCAGGCAAAGGTGGTTAGAGGATGGAAATAAGTAGACATGGCTCAAAGGGCTTCCCAGGTGGCCCTAGTTAAGAACCTGCCTGCCTGGTGCAGGATGTAAGACATGGGTTCAGTCCCTGGGTCTGGGAGATCCCCTGGAGAAGGGCATGGCAACCCACTCCAGTATTCTTGCTGAAAAACTGGACAGTCTGGTGGGCCTTAGTCTGCAGGGTCACAAAGAGCCGGACACAACTGAAGCAACTTAGCACACATGGCTGGAAAGGTAGTTTGGGGTCAAGGTAAAGGTAGTTTTAGAACCTTAGAAAATTAAGACGGGAACTAACAATCCTGTGGGAATCATTGGGACCGGAGGCCAGATACGAGTTAGCAAGAGGTGACCTGAGCTAAGACTAGGGTAGAGAAAGACCTCAGATGGTAACCCGCAATCAGGTTTTTAGTGACTGGATAGGAAAGAAACAGTTTTATGTTGCTTACCCTTCCAAATAACATGTCCATTGCGGATTAACTTAAATTTTTTTTGCTTTTCTATCTGTCCCTTTTGGACTCTGCAGCCAGCCACAGGAACTTTTTTCTTCCCTTCTGTTATAGAGAAGGTAGCTAGTATAGAAGCCTCACCTTTAGGAAGACAAGAACGTATACTGAAAACAGAAATTCTGACAAATACATAATTTCTGACATTCTGCACAGCAAAAATTAAAGGCGTGAGGAAAAAATACAAACTCTGGTAAAGAAGTCTCGATTTTCTCTGATTCCACCACTTATTTTCCTGGCCAATATTAGAAATAAAAGCATAAAAATCCTTGGAAATGTACTTACCAAAAGAATTTGGAAATGTACTTACCAAAAGAATGAACAAAAGAAACATGTTTACTGTTTTGGCTGAATAAAATGCAGAAGATGCTAATAGTTGATTGTAAATTGAGTGTAATTTCTGTCTACTTCGTGAAAAGCTAGTTCTCAGTCATCCTTCAATACAGTTTCTCAACTGGATCATCTTATTAAGCTCACCACTGGTAGATTATACACACTTAAGAGTACTAAATCTCTGATTCAACTCAGTTTTTTTACTGACTGAAATTTGAAACATTCGAATACGACATGGTATCACACACTAGAATGTACTAGTTTTCTAGGGTTAGTGCTATTTGGTGTTCACTTCCTCCTAGAAATCCTCATGACTTTTCTAAATTGCTCTTACCACAAGAACGTAATAAATCTCTGTGTGATCATGTTTAGCAGGTCAGAAGAGCCTAAAATAAATCTGCATCGTGGACCAAAAATGAAAATACTGAGTCTCATCATGAGCAAACAGACAAATCCAAATTAAAGTACATTTAACAAAGTCACTGGCCTATGCTGCTGCTGCTGCTGGTGCTGAGTCGCTTCAGTCGTGACTCTGTGCACCCCCATAGACGGCAGCCCACCAGGCTCCCCTGTCCCTGGGATTCTCCAGGCAAGAGCACTGGATGCCATTTCCTTCTCCAATGCGTGAAAAGTGAAAGTGAAGTTGCTCAGTCGTGTCCAACTCTTAGCGACCCCATGGACTGCAGCCTACCAGGCTCCTCCGTCCATGGGATTTTCCAGGCAAGAGTACTGGAGTGGGGTGCCATCGCCTTCTCCACACTGGCCTATAACACTTCAAAAATGTCAAGGTCAAAAAAGACAAGAACAGGGAACGTCCTTGGTGGTCCAGTGGCTAAGACTCCATGCTCCCAATGCCAGGGGCCCAGGTATAATCCCTGGTCGGGAGCTAGATCCCACATGCTGCAACCAAGACCTGGTGCAGCCAAATATTTTTTTTAAATCTGTCATCCTGGACCAGGGGAAAAATATATAGCTATAAAGTACATTATAGACACAACATGGACTGTTGACTTACAGTATTAATGTTCAATTTCCTAAGTTTGATATTTGTGGTTTTATAAAAACATCCTTGTGTTGAGAAAATAACACTGGGTAGGCCAAAATGTTCATTTGGGTTTTTACAAACGAACTTTTTGGTCAACCCAGTATTTAGGGACAAATGAATACAATACCTCAAATTTACAATTAAATGGCCCAGGAAAAAACTGTGTATGGAGGAAGGGGGTGGGCTAAAGCAAATTAAACAACTGAACTGGAAGTGAGTCTGTATACTTTAGCCTTTAATCTGGCCAAAGGATATGTTAGAAAAAATAATTTTAAATATTAAATATTTAATGTAAGTTTTCTTCTCATGGTGGATTTCTCTGCCAGTTGCAGGACACAATCAATGGCTCCTTCCACAACACTATTAACCTTTATGCCTCCATCCAGTCTACTTTGTATTATGAGTTGTTTATGTCTAACTAGAGGGCACGTTCTTACTGCCTTATTGCCTTTATATCCTCACAGCCAAAGCATAACACCTTACAGAGGCCACGTGTTTATAATACAGATGAAATTATGCTGAACCCTTATCTACAGTAGTCATTTTTTCTAGAACACAGGATATGTGTTGGAAGAGTGAACATATTTAAACAGTGAAATACATTTCCCCTTAAACTTTGCTTGAATGTTTAGAAGTACCATTCAGTGAACACTCACCTATTGGGTGCTCTTCCACAATGCAGGGCAATCTGCTGCTCAGTTCCTCCTGCAAATCTTCAATAAGACGGTAAATGATTTTGTGAAGTTTAATTTTTACTCCTTTTTTTGCAGCCAACTGCTGGATAACATTGCCTGCATTCACATTGAAGCCGTATATAACACCTGGAAAGCATAAATAAAGTAGCACAAATATTGCATTAAACAGTCTTTCAAGCAAAAACTCAAATCTAAATTTTTTGCTTCTATGTAAGTTAAAAGCAAGTAGGAGAGAGAAATTCTATAATATTTTCTCATGAAAGCTAGTTTTCAAATTAATAAAAATATTTTATAAATTCTGTTATGTCTTACTAAACAAGGAAAATGTCTTCGATTTTTAAGTGTTCTTTATGATGTTTAATGTTCGTTTAGGAAACATTTAAAGTGCCCAAAAGGTGCAGCTGCTGCTGCTGCTAAGTCGCTTCAGTCGTGTCCGACTCTGTGCGACCCCATAGGGCAGCCCACCAGGCTTCCCCGTCCCGGGGATTCTCCAGGCAAGAACACGGGAGTGGGTTGCCATTTCCTTCTCCAATGCATGAAAGTGAAAAGTGAAAGTGAAGTCGCTCAGTTGTGTCTGGTTCTTAGCGACCCCATGGACTGCAGCCCACCAGGCTCCTCCATCCATGGGATTCTCCAGGCAAGAGTACTGGAATGGGGTGCCATTGCCTTCTCCCAAAAGGTGCCAGGTGATACGCTAAATGTTAACTTTTACACCAGGGAAATAAAAAAAATGATTATAGCTAAAGTATTATTACATTATTTTAATAATTGTTATTAATTACAATCTTATAGCCCACAACTTTTGTGCTTTGCTCTGAAGTATTCAGCCGACCAAAAGATGTTAAAAAAACACATGACCCTTAAGCAACACAGGTGTTAGGGATGCTGATCCTCCAGACAGTTGAAAATCCAAGAGTAACTTATAGTTGGCCCTCCATATAAATGTGGTTCTTCCACATCCAAGGAGTCAGCCCACCTCAGATCTTGTAGTACTGTAATATTTAGTACTGAAAAAAATCCATGTATAAGTGGACCCACAGTTCAAAACCATGTTGTTCAAGTGTCAACTGTAGTTACTTAATTAGAAAAGGTCAAGAGTTATTTAAGAAATGAAAAAAGTACTATGGAGCTGACCATTTTACCAAAGAACAAATGGGGGAAGCAAAAGCAAAACACTTTCCTTAAACAAGTGAAAAAATTAAAGCAAATGGCTTAGTCAGGAGAAAAACACAACGACCTTGAAAATCTTGTCATTAAGAAATCGTTCAACACACCACACTATTTACATTAATAGTATAGTCAATGCCCATAAAGGACTTTGAAATAGCCGGCATTATGGAAGACACCATTTCAGTAGTAGAGGTAACAACTAATTCTAATCAAGTTAGGTCATGAACTACCTCCTTCCTAAATGATTCACTAATTCAGTAAAATTGGTGCTTTGCCTAGATGTTAAACCTAGTCAAAGTGACAGTCATGCAGTCATGAGTCCCCATTCTGTATAACGTAAGTTTGACTTATTAATAGTCCCCTTGCTTTCGAGGTTATTTAAAGCTAAAAGGAGCTTTTGATCTAAGAAAAATATAATTTATAAAATTACAAGTGAACAAAAATAGGCAGTCAAAAGTAAAAGATAACACTGAATAGGCTGACTGCAGATTTCAGGAGCATTCAAAAATCTAAGTGAAAGAGAGAACCAAGCTTGGTTTAGTTCGGGATCTGGGCAAGATGAGGTGGCAGTAATGGTACACTGGGAAAAAAAAAATCAAGAAACACTCCTGGGGCTTGAAATAGTTCCCCAAGAGTTCAGTACAACAATGACCAGTGGGGCTGTGCCTGCAGTACTGCACATCCTGTGCAGGATGCAATCACTAGCTGGGACTGGACTGCCAACAGGAAGGGGAATGTGGATGGGGAGTAAATGTCAGGTGTCAGCAGCCCAGCAAAAAAGACAAAAGTGAAAGGTTCAGAGTGTGTTCTAGGGAACACAGTTAAACAGGAAATGGGAAACTTACCATGAAATGTTTCAGCAAGGTTGACATCATTTTCACTAATATCACCCACACCGAAATGTACCAAATCTAGTTCACACTCATGTGAAGCATCATAGGTATCCATAACGTTCAAAATGGCTTCAACAGAACCATCAACATCACCTAAATGCAGCGAAAGTTTAAAAATACTGATGTTAGGAGTTAGGAATTAACAGACTCAAAATTGTAATAATCTATTTAAAGCAGTAACTAGAATGGCATTTATCATGGAATATATTCTTATTTAGGTTTAGCGTGATAAATACCTTCTTAGCTGAACAAAGTATAATGAACCAGATATACATTTACAGCAAAAGTCACAAGAAAATTGTTGAAGGAAATCTCCCTCAGTGGAGGTGGGCGAAAAGGGTGAAGAGGGTCAAAAGGAACAAAATTCCAGCTATAAAATAAATACATCATGGGATGTAATATACAGCACAGTGACTATAGTTAATTATACTGCACTGCTTATTTGAAAGCTGCTAACAGAGCAAATCTTAAAAGTGTTCAAGAAAAATTTTATAACTATGTATTAGTGAGAGATGCTAACTAGATTTACTATGGTGGTCATTTCACCATATATTCAAATACTGAATCATTATGAAAATGTTACATGTCAATTATATCTCAGCTTTTAAAAATTCCCTTCCAAAATACTGAAATCATTTCAGCTTATGGCCCAAATTAATAAGAGAATGACAAAATATGAAAAAATGACAAAAAATGAGTTGTAAAATAAAATCTTTTAAAAGTCACCTTTAACAATTACAGGAAGCACATTTGAATCTCTTTCTAGTTTCTCTTTCGGCTTTAAGGGCTGCTGCTGTCTTTTTTCTCTGTACTTTATATATGACCTCTCCTTCCAGTGCACAGTGCCATACTTCTCGCGGTCTTTCCGATGTGCTTCTTGGTGTTCCTTTCGCTTTTCTTCTATTAATTTTAAATCCTCTTTATTTTTCTCCTGTTCTTGCTCATACTTTCTCCAGTCAACAACTTCACGTGCCCTTGGCTTTACAGGGGGAGAAAGGGAATTACTTAACAGAAACCAATAACTGCTGGTTTTTTCCTCCACTATAAAATTAGCTTAACTCATATATGAAACCACCAATTAAAACTTTAATATGGAGGCTTTGTGTAAATTTGAAATTATTTAAAAATCCAATCTCAAACTGCTAAAAATTCTACAGCCAAACTCTAAAATGATATCACTGGCCACTCACACATGTTATAGTACTGGATTAACATTACTTATTTTGTACTGTAACATTATAGACTGACATTTTAAATCACTATATCATATTCTACATTATAGGAATTAAGCTTAATATACCTCAGATTCTACTTCAAGAATTTCATCTCCTGCAGAAGGGAGGTCTCTCCAGCCTATGATTCCCACTGGCATGCTAGGATAGGCCTCATTGACTGCTCTGCCATTTTCATCAAACATTAAGCGTACTTTTGCCCAACTCTTTCCAGCAACCAGAATGGAGCCTTTTCTCAAAGTTCCTCTTTGAATTATAGCTGTAGTAACGGGACTAATATGAAAATAAAAGCATATATTCTTAATGCCATAATCAGGATGTAATAGCACTTTCTCAAGTAAAGATACCTTTAAGAGATTACAAAATATTTATTAATATGAACAAACAGGGTTAATTCCATCACTTCTTAACTTCTCAAATAATTTTTCATACTATTTTCTGTTCAGTTGCTCATTCGTGTCCAACTCTTTGTGACCCCATGGATTGCAGCACGCCAGGCTTCCCCTTCCTTCACCATCTCTCAGAGTTTCCTCATACTCATGTCCACTGAATCAGTGATGCCACCCAACCATCTCATCCAATGTCGTTCCCTTTTCCTCCTGCCTTCAACCTATTCAATTTTCATACTATAAAAACATTTTTCATAATTGTAACCTAAGTGTCCATTAATGGAAGAATCAATAAAGAACATGCAGTATATACATATAATGCAGTAATATATAACCTTGAAAAAGAAAAAAAAATCCTGTTGCATGCTAGAATATGGGTGAACCTCCTAAATGAACATTATGCTAAGTGAAATGAGTTAGCCAAAAAGGACAATATTATATGATTCCACTCATACAAAATATCTAAAGCACTGAAAAGCACAGAAATACTACTGAAAGGTGTTGCCAAAGGGTGGGGGAAGGGAAAGGGGAAATTAACACTATATGGGAATAGTTTGTTTCGCAAGATGAGAGTTCTAGAGATCTGTTGCACAACAATATGAATATACTTAAGACTACTGAACTGTACATTTAAAAACGGTTAAGATGGTTATTTAATATTATGTACCTTTTACCACAATTTAAAAAAAGAAGAAAACACACAAAAATATTTCTTGTAAGGTTATGGTGGTGAAGGGTGCAGATAGCTGAGTATTTTGACAAAATCCTAATCCTCTTTCTATAACTAATAAGTTAAGCAGTGAAAAGACCTCTTCTGCTAATAAGGAGGGAAATTAAAGATGAGAACACTATTCCAACAATCTTACTATATATTAATGGGTAAGGACATAAAGGATTTAGAAACCCAAAAATGCAACAATTGCTATTTCATTCTAATTTATGTTAGCCTATAAGATTTTACCAATTCAGCTAAGTCAGTGGGGAAAAAAATAAAAATCAAACAAACTGAACTACTAAGTCACCCAAATAAGACTACTAAATGTGTACACATAGTTGCTATGGTCTCTTGATAACTGCATGTTGGGTTCTGTGTGGCAGTGCAATAAAAACCTTTTAAAAACAAATGCTTTGAAAATACTGTTCATGTATTAACAATAATATGCAATCCATATAATAATATATGGTTATATAATCAGGTCACAAAAACAATGAAATAAAATTATTAGAACGTATGCATTTTAACAGACCTACCCTCTTCCTTTGTCTGTGAAAGATTCTATTACTGTTCCTTCAACTGCACCAGTAGGGTCTGCTTTCAATTCCAACATTTCTGCAAGAGCAATAGTTGCCTCTGCCAAAGCCATCATGTTTTCACCCTTAAAAACAAACAAAAAGGAGTTGTTAATATACATTAATAAATATTATCTGTAAATGTAAATACCAGGATCAGAAAGTCAAACAATCCCTGACAGCGATACTTTTCTCTTTAAGCATAAAAAACAGAAATTAACCTATAAGAAGGAAGGAAAGAAGGATGGAAGGGAGGGAGAGAGGAAAGGAAGGAAGAAAAGAGAGACGCAAGAAAAATCTGACCCTGGGACAGATCTTGCAAGGAGCGGTGGCTGTATTATTTTTCAAAGAATAGGTACTAGTGCTTGTCAATACCCTTTTATAAACATGCTTCTTTCACCCTCATTCCTTAGTTTCCACAGATGAGTTTTCTTCCTCTCACTTACTTTACAATGCTACTTTACATGTGAAGTTCTAGTCAATTAAATAAGCTTTCACTGATTTCATTTTGATCACTCAAGAATTCAATGAAATACTACTTATCAAATAAATGAGGAGACAAAGCACTGACTAGACCCAGGCTATAAGCTACACTCTACTCAGCTGTGCAACCTTGAAAATCACTTCACCTCTCTGCATTCGTTGTTGTTGTTCAGTCACGCAGTCATGTCCAATTCTTTGTGACCCCATGGACTTGACTGCAGCTCGCCCGGCTCCTCTGTCCATGGGATTCTCCAGGCAAGAACACTGGAGTGGGTGTACATTTCCTTCTCCACTCTCTGAATTGCCTTTCCTCAGTTGTAAATTGAAAGGGCTAGATTAGATGACTCTTTCACCTTTAATGATCTCTGTTTATTGTGCTTTCTAAGGCTCCAAGATCATGTAGCTGATTAACTAGTGATGCAATTGGAATTGATGAGCAAAAGTTTTCCATTGTCCATGTCAGCTAAGAGACTGCTCACAGTTGTTACAAAGTGTGAAACAATAGAGACAACCTTAACAAAACTAACTAAACACTCTGCTTAGTTCAGTCGCTCAGTCATGTCCGACTCTTTGCGACCCCATGAATCACAGCACGCCAAGACTCCCTGTCCATCACAAACTCCCGGAGTTCACCCAAACTCATGTGCATCGAGTCGGTGATGCCATCCAGCCATCTCACCCTCTGTCATCCCTTTCTCCTCCTGCCGCCAATCCCTCCCAGCATCAGGGTCTTTTCCAATGAGTCAGTTCTTCACACGAGGTGGCCAAAGTATTGTAGTTTCAGCCTCAGCATCAGTTCTTCCAATGAACACCCAGGACTGGTCTCATTTACCCATCTACTTAATCCCTAGTATTTATTTCAGTTTACAAAATGCTGCTCTGAAAAGCAGAGTTGGGGTTGTTTCTTTGCATGTAAAGTCCCCTATTCCATCTTGGAAAAGAAGGCCTCATCTTACTGCCCTGCTACTCTCTTACCTCCACCCCCCAGGAATCATATCTGCCATGCGTTCAAATTCAGGTAAGCAGAGTCACATCTATCTATTCACTCATCTGATGGTCTCTAGGCAGAAAAAGCAGTCATGTCTTCAAATGTTCTCTTCTTGCCATCCAGTTTTCAGAGTGGAGTAAAAATCAAGGTACAGTAGAAAGATAAAAAAGTAAGGTGGCATTTTATGAGTTTCAGAAAAAAAGAGGCAGTTTTATTATTAATGGAGGCATAACTTCTAATCATCTTAGAGGAATAAATTAAGGAAAAGTAAAGATAAAATGAGACTTAACTGGAGGAAAGTGGCCAAATAAAGTAAAATTTCTTCAGTGAATGATCAGAAGGAAAAAAGTCCATATTATAAGTAAACCATGGAATATGGTCAGAATGAACAAAAAAGAAAATTGTTACTTAGTAGCTACCTGTAGAAGACAAGAGAATTGGAAAGTGCTGTCACAAAACAGGTACTGAGTTTCTTTGGTGTTTTTTTATCCAGAAAAGAATAACTGGTAATTTAATGGGCTTCCCTGGTGGCTCAGTGGTAAAGTATCTGCCTGCCAATGCAGGAGACAAGGGTTCGGTCCCTGATTAGGAAGATTTCACATGCCAAGGAGCAACTAAGCCGGTGCGCCCTAACTACTGAACCTGTGCTCCAGAGCCCAGCAACAGCAACAAGAGAAGTCACTGCCGTGAGAAGCCGTCATATCGCAACTAGAAAGTAACCCCTGCTTGCCAAAACTATAAAAGCCTGAGCAGCAATGAAGATCCAGCACAGAAAAAATAAAATAAACAGATAAATAAAATTATTTTAAAAAGAATAATTGGTAATGAAAAGAAAATGGAATTCATCACAAATAACACTATAAAACTTATAGTTATTTAACTCATAGAAGCATTGGATCAATCAATAACAGAATGAATCCAAATATTATAACACTGTATTAGTAAAAAGTTTTATTTGTTAAATCTCTCTTAAGTGCCGTAAGACCTAGTCTATAACTTTTCACTTAAAAACAGGCACTTTTTTATTACCAACCAAATTTCTGCTTAAAATAAGTCTTTAGCCTACTATTATCCTATCTATCCCTACAACATTTACCACTTACTCTCCTCATTCTAAGTATCTCATAGTAAGTAAAGCACACTTTAAGCCTGATTCTCGTGGACTGGTGACTGACCTTTCTGAGACTAATTTCTAATCTGCCAAACCAGGATAAAGGCACCAGCTTTACTGAGTACTGAGAGAATTTTTAAATGATGACAGAAATTCTGTGGGTCAAAATGTTCTTGAGCTACAAGGCACTCTGTGCACTTCATGCAGCACTCTCATCTGGACACACCTGTACTCACCGTGAGCGCAGAGACGTGCACTGCTTGAACATCACCTCCATAATCCTCACATACCACATCGTGTGCTAGCAGTTCTTTCTTCACTTTCTCAGGATCCGCCTCAGCTTTGTCGCATTTGTTTATGGCAAGGACAATAGGAACTGAAAGAAACAGAGTTAAGAGTGCAAATGATGGCACTTCAACTCCAGGTATTCACATCAAAACACAAAATTTTCTGGCTTTCTCTTGACTCAGTGACTGTATTTATCTAACAAAAGACCCACTTTAGACCCACCCTACCCTGCTTTCTACACATGAAGGATTCCAGATAAGAGATGTCAAAACAGCAAGTGTAAGATTCTGAATTAAGACTAGACAATTAACGATGATTAAAAAACAAAACCACAACAGTATTAAGGGCAGAGAAAGGCCTATCCTTAGACCTGAAAGCAGGATCAGCAACTACACTAGAGATAATTTCCAGAAAAAAAGATCAAGAGAAGACTCTAATCCAACTCTACCACTAGATCACCCTTTCATGGGTCATCGCCTTATCGTGGTGAAGGGGCTTGTGTAACTCAATGAAGCTATGCAGGGCCACCCAAGATGGACAGGTCACAGTGGAGCATTCTGACAAAACATGATCCGCTGGAGGAGGGAATGGCAAACCACTGCAGTATTCTTGCCTGGAGAACCCCATGAACAGTATGAAAAGACAAAAAGATATGACACTGAAAGTGAGCTCCACAGAACAGAAGGTGCCCAATAGGCTACTGGGGAAGAGCAGAGGACAGTTACTCCAGAAAGAATGAAGCAGCGGGGCCAAAGCAGAAATGACTCTCAGTTGTGGATGTGTCTGGTGATATAAGTAAAATCTGATGTTGTACAGAACAGTATTGCACAGGAACCTGGAATGTTAGGTCCATGAGTCAAAGTAAATTGGAGGTGGTCAAGCAGGAGATGGTAAGAGTAAACATCAATATCTTAGGAATCAGTGAACTAAAGTGGACGGGAATGGAAGAATTTAATTCAGAGGACCATTAAATCTACTACTGTGAGCAAGAAGCTCATAGAAGAAATGGAGAAGCCCTCATAATCAACAAGAATCTGAAATGCAGTACTTGGGTGCAATCTCAAAAATGACAGAATGATCTTATTTTATTTCCGAGGCAAACCATTCAATTTCACAGTAATCCAAATCTATGCCCCAACCACCTATGCCAAAAGAGCTGATCAGTTCTATGAAGACCTACAAGGCCTCCTAGAACTAACACCAAAAAAGGTGTCCTATTTATCATAAAAATTGGAATGCAAAAGTAGGATGTCAACAGACACCTGGAGTAACAGGCAAGTTTGGCCTTGGAGTACAAAATGAAGCAGGGTAAAGGCTAACAGAATTCTGACAAAAGAATGCACTGGTTATAGCAAACAATCTTTTTCAACAACACTAGAGACATCTTTACGTCCAGACATCAGCAAATGGTCAATACAGAAATAAGATTGATTACATTCTTTGTAGATGAAGACAGAGAAGCTTTAAACAGTCAGCAAAAACAAGACCTGGACCTGACTGTGGCTCAGATCATCAGCTCCTCAGAGAAAATTCAGACTTAAACTAACCGCAGGGAAAACCACTAGGCCAGTCAAGTACAACCTAAATCAAATCTTCTATCAATATACAGTGGAGGTGATGAGTAGATTCAAGGGATTAGATCTAGTAAACAGAGTGCCTGAAGAACTATGGACAAAGGTTTGTAATACTGTACAGGAGGCAGTGAACAAATCATTCCAAAGAAAAAGAAACGCAAGAAGGCAAAGTGGTTGTCTGAGGAGGCCTTACAAATAGCTGAGGAAATAAGCAAAAAGCAACAGAGAAAGGGAAAGGTACACCCAACTGAACGTACAGTTTCAAAAAATAACAAGGAGTTGTTCAGTGAACAATGCAAAGAAATAAGAGGAAAACAACAGAAGCGGAGGGAAAGACTAGAGATCTCTTCAAGAAAACTGGAAATATCAAAGGAACCCATCTAAGACAGGTATAAGAAAGGACAGAAATGGTAAAGACCCAATAGAAGCAGAAGAGATCGAGAAGAGATGGCAAGAATACACACAACTGTACAAAAAATTCTTAATGAACTGGATAACCAAGATGGTGTGGTCACTCACCCAGAGCCAGACATTCTGGAGTGTGAAGTCAAGTGGGCCTTAGGAAGCACTGCTGCCAATAAAGCTAGTGGAGGTGATGGAATTTCAGCAGAGCCATTGCAAATCCTAAAAGACGATGCTGTTAAGATGCTGCATTCAGTATGTTAGCAAATTTGGAAAACTAAGCAATGGCCTCACAACTGGAAAAGGTCAATCTTCATCCCAGTTCCCAAGAAGGGCAACACTAAAGAATGTTCAAACAATCAGACAATTGCACACATCTCCTATACTAGTAAGGTTATGCTCAAAATCCTTCAAGCTAGGCTTCAGCAGTATGTGAACCAAGAACTTCCCGATGTTCAAGGTGGGTTTAGAAAAGGCAGAGAAACCAGAGATCAATTACCAACATTTGCTGGATCATAGAGAAAGCAAGGGAACTCCAGAAAAACATCTACCTTTGTTTCATTGACTACACTAAAGCTTCTGACAGTGTGGATCACAACAAACTGTGGAAAACTCTTAAGGAGATGGGAATAACAGACCGCCTTACCTATCTCTGGAGAAGGAAATGGCAACCCACTCCAGTATTCTTGCCTGGAAAATTCCATGGACAGAGGAGCCTGGTGGGCTACAGTCCATGGGGTCAAAAAGAGTAGGACACGACTGAGTGACTAACACACACTTTACCTGTCTTCTGAGAAACCTGTATGCAGGTCAAGCAGCAGCAGTTAGAACCTCATTTGGAACACATGACTGGTTCAAAATTGAAAGGAGTATAAGACTGTATATTGTCACCCTGTTTATTTAACTTGTATGCAGAGTACACCATGAGAAATGCTGAGCTGGATGAGTTACAAGCTGGAATCAAGATTGCTGGAAGAAGTATCAACAGCCTCAGACATGCAGATGATACCATCCTAATGGCAGAAAGTGAAGATGTCTTGATGAAGGTGAAAGAAGCAAGTGAAAAAGCTGGTTTAAAACTCAACGTTCAAAAAACTAAGATAATGTCATCCAGTCCCATCACTTCATAGCAAATAGAAAGGGGAAAATGTGCATGCAGTGAGACTTCCTCTTCTTAGGCTCTAAAATCACTGCAGATGGTGACTGCAGCTATGAAATTAGAAAATGATTGCTTCTTGGCAGGAAAGCTATCACAAACCTAGACAGTGTATTAAAAAGTAAAGATATCACTTTGCCAACAGAGGTCTGTATAGTCAAGGCAATGGTCTTTCCAGTAGTCATGTATGGATGTAAGAGTCGGATCATAAAGATAGCAGAGTGCCAAAGAATTGATGCTTTTTAGCTGTATATTGTCACCCTGCTTATTTAACTTATATGCAGAGTACATCATGAGAAATGCTGGGCTGGAAGAAGCACAAGCTGGAATCAAGATTACCAGGAGAAATATCAATCACCTCAGATATGCAGATGACACCACCCTTATGGCAGAAAGTGAAGAGGAACTAAAAAGCCTCTTGATGAAAGTAAAAGAGGAGAGTGAAAAAGTTGGCTTAAAGCTCAACATTCAGAAAACGAAGATCATGGCATCTGGTCCCGTCACTGCATGGGAAATAGATGGGGAAACAGTGGAAACAGTGTCAGACTTTATTTTTGGGGGCTCTAAAATCACTGCAGATGGTGACTGCAGCCATGAAATTAAAAGACACTTACTCCTTGGAAGGAAAGTTATGACCAACCTAGACAGCATATTGAAAAGCAGAGATATTACTTTGCCAACAAAGGTCCGTCTAGCCAAGGCTATGGTTTTTCCAGTGGTCATGTATGGATATGAGAGCTGGACTGTGAAGAAAGCTGATGCTTTTGAACTGTGGTATTGGAGAAGACTCTTGAGAGTCCCTTGGACTGCAAGGAGATCCAACCAGTCCATCTTAAAGGAGATCAGTCCTGGGTGTTCATTGGAAGGACTGATGCTCCTTCCAATACTCCAGTACTTTGGCCACCTTATGCGAAGAGTTGACTCATTGGAAAAGACCCTGATGCTGGGAGGGATTGGGGGCAGGAGGAGAAGGGGACAACAGAGGATGAGATGGCTGGATGGCATCACTGACTCGATGGATGTGAATCTGAGTGAACTGCAGGAGTTGGTGATGGACAGGGAGGCCCGGCATGCTGTGATTCATGGAGTGGCAAAGAGTCGGACACGACTGACTGACTGAACTGAACTGAACTGAATTGTGGTGCTGGAGAAGACTCTTGAGAGTCCCATGGGCAGCAAGGAGATCAAACCAGTCAATCCCAAAGGAAATCAACCCTGAATACTCACTGGAAAGACTAATGTTGAAGCTGAAGCTCCAATACTTTGGCCAACTGATGCAGTCAAGTCATTGCAAAAGACCCTGATGCTTGGAAAGACTGAAGACAGAAGGAGAAGAGGGTGACAGAAGATGAGATGGTTGGATGGCATCACTGCTTCAATGGACATGAACTTGGACAAACTCTGGGAAATGGTGAGGAACAGGAAGTCCTGGCATGCTACAGTCCATGGGGTCACAAAGAGTTGAATACGACTTGGCAACTGAACAACAACCACCACCACTAGATCATCCGCCTCTTCTTTTCAGAAGCTTTTAACTCACTGTTAAAACCCAACATCTCACCAAGGGCTAAGGGTCATTATTGTAAACTTCCTTTCAGGATTTACAGCAACTCTTTCTTCATACACTTAGCTCAGTGACTGACACATAATAGAGTCTCAATAAATGTGTACTTAATGAATGAATCAAATAATCTAATCATCTACTTGTCATTACCAAATATACCCTCTCATTAGAGAACTCACACAAAATACAGATAATTCTCTGGTTAGGTTTCACCAAGTCTACAATGTTCTCAGTTATCAAAGGAACAGAAATTGAGAACAGACACAAAAGAGCTATGCAATCCACAACCTACTTTAGGAAAAAGTACATTCTATATTGACGAGCTGGTACTTAACAGACACCAAGAGAACAGGTACAGGAAGGCTGATATAAGGAATTTATCCTGTCTCAACCAACTGCTTTGTTATGGGATCCCTGACAGATTTCGCACTCATATTTGTTACATTCCTTAGGATCATTAAGAACATAGCCCATTCCACAAAAGCAACTTTGAGAAATTAAAAATTAACAAGAGGAACACAGAAGCTAGAAGACTGGATTCCAAATGCAGACATGATGCAAATTTACTGTAATTGGGAGAAGTTCCTGCCACCTTCTAGGTCTTAGTTTTCCTCTTTATGAGATGAAAAATAAAAAACTGGACTAGATCAATGACTGTCAACCTTTCTTTTTAAACTTGCCAACAAACCTAAGGGAACATGACACACTCTGTCAGGTACATTTTCTCAAGACAACAGTACTTTCTCAGTGAAAGTAAGGTCATTTCAGAATAAGAATGAATGTACAAAATATATGTGTGGTGTTTACTATTACAATTTTTAAATGGACAAAAAAGGAAGAAGATAGCCAAGTGATTTCCAAAAGTTTCAATTTTATACCTTTGACCAAATAAAAACTTATTTAAAGCAGATGAGGGAAAAGTCTCTTTTTAGAGAAGAATTCAGAATATCACTGTTTGGAACTCCTAGTGAATTTAGTCAATGGATACATAGGGGTTTATTATTCTAGGCTTATTTTTTATATCTGTTTTAAATTTCATTGATAAAAATCTTTTCAAAAGTCATTTGAGACTGTTAAAATTGTTATACCATGCCAAGTAGGTAAACAGTAGAGCAAGGACTATATTTGTGGTCACAAGTTCCAAGTTGAATCCTGCTACACTCTTCTTAGTAGATAATGTCTTTAGCAAAACAATTCAACTTTCTTTGAGCCTTACCTGTTAAACAGGTATAATAATCCTGGAATTCCCAAGAAGACTAAATGAGCAACATGTAAAAACAGTAACTCTATTTAGTAGATCCTTTAAGGAAAAAAGCAACTTCCTTCCTCATACAGGAAGTGAACCACACAGTACCGTGAGCATCTTTGGCATGCTGAATGGATTCTACAGTTTGTTTCATCACTCCATCATCTGCAGCTACCACCAATATAACAATGTCAGTGACCTGAGTGCCTCTGGCTCGCATTGCTGAGAAAGCAGCATGTCCTGGAGTATCAAGAAAAGTTATCTTTTCCCCAGAGGGCAAAGAGACTGTGGAAACAGAAATACAAGATCACTAAGGACTCAAATAAGAACATACATGACCTTATCAACACAATTAATAATTCTTCAAAATAATTTTATTACTTCCATTAATCTTAATTAGAACAATACAGATCATCAATCCACAATGAAGTGATAACGTACCAGTGAGACCTTTAGAGTTTCTTTTTACGTAATCATTTCAAACTATTCCTATTTCTAGACTATAATATAAATGTATAACAGTATACATATAATATAAATACCAACTGAAATTTAGAGGAAAAAACAGACTGATAGTTGTATAGGCAGCCACTCCTACATTAGCAAACAAGAGCTGCACAACTGCTTTGAGCAACAAGTAACTTAGTACACAGTTAGAAGCTCAGGATTTGAGTCCAATAGCGTTGGGTTTAAATCCTGGCTTTGCCACTTTACTAGCTGTGTACTTTGAAGCAAGTAGCTTAACCTAAACAAGTCTCAGCCTCTTTACATGTATATAGAACTACTAATACCTACCTCACAATGCTGTTGTGAAGATAAAAAAGATAAAGCATACAAGGTTCTCAGAATACAGCTGGGCACATGCTAAGTGTTCAGCAAATGACAGCTGTTATTTAATTACGAGTGGTAACACTATCCCAACCTAGTACTGAAGAGTCTTAGGCTCATTGGTCGCAAAGAGTCGGACACGACTGAGCAACTGAACTGAACTGAATTGAAGAATGGGCTAGAATAAAAAAGGTATAATTTTCGTCTTATACTACATACAAAATAACCTTTACCAGCCACCTGCTGTACATTTCATCTAATGGCTTTAAGCTTTAGCCTTTCTTTTACTTTAAATTTGTATACTTATACTATGATACCTGGTTTAAGAAAATAATATGTGGGGTTCCCAAGCACATTGTAAAGTGATTTGTGTTCATACCAAGAAAGGCACCAATGTGCTGAGTGATGCCTCCAGCTTCCATTGCTGCCACTTGAGTTTTTCGCAGTTTGTCAAGTAACGTCGTTTTCCCATGATCAACATGGCCCATTATAGTAACAACTGGGGACCTTGGGATTAATAAAGCTGGATCTGCCTGGGGCCTACAATTAACAGCAAAGGAGTTTCATTTCTTAAATATCAGATACACTTTATAGCCTATGAACTGATTTGCAGTTACCTCTGTGCGCTACCTTTAACAACAAAACCCAACATACAGCTCTGATTAGATACGACTATTTTCTTCTTCTATGCATACCAGTGGCTTATGATAATATATACAATGACTGCCCACCTGCTGTTGGCATCTTAATAACAATGAGCAGAACTGAATGAAATTTTAAAATTCAGGATCAGTACACATAAATCAGAAAACTAAGAAAAATAACCCTTAGAGTTTTATAATAACCTGAAAATACACTTTTTGATGCTTTAAGTACTTTGAATAAAAGGTTAACATATACTCACAGATCATTTTAATTGCAAAAGAAATTTTAAGTCAAATCTTTCCATTAAAAAGTGTGAAAAAAAAAAAACCAATGTTGTCTCCTTCCCCCAATTTACAGTTAAATTTTACCTTTTGACAGCATCTTTATTTTCTCTGACTTTGTCTTGTTTTAATTTGCTCCATTTTAACTTCATTCCTGACTTCTTTATCACTTCTTTGATCCAGACTTCATCTAAACGTGAGTGTGTTTCTAGTGAATCTATGTCAATAGCAGTGTTCATTAAAGATTCATATACACAGTCTGGGTGAAACAAGATAAAACCTTTTAGGATCATGAATTAAACACAACTAAAAAAAAAAAAATCCCAGATGCTGCAACTAAAGATCCTGCATGCCATAACCAAGACGTGGAGCAGCCAAATAAATAATTTTTTTAAGTTGCATTGTTACTACACTGTATTGTAATTATTGTACTGTATAGTCATTACTACAAATATTTTTTTGCCTGTACTACACTACAAATATTGTCAAAATGAGTGCAAGAAGAAAATTTGAAAATTACAGATAAACAAAGGGAAAGTAAATGAGTATAAACAGTCTCTCAGTCCAAAAACATCCTTTGGACTTATTCTAATAGCCCACAAGACTTCTGAGAAAGAAAGTTTCATTCAAATTTTTAAAAAATCTTTCCCACTTTTATTAAAACAAAATCTTGGAGAACTATATTTGGCAAAGAGCCAAGAAACTAATTAGGAACTGTCACCTAAAGTGAAAAATATTGGAATTACTTAACATCTTTTTAAACCACCAGTCTAATTTTCATCCTTAAATACCTGAATCTCACTGCAAATAAAATACCAGGTATTCCATATTTATAGGAAAATGTTTCCCTATTTTTCCCTATAAAATTATCTGGCTCACCTATGTCTTTTTCCATTGCTCTGGCCAACTCCTCAACAGTCATTCCAAGCCACACCTCCACCTCCTTTTTAGATTTTGTTGAAGGTAATGGAGATTTCTGTGATCTTTTTTCCTATTAAATATTCAGAATGCATAAAGAAGAAGGAAGAAAAAACTTTGAGATTTATTCTGGAATATATACCACAGTCATGGCTCCTAGTTCTACCAACTCTCACATAAGTAGTCAAACCTCAGACTAAAATTTAAAATCTTGCATTCTTAATTCACTGTTATATACTGATGTAAGTCATCAAATTCATCAATATCACTAGACAGCTAACTAGAACCTCCCTTCCTCACAAAGATTGATTGCCTGGAGTATAACATTAAGGCATAAAGATTTCATAAATGACAAAATACTCAAAATGGACTTCTACTCATCAGTCTAGGAACTTTCATCTCAGACCAAATAACAGAGAAATCTCTAAATACCTTCTTTGTCACCAGAAGCCTACGTTGAGATAATGCAGCCCTGAGGAGTGCATCTGTTTGCCAGGGTCGGGTGTATAGCTGAGCTGTCTGCACTGCATAAGCAGATGAAAACATGTGCCTCCACTGTGCCAACATTCTTCTTTGACACAGGCTGTGCAGCTGCCTACAAATAGTGTGAAACCGTAGCAAGTTCTCCAACTTCAGTATCTTCCGGTTCATGTTTCTCCTAAGAAAAAAAGTTGTAAAAGAATATTGTGGTCAATATTGAAATCAAGTTAGGAAACGTTAATAGGATATGTACTGCACGAAAAGCACTGTGCTCGTGTTTCAACAATGAGTAAAACTGGGTTCCCACAGTGAGCGAGCTCACAGTCCAGTCAGAGAGATGGGATGTCGTACCAAGTATTCTCTAGATATTAACTATTACTATTAGTATTCTTATGATTTTGTATGTCAGTAACACTGACATACAATAACTTATAAGGGCTCTTTTTTCTTGAAACATCAAGTAACCAAATAATAACTAGAGTGATTTTTTAACACAAATTTGAACTCATCAACTCTTTGCTAAACATCCTTTGTGGGGGCTGGAAGGGAATTATCCCCAGTTTAATATACAACTTCAAAACATGCTATATAAGGGCTCATTATCTGCCTTCTGTTAGTCTCTCACTTCATCTCTTACAATCTTATATTTCCCTCACGCCTACCTCCCCAATTTTTGTTGCTCTGTCCCACATATAATCTCTGATGGTCGTCATCTAATCTTTGAACCTTTGCATATGCTTCCTCTACTTGGAAGTGTCTTTTCAACCCTAACATTTTCTGTTCTTCCATAGCTGTTTCCCAAAAATGGATGTAACAGAGTGGGAAGAAGGCATCTAATAAATGCCTATTGAATAACGTTTTTTGATCACTCTTGTTTTTTGTAAGATTTATTTATTTTTGCCTGTGCTGGTCTATGTTGCTGCTCATGGGCTGGCTCTAGTTGTAATGAGTGGTGGCTACTCTCTAGTTGAGGTGCACAGGCTTCTCAATGTGGCGGCTTCTCTCACTGCAGAGCACAGCTTCTAGGCACAAGGGTTTCCGCAGCTGCACCACGTGAGATCTGTAGTTGTGACTGGGGAGCTCTAGAACACTGGCCCAGTAGTTGCAATGCATGGGCCTAGCTGCTCCTCGGCATGTGGAATCATCCCGGACCAGGGATCAAACCTGTGTCTGCAGTAGCAGTAGGATTCTTAACCATGAAACCAACAGGGAAGCCCCTGAATACTACTCTTCAGATGAAACAAGAGTTTATTGAGAAACTCACAATCAAACTCAACAGTATAGCTCAGAACTCAGTAGTACAGTCTTTTCCTCCTTGAGTCGTCTATTTCTTCTGATCACAAGACTGCATTTCTACAGTGTTTTTTTTTTTTCAGTGTTTAAAGCAAGGAGCAACTAAAAGAACATAAGAAGTACTACTTTTCTCCTTGGCAAACATTTCCTTAGCACCATCTTCTAGGGACTGCATTTGAGGTTGTTGATTCAAAGTTTAAGAAGCCAGAGTCACTTCCTCTGGAGTTCACTGTCTCTAAAATGTTTCAGTATAATGATTCTTAAACACCTCAAGAAAGGCACATTTAAACAATCTTATTTGGGTACATTTCCCTGAAGGATGAAGTAGAGCGCTCAGGAAGCACAGAATTTCTCGGGCGGGTGAGGGGTGGGGGTAGATTGTTTTTCTTTTTTTTTTTTTTAAATGAGTCTAAAACCAGAGTTAACAAGGACACGAATTAATGCAGTGGTAGGAAAGATCCTTCATGGAGATTAACCAAAGCACAGATATTTCACTGAGGCAGATATTCGAAATACACATGGCGGGGGCAGGGGGGGCGGCAATAAACCAAATACCCAAACTGGAAGGAAAACTTGCCACTTATTCCAAGCCTCTCGTTTTATAGAAAAGGAAAATGGAGTCCAGAGAGCTCAAAAAGCCTTCTCCAAAGTCATACCGCTAATTGCTGACAGTCAGGACTAGAACCCAAGCTTTCTGACTCCCAATTCCGGCGTTCCTTTGCCGCTAGGATATTCTTATTATGAAACCTGAAAAAAAGATGTTGGAAGTAATGTAGTTGCGTTGGTCCAAACATCTGAATGAAACAGTTGAAAACCTTGGACTTCATGTGCAAATGCAAGGTAAAAAGAAGTCACTATACAAGAACGACGGATCTAAGGTAGCTTCACCTGGAACCCGAGCCCCATAAGCCTTGAATACAGCGGAGGCGGGGGACTGGGGAACACCTGCCGCGGCGCTCAGGGAAAGGAAGCAGCCCTCTGCTTCCGGCTCGATAACTCCTTCATCATGCCTAAAGCAGGGTCGCGCACGGATTAGGTGCATCATGGAAAGGCTCCCGAATGCGCAATGTTCATCGTCTGTGCCGCTGACACTTTAGGCCAAATACAATACACGCCACCCAGTACGACCCGGCTAAGGGACCCACCCCTCGGCCCCTCACCTAGCTCCTACCTAGGACCCAGGACTTCGGGATTCTGAAGGGGGCGGAGATCACCTTCCGGACCGGCAGGACAGTCCATCAGCCAGTCCGTCCCTGAAACGGTCCCTCTCCGGCTTCCGTTGCCGCCGGAAGCGGCTCTACTCGGAATTCAGAAGTCCTTACTTCGGAACAGCAGTTGTAACCTTTGTCGAAGCCGTACCCACGTTGCTGTGCGTGGATGAATAATCGCTTTTACAAATCACTTCCCTTCCTAGAAAGTAAATTACTGCAACTCTGGGGCCGTGAGTGGCCTCCGTGAGTACGCTCAAGGGAAAGTTAAACGGGGAAATGTGGGAGAAATAAGTCCTTAAAACACATAACTTCCAAAAAGGGGGAAATGCAAGGGACGGCGGTGATAGAGTTAGTGATGAGGGAGGAGCGCTTTCTCTTTTAAAAGTCGCCTCCTGTGGGTGGCATTTGAAGTGGTAAAGCTAGAGTGGGCCCCAATCCCAGTTCATCCCCAGCTGTGTACTCGGGGACCTTATGTAAACTCCCTGTGCTGCAGTTTTGCAATATGGTAATAATACTGGAGTGGGTAGCCATCCATTCCCTTCTTTAAGGGATCTTTCTGACCCAGAGATCGCACCTGGGTCTCCTGCATTGCAGACAGATTATTTACCGACTAAGCCACCAGGGAAGCCCTGGTAATGGTGGTGGTTTCGTCCCTAAGTCGTGTCCAACTCTTGGAACCCTGTGGACTGTAGCCTGCCAGGCTCCTCTGTCTATGGGATTCTCAAGCAAGAATACTGAAGTGGGTTGCCATTTCCTTCTCCAAGAGATATTCCCGACCCGGATGTTAAACTCAGGTCTCCTGCATTGCAAGCATTTTTTTTTACCAACTGAACTATGAGGGAAGCCCCATGGTAATAATAGTAACTGCTTAGTAAGATAGCAGTAGCAAGAAGGTTCATAAAGTAGCTGGTTCAGAAGGGTTTGCTGTTGTGGTTATTAGCTGCCTCCCAGAACATTTCCACACCTTGATTGGACGTTGTATTCTGGCTTGTCACCTTGACCTCAACAGCCACTATTCTCAAGAGTCTTAAGTATTGTTTTATTTCTGTCCTCAAGGTCTAACACTACCCTGGGCTAATGATGTAGGTATAGAAGAGTTTCTTACTGTTACCTGCTTTCTCCCTCCCTAGTGTGGACTCCTAACTCATGCCCCATCCCCTTTGTTTTTGTCTCCCCAGTGTCACCACAAAGATGTGTAGGCAGTGTTGCTGAATGATTGAGTGGAAACCGCTGTCTGGAAAATCTATTTAATGAACCTAACACACTTGAAAACTACTGAAGTGTGTTTCAGTTTGCATCATTTTACTTACCTTTCACACTCACTGAAGTGCAATTTCTGTAAGAAATTCTTTGCTCTCTCTGCCTTGCCAATTAGTTAAGAAGTAGAAATTGATTGGGAGAACATCAAAGTAATGGTCATATCATTCTCCCTGATATTAAAGTGAAAATAACCAATACGTTTCTGATCATGAAGATATGCATACTAATGTGGAAAATTCAAGCAGTACACCAAAACATAGAAATTGGAAGGAGCAAGGAAGGAAGGAAATGAGAAAGGAAATAGAATGAGGGCAGTTAAATAGGCACCAACCTGAAAAAGTCAAAGCTGGAAACTTCTGAACAACGAAATAATGGAGTTATTAGACTATAACTCAAAATAACAAATGAGGGACAGGGAGAAATCCTCCTTATAGAATAATTCCATGTTTATTAACTTCAACTATGAGTTAAAGCTTAGTTCCCACCTCCAATCCCTTGGGTGTGGCCTGGACTTAATGACTTGCTTCCAAAGAACAGAATATGGAAAGGAAAAATAGTACCTTCATAACAGAGAAATCTGGCAGACACCACCTTAACCAACTGATCAAGGTAAACATCAGTAATGTCATGGTTGATATCACATACCCCCTGAAATGATGTGATAAGGACACTACATCTCTGTAATATTTGTCCCCAAAACCCAAAACCGTACTACAATCATGGGGGAAACATCAGACAACCAAAATTAAAGAGCATTCTACAAAATATCTGAGCAGAATTCTTCAAAGTTGTCAAGGGCATGAAAAAGAAAGACAAGGAAAGTATGACAGATCTGAAGAATAAGGAAACGTAATGACTGAATACAATGTGGGGTCCTGTATAGAGTCCAGGAACACAAAAGCACACTAGTGGAAAAACTTGTGAAATCTAAATAAAATCTGTAGTTAATTGTAATACCTCAGTGTTAATTTCTTAATTGTCACAAACATATCACAATATGTTAACATTAGAGGAAACGGAGTGAAGGACAGTCAGGAACTATCTACTCTTTGCAAATTAAAATTTATTTGAAAAAACAATTTTGAAAATTTTTTGATTTTGACACTCAACTTGCAGGATCTTAGCTCCCAAACCACAGACCAAACCCAAGACCCCTGCAGTGAAAGCCCAGAGTCCCAACCACTGGATCACCAGGGAATTCCCTAAAAAGATTTCTTTATAAATTTTCCCCCTTTGTAAAACAGTTCAGTCACCTGCATTTATCAGATGCTACCCTCTCCTGGGCTTCCTTGGTGGCTCAGTGGCAAAAAATCCGCCTGCCAATGCAGCAGACATGGGTTTGATCCCTGGGTTGGGAAGATTCCCTGGAGAAGGAAATGGCAACCCACTCCAGTATTCTTGCCTGGAAAATCCCACGAACAGAGGAGCCTGGCAGGCTACACTCCATAGGGTCACAAAGAGAAGGACATGACTTAGCGACTAAACCCCTCTCCCAGCATCATGACATTTCATATTCAAGTTCTCTGACTAGACGTCTAGCTCAAGTTCATGATGATAATATTGATTTAATGTCTGATGTTCTTTCTAATGTAAATTTGAGACTGTATTTACTTTAAGAAGAAGGGACCATGCAAAGGATAGCATTTCTTTTCTATTTAATTCAATGCTGACATGTATGTTTGATAAATAAATATGCATGAACTTGGGTCAGGATAGTTTCTAAACAGTGATATAAGGTTCTTTTACCATAGACAGATTTAGCTCCATTTTATAATAAAAATCCTTGGTTGTAAGACATGTTTGGAGCAGGATACCTGGTCATCACACCACAGGTAGACTGTAATTAGGGCTTCCCTGGTGGTTCAGACAGTAAAGAATCTGCCTGCAAAGAAGAAGACCTGTGTTCAATCCCTGGATTGGGAAGATTCCCTGGAGAAGGGCATTGCAACCCATTTCAGTATTCTTGCCTGGAATCCTCATGAACAGAGGAGGCTGGCGGGCTACAGCCCATGGGGTTACCAGGAGTCAGACATGACTGAGTGACTAAGCACAGCACACAGCACAGAGTATAATTAAGAGAACATTAGTGTAGACCAGGAGAGATAGTAGTTTGGGTTAGAGTGATGGAAGTGGTTAGAGTAGAAGGATTTAAGAAACTGAATTGTGATGGATTGTCAGTGGGGTGGGGGGAGGGCTTCACACCTTGCATAACTGATGGATGGCAGTTCATTTCTAAAGAGATTTCCAGGTCAGAACAATTCCTTGTCTAGACAATGTGCTGGATGGCATTATCAATTTTGCTCTTTGTGTTTCTCTTTTGTAGCTGTCATGCAGACCTTATTCTTGGTTAATTGTTTCCTTACTTTTGTACATGACTCATATTTCTTTTTTAAAAAACCTCTATTTTGTATTGGGGTATAGCCGATTAACAAACAATGTTATGATAATTTCAGGTGAATGGTAAAGGGACTCAAACATGCATATACATGTACCCATTCTCACCCAAACTCCCCTCTCATCTAGGCTGCCACACAACACTGAGCAGAGTTCCCTGTGCTATACAATAGATCCTTGTTGGTTATCCATTTTAAACATAGCAGTGTATATATGTTCATTCCAAACTCCCTGACTGTCCCTGCTCTCCATCCTTCCCCCAGCAACCATAAGCTTGATCTCAAGGTCTGTGAATCTGTTTCTGTTTTGTAAGTTCATTTGTATCCTTTCTTTTTAGATTCCACATATAATAGATGTCATGTGATATTTTTTCTTCTCTGACTCCACTCGGTATGACACTCGCTATGGAACAACAGACTGGTTCCAAACAGGTAAAGGAGTATGTCAAGGCTGTATATTGTCACCATGCTTATTTAACTTATATGCAGAGTACATCATGAGAAACACTGGGCTGGAAGAAGCACAAGCTGGAATCAAGATTGCAGGGAGAAATATCAATAACCTCAGATATGTAGATGACACCACCCTTATGGCAGAAAGTGAAGAAGAACTAAAGAGTCTCTTGATGAAAGTGAAAGAGGAGAGTGAAAAAGTGGGCTTAAAGCTCAACATTCAGAAAACTAAGATCATGGCATCTGGTCCCATTCAGTCAGTCAGTTCAGTTGCTCAGTCGTGTCCGACTCTTTGCGACCCCATGAATCGCAGCACACCAGGCCTCCCTGTCCATCACCAACTCCTGGAGTTCACTCACACTCACGTCCTTCAAGTCAGTGATGCCATCCAGCCATCTAATTCTCTGTCGTCCCCTTCTCCTCCTGACCCCAATCCCTCCCAGCATCAGAGTCTTTTCCAATGAGTCAACTCTTCACATCAGGTGGCCAAAGTACTGGAGTTTCAGCTTTAGCATCATTCCTTCCAAAGAAATCCCAGGGCTGATCTCCTTCAGAATGGATTGGTTGGATCTCCTTGCAGTCCAAGGGACTCTCAAGAGTCTTCTCCAACACCACAGTTCAAAAGCATCGATTCTTCGGCGCTCAGCCTTCTTCACAGTCCAACTCTTACATCCATACATGAACACAGGAAAAACCATAGCCTTGACTAGACGGATCTTTGTTGTCGAAGTAATGTCCCTGCTTTGGAATATGCTATCTAGGTTGGTCATAACTTTCCTTTCAAGGAGTAAGCGTCTTTTAATTTCATGGCGGCAGTCACCATCTGCAGTGATTTTGGATCCCCTCAAAATAAAGTCTGACACTGTTTCCACTGTTTCCCCATCTTACTTCATGGCAAATAGGTGGGGAAACAGTGGCTGACTTTATTTTTTTGGGCTCCAAAATCACTGCAGATGGTGACTGCAGCCATGAAATTAAAAGACGCTTACTCCTTGGAAGGAAAGTTATGACCAACCTAGATAGCATATTCCAAAGCAGAGACATTACTTTGCCAACAAAGGTCCGTCTAGTCAAGGCTATGGTTTTTCCAGTGGTCATGTATGGATGTGAGAGTTGGACTGTGAAGAGAGCTGAGTGCCAAAGAATTGATGCTTTTGAACTGTGGTGTTG
>NW_011494738.1:1063355-1067278 GCF_000754665.1 Bison bison bison | reverse complement strand
ATTATATATATATATATACATCTTCTTTATCCATTTCTCCATTGATGGACATTTACATTGCTTCCATTTCTTGGTTACTGCAAACAGTGCTGCAATGAACATTGGGGTACATATGTCTTTTTGGATCATGTTTTTCTCCAGATATATGCCCACAAGTGGGACTGCAGGGTCATATGGTAGCTCTGTTTTTAGTTTTTTAAGAAACCTCCATATGTGCTCCATAGTGGCTGTACCAATTTACAGTCCCACCAACAGTGCTGGAAGCTTCTCTTCTGTTCACATCCCCTCTAGTATTTATTGTTTGTAGATTTTTTGATGATAGCCATTCTGGCTCATGATTCACATTTCTTAGCTACAATTATTCTTAGATTTCAATTCTTCTTTCAATTCTTCTTTTTCCCCTTCTTTCAATGCTCAGGTCTCCATGATTGAATTTGGGTATTCTTGAAAGTCTTCAAATATTTAAGGACAATAATTTGGGATATGCCACATCTTCATATATGTGGTGGAGAAGGCAATGGCACCCCACTCCAGTACTCTTGCCTGGAAAATCCATGGACGGAGGAGCCTGGTAGGCTGCAGTCCATGGGGTTGCTAAAAGTTGGACACGACTGAGCAACTTCACTTTCACTTTTCTCTTTCATGCATTGGAGAAGGAAATGGCAACCCACTCCAGTGCTCTTGCCTGGAGAATCCCAGGGACGGGGGAGCCTGGTGGGCTGCCGTCTATGGGGTCACACAGAGTCGGACACGACTGAAGCGACTTACCAGCAGCAGCATATATGTGGTCCTTGGTATTATGATGCTTTCCATTTTTATTCTGAGAGAACATAGTGAAAAAAATAAGCCTCACCACACCAAAGTAAAATTTAAATGAATTAAAGAGTATTTCTAAGAAAATAAAAAAAATAGATTGCATATTCTATCGCTAGAGGTTAGCTTTCTATACTTAAATCAGAATAACAACAACAAAAAAAAAACACATTTGGTTACACAAAAATAAGTAACATCTGTAGGTAAAACCAAACTAAAAAAAATCCCCTCTTGAATTCCCTGGGCTTTCACTGCCAGGTGGCCCAGTTTGATCCTTGGTTGGGGAACTATGATCCCTGAAAGGTACATGGTCGTGGTGGTGGGGGGAACCTCTTCTTTAATGGAAAAAGTATATATGATATTTGGAGTATATAGGACAAATGAAAGACACACAACTTGATTATTTAAAGAGCTCACATAAACCAATGTGAAAGCCATTAACATTCACTCCATAGCTAAATGAGCCAAGACAGAAACAGAGCTAACTCACAAATGCGGAAATAAAATAATAAACATGGAAAAAATGTTCTCAGTGATCCCTTTCCCCTTATCTAAGTTTTCTAAATACTCTTTAATGTGGTACATTTCTTTTGCTGTTGATCTGAATTTAGGTGGCCACGAGCAGATGATGCCTGTTGGTTCCATAATCAAAGATCAAAGAACTGGATGGACTGTTTGAAGGAAGATATGGCATAATAATTTTAAGAGGTTGGTTAAACTGAGAACTTTCAAAATTGCACTGTCCAGGGCTAATTCTGGGTGAATTATGAAGTTGGCTCTGATTTTCTCTTTCACAGCTAACTCTGAGGCTGTCCTGTGGGGGAGGACTCAGATATAGTCCACCTTTGGTATCCAAGGGGGGTTAGTTCCAAGGATCCCCCACAGACACCAAAATTTGTAGTTGCTGAAGTTCCTTATATAAAATGGTGCAGTGTTTGCACATGACCTACACACATCCTCCTGTATACTTTAAATAATCTCTAAATAATATCTAATACATTGTAACTATGTAAACAGTTGCTGCTAAGTCGCTTCAGTCTTCAGTCGTGTCCGACTCTGCGAGACCCCATAGACGGCAGCCCACCAGGCTCCCCCGTCCCTGGGATTCTCCAGGCAAGAACACTGGAGTGGGTTGCCATCTCCTTCTCCAATGCATGAAAGTGAAAAGTGAAAGTGAAGTCGCTCAGTTGTGTCTGACTCTTAGTGACCCCATGGACTGCAGCCTACCAGGCTCCTCCATCCATGGGATTTTCCAGTCAAGAGTACTGGAGTGGGGTGCCATTGCCTTCTCCTAAACAGTTGCTAGTGTGTGGCAAATTGAAGTTTTGGCTTTTGGAACTTACTAGAATTTTTTTCCCCCCATCTATTGTTGGTTGAATTCATGGATTCAGACCTGTGCATATGGCAAGACAACTGAACTCTGTAGTATCTTAAGAGCATTCTTCTCCAGGCCTTCCATTTGCACCCCAGAGATGCCATAAATATATTCCTTCTAGAGTTAAATGTCCCTAGGAATACTCTTGCCTGGAGAATCCCAGGGATGGGAGAGCCTGGTGGGCCGCTGTCTATGGGGTTGCACAGAGTCGGACACGACTGATGTTACGTAGCAGCTATTCCTGTAGCAGGAATAGCTACAGTTTAGCTCAGATTCTATTACTGAATTGGTATACGTGGCTTGTGTTTGGGTTCTAGCTCCAGCCAAGAACCCTTGTCCCAGTCAGGAAGGTTTTTTTCCTGATCAGATTTGCACAGCTAATAATAAATCCTATGCTAAGACTGGAACAGCACAAGCTTTATTCAATGGCTAAAGAATGGAGAATCTTGTGTACAAATCAACCCAATTCAAGGGGAGACACTATTTATATAGGAGGGTCGAGATAGAAGGGAGGGAACTGGAAAGAGTGAGAGGAATTTTCATGACTTATCTGAGGAGTGTGGTTTGGACCTGGCACTGATATAACTCTCCTTTTTGGTCTTTGTAACCCTTTTCTGGTTGTTGTCATGGCAACTGTCAACTATCATTGCACTTATGGGTGTATCATTTAGCATGCTATGGTATTACACTGACTATATAATGAGGCTCTAGGTCTACTGGAAGTTAAATCTTCAACCATCTAGTGCCTAATTGGATCTAACCAAGTCCCTGCTTTTTGCTTTGCAGCTTCCTCCCAAAACTTCAGATAAGAGCACCTGGTTTCCATTCAAGAGAGGGGTAGGGGTATGATTCTGGGGCAACAGTTTTGGTAACAATTGGAAGCTTAATCTAAACTCATAAATGAAACTCAGTGGAATTTCAGGCCTCATTCAAGGTGGGGAGTGAGGGTTTTGCAGGATAGTGGAAAACACCCCACCAAGAGGCAGGAAAAAATGCCTCTGAAAAAGATAGTCAAAAGGATAGAGATTCTGGCCCTTTCTCTCCTTGTTGGTCCACAACCTCAGGAAGTTCCCCAGGTGAAACCACTGCACACACACACACCCAGAGACCCCACCCCCCAGAAGGGCAAGGAAAGAATGAAGAGGCAAGGCATTCCTCGTTGGTAGGTGGCAGTTTTAATAAGTAATAATCAAAGGAACTTATATTGGTGGTTTGTCTTGGGCATCCACTTGCCAGCATCTTAAGAATTTACATAGAGGCCTTAAGGGGCGAAGGGGGCCTCACTTCCGTAGAGTCCAGAAGGTTTCAATGACACATTACTCTCTCAAGGCTGCATCCTTCAAGTAGCACCTAGCTCAGAACAGTGGGTAGAATGTACATTCCATATCCCAGGCAGAAGGGATAAGGAGACTTTCCCTCAGTCTGCTTCCTGGGTAAACCCGAGACCACATTCAATGAATCACTCCCTCAACATTCCTTAAGTTGAGTTGTTAGGTTTAAATCTATTTAAACGGAAGACATGCTGGATTTAGGAAACCTGCGGCGGGTATGGAGAGGGCTGTGAGAATGCAGGCGCCTCCCTCTTGTGGGACGCGGGCTAAGGACACTACATGTCTGAGGAAGGATGTCCTTGCGGACTCGGACGAACCTCAGGAACAAACGGTGGATGTCGAGCGAATACGGTGCAACCTCGCCTGCAGAACACGCCGGCGCTGGATCTCCGGCACCGCCCCTG
>NW_011494738.1:1062981-1063255 GCF_000754665.1 Bison bison bison | reverse complement strand
ACCCTCGCCTGAAGAAACCGCCGGCGCTGGTTTCCGGGCACCGCCCCTGTCCCTCCAGGAACTTCTGCCTCGGCCTGCAGTGGGCGGTCCGCGGGAAGCCACGCCCAGTTCCTCGGCCCGGTCTCTAGCCACCGCCACGAGGACAGCATGGCAGGGGCTGAGTTGCGGGCGGCGCTGGAGCAGCGGCTCGCCGCCCTGGCCATCCGCACAGAGGTCGTGGAGCACCCGGAGGTGAGACGCTCCCGCTAGGACTACCCCGGGAGGGAGTGGGCTC
>NW_011494738.1:1061852-1062799 GCF_000754665.1 Bison bison bison | reverse complement strand
GAAAGTCCGTTCCTAAGGCATTTCCCGGAATCCAGAGTAGAGAGGGATCTGAATGCACCATTGAGTGCATCTCCACTTGGGACTCTGCTGTTATTATGAAAAAACCTGTTTTCCTTTTGGAGCGATTTTTTTTTTTTTTTAATTTTGGGAACTAGTGCAACGTATTTGGAGAAGGCAATGGCACCCCACTCCAGTACTCTTGCCTGGAAAACCCCATGGATGGAGGAGCCTGGTAGGCTGCAGTTTATGGGGTCGCTGAGAGTCGGATACGACTGAGCGACTTCACTTTCCCTTTTCATTTTCATGCATTGGAGAAGGAAATGGCAACCCACCCCAGTGTTCTTGCCTGGAGAATCCCAGGGACGGGGGAGCCTGGTGGGCTGCTGTCCATGGGGTCGCACAGAGTCGGACATGACTGAAGTGACTTAGCAGTAGCAGTGCAACATATTGAGAACTTCTGCATCTCAAAACTGGCCTGGGTATGTAAGTTGCCAAGCAGTAAAACGTTTCTGCAGTGGCTATGAAGCATGCGGGACACCAAGGTTAAGAGTTTGGTATCTTTTAACGATTCAGTTGATTGATGGAGATTTTTTGTTTTTTCAAGTATCTCACGTAGCCAGTATATAACTTGAGTGTTGGGAAGATACAGTTTTTGCCTAACTTTTGAGTAACAGCTCCTGATAACTAGCTAGATAACGGTGATAATCTTCAAAGGGTAGAGAAATTCATCAAAACTATTATTTTCTTTGACCCTTTTGCCTCCCTTATGGTCGATACTCTCTCCCTTTTTACTGTGCATATTGCCAGCTTTTCTGATGTTCTTTTTATATTAGTCCAGGCTCTCATTCCCTGCCCTCACTCCATCTCTAGTTATATTTTATAGAGTGGAGATTGTACTTAGGTCTGGATGGAATGCCAAGGAATAGGAGTCTGGGCTGCTATACCCC
>NW_011494738.1:1060583-1061752 GCF_000754665.1 Bison bison bison | reverse complement strand
TATTGGAGTACAGTTGATTTACAGTGTTGTGAGGGCTGCTATAAACTCGACTAAAAGTCTAAAGGAAAAACAAAAACAGCATTTTAGAAATGTGAAGGTTTAGCCAGCATATTGGAATGGAGAACTGGCCCAAGAGAAACTACTTGAGGTCCGAGATGAGATACAATTATTTGATAATACGCTGGGAATCGGAGAAGGCAATGGCACCCCACTCTAGTACTCTTGCCTGGAGAATCCCAGGGACAGGGGAGCCTGGTGGGCTGCTGTCTGTGTGGTCGCACAGAGTCAGACACGACTGAAGCGACTTAGCAGCAGTAGCAGCAGGCTGGGAATGGGTTGCTACCAGTAATATCCAGGACACCGAGTACTCCCTAACCTCGATGTTTAGACCCAGCAAACAATGTATATATAACTGTATGTTTGCAGTGTACATGCATGTTAAACTTCTCATGTGGTATTTTACAGGTGTTTACAGTTGAAGAAATGATGCCTCATATCCAGCATTTGAAAGGAGCACACAGTAAGAACTTATTTCTTAAGGACAAAAAGAAAAAAGGCTATTGGCTGGTGACAGTTCTTCATGATAGACAAATTAATTTAAATGATCTCGCCAAGCAGTTAGGTGTTGGGAGTGGAAACCTGCGGTTTGCTGATGAAGCAGCCATGCTAGAAAAACTGAAAGTCGGCCAAGGTTGTGCCACCCCATTGGCACTCTTCTGTGATGATGGAGATGTGAAGTTTGTTCTGGATTCTGCCTTTTTGGAAGGTGGACATGAAAAGGTGTACTTTCATCCAATGACCAATGCTGCAACCATGGGATTGAGCCCTGAAGACTTTCTCACATTTGTGAAGAACACAGGACATGATCCCATAATATTAAACTTTGATAAAAACTAATTGGGCTGAAGTTCAGAGTATTTATTTCTGAAAGCTGTTTTTCTTACTTGTAGTTATAAAAAGCATTAAAAGTGGGAAGATATATCTAGCACTCGGTTTGGTGACTACCTGAACTGTTTGAGAAAGACTATCTCATCTTAAAGTTCTTTTTTTTTTTAATATATTGAGGTAGCTTTAGTCAGGCCAGAGGTTCCACCCTCCCCATCCCCATGGCTACTACTTATTAGAAGAATGCCTTCATTAATATCAGGAGTTCCCTGGTTGCCTTGTGG
>NW_011494738.1:1038455-1060483 GCF_000754665.1 Bison bison bison | reverse complement strand
CAGGCTTTCACTGCCTGGCCCAGGTTCAGTGCCTGGTCATAGGAACTGAGATTCCCGCACGCAGCAGGGTGGCCAAAAAAGAATAAATTAACATCAAAACTAAGATTATTTATCTAAGATTAACTGTCTTACATCTTATTATACTTGAAAAAAAGCCAGTTGCAAAAATAGCATATGTAAAATTATACATGTGATAGTGTACATACAGGGGAAAAAATAAAAAATAATACGGGAAGACATTAAATTGTAAATAGTAGTTATCTCGAGGGAATGAGGATTAAGGAATAAGAATTTCCCAGCAGTATAATTAAACAAGGGGGCAAGGGAAAACCTTTCTGTTACTGAGTGTTTGTTTTTAAACCAATGCTTTTCCCCAGTGAAAAAATAAGCTAATTTTTTAAATAAAATTCTATCTTTAGAATATCTTAATCTAGAAAAACCCTCAAAGTAGGGATAGAAAATATGCCATAATCATTATACTAATGACATTACATTTTAACTCAGGCGCAGAACATACAGAGGCCATTAAGAAGGATTTGTTTAGTTTTTGTTCAGAGGTTAGAAATTTGAACATGCTTGAACAAGTTTCTTCTGTCCTTTAGGCTATATTAAATTGACTCATTTTTCAACTATGCATCTAAAAAGTGTAAGATAAATTTTATACACATATAAACAAAAATGTGTAAGAACCCAGGATTAGGTATTGTCAGTTGCCATATAGAAGCTAGTTCAAAAACAGTGAGGAAAATTAATATACTTTTTCACCTCTCTTAAATAAGACCCTAATTGAGGGTCTGAGTAGGCTACAAAACAGCCTAGAGGACTTAGGAAAATTCTCATTTCCTTTAGTACAATCGGATATTTGAGAGACAAACGTTTCTTCCTAAGACTGAACATGCAGTAATTGCCTCTGGTAGAGAAATTGTATTTAATTTGTACCAATTTGCATTACTGAAAGGCAAAGGTAAAAACTTGTCATTTTTCAATATATGTGGTTAGAGACTACAAGTCTACTGATGGCAGAATTTTTATAAAATATAGATGAGTGAGTTAGTAAGTTAGATGAGTTAGTAAGAAATATCTTCCATCAATGAAAACATTCTGAGATGCTACACTGGTTTTTGCCTACTTGGTATTATATCTCTAAGAAAGAGGAAATTTAGGTTGCTTTGAATATAAAATGAAGGTTTACTGAATAGAATCAAAGACACTGAGGACCTCAGGACACTGGTCTAACTATTCTCACCTTAGAGTGAAAATAGGCCCAGAAAGACTGACCTGCCCAATGACACAAGTCATCTCTTATCTTAACATTATGCCTCCCAAAGTCTATGTGAAAATGAAAAGAGACTGATGTGTATAATCTATTATTGTAATGACACTTCTGGGATTGACAAAACTAATAGACTCCTCTTTCTCCCAAAACCTCTCATACTCATCCCAACGCGATTAGAACAGAGGTAAACAAGATTATGTCTGAAAATTGGTTTTCTAGGGCAAAGAGAAAGGAAAGAATAATACTTGGTTAAATTATATGTTGCGATTGCTAACCACTTGTTATAAAAATCATCTCATACCAGTTTGATAAGTGAATGTTAAACCAACTTAATTTTTTTAGGAGAAATAAAAGTTAAAAACTAAAATGAAAAATGTTTTTGAAAAAAGATCAGCCAAATGATGGAGTCTTTTTTGTTATGAACTGGATTTTTTGTTATCAACTGTGGCTTTAATATAGCCAAGTAATAAACATTTTGCCATTTAACTCCAGATTTCTCAGTAGCGTTATTTTAAAGGAAATGTTACAGCTCTTGTATTATTTGATTTGGTATTTAATAACAGTTATAAGTACAATGGCAAACACTGAAAGAGAGAACCCTTAGAAAAGAAAGACAATTTAAAATCAGGTTTTGTTAAAGGGTGTTATAAGTGCAACTTTATCCATAAGCATTCCTTTTAAGGCATTTTCACTGTTGTCCAAATATCTCAACTTGTACATCAAGGTTTATATTATAAAATGGGCTCTGTCTGTATTATTCATTCAAGGCTTAAAGAAAAAAACATCTCAGGACTAAGAGTAGCAGGAAAAAAAAAACACAAAACTTCACTTTTCTCAAAAAAGTAACTTAAAGTACAAAAGTTATTTAGCATACATTATTACTCCTCATTGTAATTCCAGATTTGGTACAATATCTTTTTCACTTCCTGACATAAACTGTTAAGACAGTACAGGCTGTAATACTTCATTTGTGAGGTGGCTGCAATTCTGTAATATGCACAGTGATTTTTAAATAGGCTCTTACCATGCCTTGCATGAAAGGTGCTACATACAAACCTGTTTCGTGAACTCTTTGGTAACCACCAGTTCAAAAACTTGGACTGAACATTTCCACATTGCCAGATCTGAAGCACTTTATCGGAGCTCTGGGCCGAAGCTATTACCCTGTATATAAATTCTTTAGTTTCCAAGGGGGATTAGAGCCAGATAATTAAAATCATGTCAGGCGCCAGTCAGGAAAGTGGCCCCAGTTATTGTACTTTCTAGTTGGCTACATGGTTTTGTTTGGCAGAAGTAGTTTAAGGGAAAAGCATGACTTCCTACTAAGTTTGCTTCTGATGCTATCTTTTGGAAATGGTAAAATACTCATGTGGTTATCTAGTCCTTTCTTGAAATGGTATGAAAAAGGTGATCAATGTGATTTGAGAATATGCCTACTTTTTGCAGTCTCAAGTGTTCTCTTGGTTGTCTTGCTGCATTTTCTGAGTCAGCCCTTTACAGGCTACCCTTAAGCATTTTCTAACTGAAGCAATAATGTGTTGCTTCAGTCAGCAGGGTCTCTGTTTTAGGATATTAGTGTCCTGGAGAGATCAAGCTGTGGTGTCACACACCCTCACTGGACTACCTCCTACTCATTAAATTTCAACTTGAAGCAAATGTCCTGGGATGTGTCCTAGTTGTGCAAATTAGATGCTAGTTAATATAAATCTAAGTTACACACTTATTGTATTTAGCTAAAACATAATTTCTATATTTACTCTCAATTTATCCACCTAAAAATGAATTTACAGTTTTTACATGCAGACATCTCTAGACTGCCACGATGCCCATTACCAATCTGATACTTGAATATAGGAAATCATGATGGAGACATGTTTCACAGTCTAGAGAATAGGTTTTAAATATGTCTGTTGTGCAATATTTGTATCTTAGTAAGAATCCTTTGTATTTATATTTACATAGCACCTTTCATCCAAGAATTTAAAAGTGATTTAACTTTACAGCATTATTTGGTGGCAAAACCTAACTTCCATTTCAGTTTCTTTTCAACTATACATGCCGTATTTCTTTTCATTAATGGTCTTTCTGAAAGTAGACTATGAACACAACACTGTTACTGGCCTACCAAAGAGGGGAAAAAAAGAGAAGGGCATGAGGAAGGAGGGGGAGAGGGAGACACATTTCTCATGGCTACTAGGTTAGTGATGAAACACACAGTTCATAAACCACACACTATGGAATTATTCCAAAAAGATTTTTAGAGCTGGTAGTGAGAGCCTAAGAAGTACATTGTTAAAATTAAAAAATCAGTATCTTTCTCATTTCAGACCTTTAAGATTATGCATATATTTATGTTAAATAATGAATCTGCATTAATATGTATCAATGCAATTTTTGATTTCATAAGAAAATAAAACTGTGATAGAAAATTGGAACTACAAAAAAATTGATGTTTCCCTGGGTTAACTAAATTTACTTTTTTGTGCTTCTTTCAAATGTAAAACAAATGCATACAAATATTTCAAAAGTACTGATAACAGTTACCAACTTTAATGTAGTCTTATAAAGGACAAAACCAAAAATTCGTATTAATAAGTGATAACCTTAATAATAAATGAGTTCCTGGCAAAATGAGGATCGTAGTAAATTATTTACATTATTTTTGCCATAAGAAAACTTCTTAAGCAACAGTCAGCTCTCAAGTTAAAAAAAACGTACATACATAACCCAACACTAAAGAAGGGAAATGAGTTCAAACACAATAGCTTTATCTTGGGAATGTCTTTTTCTAGAAAACCACCTTACTAAAAAAAACGTTTCAGAAAAACACATTCTAATTACCTTGGGTCCATGTGTGAATGAATTACTTAGTGTTCCTTAGCAGGGAATATGGAAATATTAATATCACTGTAAATTTTTTTATAACTCCTATCATGGATTTTTCAGTTATTTCATAAACTGAGTTTCTTTTGCAGTGCATCAAAATAATCGGCTTAAAAATAAGAGAATACCAACACATGCAGTCTGCTAACCAAATAAGGCTCTGACATGCCTAAACAATGTTCTCTGTATCTTGATATATAGTACATTCCACAGCATACTACAGCATTTAATTTAGGTTTACACAACTAAATATAAATGGCTAGACTTAGGCTACTACTTAGCAGAAGCATTAAGCAAACATGGATAAATTCATAAACAAATGATGAAAGAAGTATATTGTTCTTGGAGTACTTCTTGAACCCTTAAAACACTTGGTCCTTAGCGAGAGAACATGCTTTATTCAGTAGATCTTAACAGTACAATGTACATAATAAGTCATAAAAACCTTCTAAAAATTTTGGCAGTTGACTCCAGTAGTGCTCCTTGATTCAAGGAAGGAATGAAGGTTTGTATTTCTTTCCTGCTCTAGTCACGAAGGATTGTTAAGTCTCCTTAAAGATTTTAAAAAATGATTCCTATAGTTGGGTGTCTTGTTACTTCAGAAATAAAGGCTTCACACTGAGAAACTGAAGGACACTTTTCTCTCTGTATTTAGTTGGAAAGTAGAAAGAAAGAAAATATAAGAAAAGTTTGAAGATAAGAGATATAAAATACAGAGCAACCACTAAAAGAACAGCATGCACCAGGTACTTTTACAGGGATAAGAGTGACAGAGTCAGAGAATTTGTCTACGCAGCTCTTCATAGAAAAGACATTTAATTTATTCTCCTCAATTACCAAGAACATTGCACAGAAGTTATATTCCTACTAGAAAGATTTTAAACTGAAAAAGTAATTTCTAAAACATTATTCATTAGTAAAATCAAATTTAAATTGAGGGGAAAAAATATTTTTAAAGATTGTTTTCCTGCACTAAAGGGCTTCCCGGGTAGCTCGAATGGTAAAGAATCTGCCTGCAATGCGGGAGACCCGGGTTTGATCCTATGTTGGGACGATCCCCTGGAGAAGGGCAAGGCAACCCACTCCAGTATTCTTGCCTGGAAAATTCCATGGACAGAGGAGCCTGGTGGGCTACAGTCCATGGGGTCGCAAAGAGTCCGACACAACTGAGCGTGCACTGATGGCCAAAAGCTTTGAGGAATCACGTAATTTTGATTTACTAATCAGACAGACAGAAAATCATGAATGAAGCAAGCAATATTTACATCTGTTAATGCAATGTGCACTTGTTCTTATACTTAATGCAGTTAGTTTGTATAAATGAGATTAATCTCATTTACATTTTAAGCAAGAAACTCACCACTTGGCCCACATGTCATGTAGTGGGGTTACAGAATTAGGAGCTTTGTTGTTCCCTAGACCTGCTTTTTGAATTTCTGTTTTCTTGTACTTTGTCCACATCTGCAGGAGAAAAGCATTTCATGTTATTTAATGAAAAGCTAAACATACAATTCATGAAGATAAGAAACTAAAGAGCTCTCATTGTGAAGGGCAAGGAGAAAGAATCTAATTCTGGAAATGTTATTAATCTGATAGACATCTCTACTTAAAGACTGATTTACATGTTTTAAAAGCTATAAATAATAATGCCCTCTTGGTGTCTGATAGGTTTATGATGTTTATTTACTAAATGGTCACATACAGTTTTAAAGTAAAAAATAATCTTGCATGCAGCAGCAGAAACATCAACAATGAAATATTTGTATTAATAAGAAAACCAGGCCTTGAGGCTTACTTTGTAGGAAAATATATCTACTTACACTGTTAGAGTTATAACTACTCTGGTCAAAGGGGACCCAAAGCCTAACATGAATTTACAATGCCACAAATAATAAGGGTATCATTTCTAGAAACCTAAGCCAGGAGTATGAAAGCTACTCAATTTCATCTAAAATTAGGGTACTAATACAGGCATACCTCGGAGATAATGGCAGGTTTGGTTCCAGACTACTATAATAAAGTGAATTTTGCAATAAAGCGAGTCACATGAATTTTTAGTTTCCCAATGCATGTAAATAACAATGTACATATCTTAAGTACAAAATACTTTATTGCTAAAAAGAGCTATCCATTATCTGAGCCTTTAGCAAAATCATAATTTTTTTTGCAATAGTAACATCAAAGATCACCGATCACCATAACAAATATAACAATAATGAGAAAGTTAGAAATATTCTGAGAACTCCCAAAATGTGACAGAGACATGAAGTGAGCAAATACTGTTGGAATACTGGCACTGATAGGCTTGTCTGACAGAACTGCCACAAACCTTCAGTTTGTTGGGTAAAAACCCCACAATATTTGTGAAGTGTAAGAAAGCACAATAAAACGAGGTATGCCTGTAATCCTCTGTGAAGTTGGAGAATATGGAGCTGTCTCGAAAAAAGTACAGTTATTCAACCAAGTCAGAGCTGCTTCACTTTGGAAAATAATTTTTTTTTTTTAATTGGGGCATCTTGTAAGATTTCATTTATAGAAGGTATTATGTTGATTTTTTTAAGAGTTTGGGAAACACTAGCTCTATACAATTTCTAAGGCTCTTATCACTGCTAAAAATGTGATTTCAAGTGCTATCAAGAAACACTGGTAAAATAGTGTTTTAAGGGAATTTTATGACCTTACACCTGGTGACAGTTTCTGGAGGAAATATCACCTATACTCTCTGACAATCCTCAAGACACATGGACATGGTATGTATCTCTCTGTCTTACATGCACAACGTATATGTTCTTTTGGAAAACATGCTGTATATGTTACTACAGTCATCTGGGTTAGAAATGCTTCTTTCCTATAAGTCTAACATTGTAAAATAATCAGTGTTTACCATATAGTAGCATATAATTTCTCAATGTATTTTAATAAATAATCTTTTTAAAAAGTCTTATTATCAGGTTATGAAGAAAGAAAAGGGACACCAAAAATATTTTAAATGTTAGGACTAATTGTGAAATAAGCGATAAATGGATTGATGTTTTCATGTAGATAAAATATATTAAAGTGGTACTAAAAATAAGAAAATTTCTGATTGTTTATTTGATGATCTGCACTGGAAGCTTTTTTTTTTTTTTTTTTAAGTAAAAGGCAAAAGATTTATTCGATCTGAAGTGAAACCAACGCATTGGAAGCATTTTTAGTAAGAGCTGGCTGTGAGAAAAGAAGTATGGTCAAAGATATAAACAGAAGGGGCCTAGGCCTGAAATGATCTTGTGTAAGTACAAGAGAATAGGGCAATTTACAAAGGATACAAATTTCCTTCTTTTCGTTTCCTTTTTTCTTTAAAAAATGTTTGCCCGTGCTGTGTGGCTTGCAGGGTCTTAATTCTGTGACCAGGGATTGAACACAGGTCCTCAGCAGCGAAACTGCAGAGTCCTAACCACTGCACTGCCAGCGAATTCCCGGGTCACACATTTCATTAAGCAAAGATTCTTTAGAAACTTTCTCTGGCCCAATGAATAACAATAATAATTTACTATAACAACACATGTAAAATAATAATTTTCTCCTTGTTTATTAAGTTACATTTCAAATCATTTTTTCTAGATGCCAGGCTGCATTACTGTCAGTGATATTTAGGCTGAATCAAGAGAGCAAAAACATTTCAGAGATAGAGCTAAGGTATACTTCTCCAGAAGTGAGTGAGTCAGGGTTATGGGTTTCTTGGGGCTTTCTTTTTTGTTGTTTTATTCTGGAAGTTAGAAACTCAATTTTGGCTGATTCTGTTTTAAAATGCTATGACCACAGGAAGATAATTTTAAAGTTTATGACATGAATCAGAGTTAGCAAATATTTTCTCTATCTTTTATGATTATTTTTTAGCTAAGAGGGTACAATTATTCTTAGTTTTAAAATTTTTTCTACTAGAAACATGTCTGTTTGTTTATATGGTTATAAACACTAATTTTACATTTTATTTTAGCACAATGTACTCATTTTAGAAAATTCTGTTTTTAGGACATATGTAACTTAGCAATAAATTATAGAATTATTTAAGTAACAATCTTCACTACTCAGTAAACTTACTACCCTTTTAAAAGAGAAGTAAAAATGCAAATTTCCCACACACTGAGTATGATTTGCTTTATTTCTCTTTGATTCTACAATAAAAAACCCCTGAAAAAACTACTGTGTTAACTGATTCCAAGTAAAAAAGTCATCCTGAAAGAAAGATAGTACTTGAACTCTTCTGTTTATCAAATGAAGAAAAGTGCAGGGAAGAAATAGACTATAAATGCTCCTTGTCACTGTATAAGTCACATTTAAGTTCAATGTTTTTTTTTTTTCAAATTACACTAAATTTATGAGTATTAACATTTTAAATCTGAACAATTTTATAAATATGGGCAGTAGTTAATATTTTTTATGTAAAGTGTTGACTTATTAACTATTTCTTTGAAAATAAAACAGCAGGGCAGAAGGCAAAATTAAATGGGAAAAGAAAATGACATCTTTTTAACATATTTTCCTTACTAATACTGTACATGTACAATATGAATTGCATGTTTTGGGGAAAAAAAGGAAAGGACAAGAGAGAGGGAGAGAGGGAAAGGGGAGCAAAAGGGACAATGAGCATTCTTTTTTGGAATCAACAAATGTGACTTGGAAATGCCTTCTTAGTAATTATAGCATGCAACCATTTTAACATGCTTCCAGGTATCAAAGTAACAATCTCTTATTGGGGACAAGAAATGTGAAAGAGGAGCATGTATTGTTAAGGTTCTTGAAGTCATGCAGAAAATGTACAATGTAATTAATAGTTCATGCAGGCTTTGCTGTGGTTACATAATCGTATTTATATACATGCCACAATGTACACTTGAACACTATGCCACAACTTAAAAATAAAAATATAAACCTAGTCAAATGATTCTTTTCAACAGCAGCTCTTCAAATCAGATTAGAGAAGCATAGTGTGTATCAAATGACACCAGTATTACATTGTGCAGGTTTGATCATACACAACCATATTCATACCAAACCGTTTGATTATCCTCAGAAACCAACAATGCAGCTTCTGTGTCATCAGGATAGAGGCATGCAGGAGTGGTAAGATTACTATTGTCTACAGAGGATTGTGGATTAATGCTACCGTGGCTCTGATGATCAGAAAACTGCTCATTATCTTTCTGAGCGGTTTTTTCCAAAGAAGCAGAAGCCTGGTCAGTTACTCTGGTGACTGGTCTGGGAGGTAACCCACTTATGTTACTAACTAATTCTGTATTCAGGGATAAAAATGGCTGAGCTGGATGAGCCACAGTAAAGGATTCTAGGCTATCTGTAGCTGATCTTCCAAATGCATCATTAGACATATTAATCATGGCAAAAGTTTGATTTAGAAGATGTGACCTTTCAGTTCTTGAGTTTCTGGCCTGGGTATGTGGAGACTGGGGCTTGTCTGTAGCTAAATAATTTTGTGCTTGAGAACCTAGAGCAGATGTCGGACTGTGAAGTGTATGAGAGGACCACTGGTGTAAACAGTACTCACTAGATGTCGCAGTGATGCTGCTATCAGCAGTAGCTGGTGGTGAATCAACTGACATAGGTAGTCTACTGTCCTTGGTCAAAAAGTCATGGATGCTTGTCCTTCGAGTAGTTCCTTCGGCAGTAGAGATAACACTGCTTGCACGAGGTAAAGTGGCATAGGGATTACTATCTTTTGATTGTCGTGACAGAGAAGTTTCTTTTATTAATTTTATCTTTCCTTGAGCGCCTCGTGTAGGCTTTCCTGAAGAACTCATGAAACAGGCATCTTCAGCCTTTTGAGGACCAGATCTCACAAACTGTTCAGGCTTAGTTGTCCGTCTATCATGGAAGTCTCCTGGAGTTTTTCCACTTACTGACCTGGCCAGACCACAGCTAACTGGTTTGTTTTTTCCCAAAAAGTCAGAAGAGACAGACAAACTTTTCATTACTTCATCTAAAAGATTCTCTTGACTTGAGGGCTTTAGCTGTTAAAAAAAAAAAAAAAAAATCAAAGCAGATTAGTGAATACAGCCTTACTTTTGCTTTCCTGATATGGTAGACTATAAAAAATTGCTAATGTCTCTAAACACTCCTTAACTTTAAAAAAAAAAAAAAGGCTCTAAAGTTCAACCATAGAAATTTAACTTATAGTGTCATCTAAATTAAGGTCACCATAGATAAAACCAACCTGCATTGAGGTAAGCTTGTTGCTTTCTTCCAAAAACTGTTGTAGAGTAACAACTTCACTTCCAGGGGAACCAGTTTTGGTCTTATGATGTGCCCGACTCTCTTGAGTTCTGTGCTGGAGCGCTGGGCTTGATCTGGTCTGTCTTTTCAAGTACTGGACTGGACTGCTACCGCTGCTGGACCACGCCTCGTGCTCATGAAGCAGGCTAAATTCCCCACTGCTGTGGCTTGGTGGCCTGCTCTGGATATTAACTGCACCTGCTTTAAGAGTAAATGGTGTGTTAAAAGTTCAATAATAGACACAGGATTAATACTATGTAAGTTCTGATAATTTATTGACTGGATTCTTATGAATAGCCAAAATGACTTTCCAAGCTTTATTCAGAAATACGTTAATCTTTCATCAGTCTAAAAACTGTCTACCACAGCACGCTTCCTTATTTGTCACGATGACAAATACTGTAAGCTCCACAAGGGCAAACACTTGCTTTCACCACCAGACCCAGAACCTGAACATATACATCAGGCACTCAATACATTTGATGAGTAAATGAATCAATAAACAAGGCAGTAATACATTTTTAAAATTTCAGGTTAAAAAACTGTAAAACACCTTATAATTGTTAAAAAAAATTTTGTTGTTGTTTTAGTCAGGAAGTCACGTCTGACTCTTTTGTGACCCCATGGACTGTAGCCCACCAGGTTCCTCTCTCCATGGGGTTTCCAGGCAAGAATTCTGAAGTGGGCTGCCATTTCCTTCTCTAAGGGATCTTCTTGACCCTTAGATCTCCTGCATTGGCAGGCAGATTCTTTACCACTGAGCCACCAGGGAAGCCCAAAATATGATTATATGAATTTTAAATTGAGAATGTTAAAACCAAACACTAATAATTCTAATTCTTTGACTTTCTATGAAGTCTATGTTCCTTATTTGAAGGCTTCTCTGTTCATTCTAAATGAATAACCTTAAAGAGTGTGATAACCTAGAGGGGTGGAAGGTGGAAGGGAGATTCAAGAGGGAGGGAACGAACGTATGTCTATCTATGGCCGATTCATGCTGATGTATGGCAGAAACCAACACAACACTGCAAAGCCATTATCCTCCAACTAACAATAAAAAGTAAAAAAATAATCTTAAGAAAATTTTTTAAAATTTAAATAGCAAGCATCTAAGGAAAGTCAAATGGAGACACGACATAATTAACTTAGAAAATTCCAGTAAAAATCAAGTATGTAGTATCTCATTCTTTATTTAATGTCTGAAAAATCTGATTCTCCCTGCTTTCCACTGTCAGTATGATAGCTTTAAACACTCAGTTGAGGCTGAACAATGATAAAGAATGCAAGTTACTAGTTCTGGAAAAAAGCTCCCCAAAGTTTATGCTATTCCTTAAAAGTGCTTATTCATTTTGATCAATTGCAAACTGTGTAGAAGCATCAAGATGGAAAACGCAACTTTCCACGGTTTCCTAATCACAGAGAATAAAGTGGGTCATGAAAGATTTTGGCTCAAACTATGTAACATTTTGTAGGAAAAAAATTTTCTTAAAATTTCAAATCAGAAAAGGCTTCTTCACACTTCAGGTAATATTTTTCTAAAGGATATAAGAACATGATTATAAACATGAAAAAATAATCACTTGAAATCAGATTTTCAGATCATTGCAACAAGTATTAAAATTATAACTGAGACAAAATTATTCTATAATACAGAAAAGCAATAGAACAAATGCACTCATTATAATTTAACAATTCTGTAGAAAATAACTACTTTAACAAACTTTTATAATCTATTAAATAATTCCAGAATTTGAGTAGGCAGTATACCTTTAAGAAAAAAGGTATCAGTTGATACTTCCAGACATTCACATAAAATTTCAGCTTGGAATGCACATTAAAAAGGTATCTTGAACTAATTTTTTCTTTATATGAGATATATGCATCCATTTGGCACTTGTTACACTCAAACACAATTGTCTTCTCAAATTAAAAAAATATATTCCTCCTTATTTCGTGGATAAACAAAGCTAAAAGTATTTCTAAAACACTTTCTGTGAGTTCAGTGTACAAGTATCATGAGAAAATTAAGGCCAACCATTTTCATGACAAAGACAAAATGTAAGAAAGTAAGAACTTACAGATACTTTTGAAATAGAAAGATAACAAGAAAAAGATTTTACCTGTGAAGATGAAAAATGGAAACTAAAATAACTGCTCCTGTTTTTACATTTGTACACATTGAAATACATTTGTACTACAATGTGAAAAGCATAAAATATTCCAAGGAACTATGTTCCAAACACAGATGATTTGGATTTCATTTTACCCAGAAACTTAATCAATTTCCCACTTTTTCACAAATCTGGAAATGGATGGAGCATATTAGTAAATTTACCTACAGCATACCTTTGACTTCATGGAGTGAAGCATTATTATTGCTATTGCTAGTGGATGTTCTGCCACTATCAAGGCTGGCTGGTCTCGAAGCTAAATGAAAAAATCAGGAGACAGTGATAAAACTTGCAGCTGAAGACACTGAACTTTACATTCTGATTACAGAATGCTTTGAGGAAGCAATCATGCATACTTTCACAGACTGAGCATGCCCACACAGAGTTGAGTCTTATAGACTAGCGAGCAAAGGCATTTCCAGATAGTTCAGTTAAACAATTGAGAACAGGACACTTCTGAGACAACAGCTGAGATTCAAACAAAAGAAGATAAAGTGAATAATACATTTGGAAATGGATTTCTAGACGGATAACAGGACTGTTGTAGTTGAACAAAATGACATGTCCCCAAAGGAAAAAAAAAAAAAGCTAGTGATTAGGTCACAAAAGATCAGACAAGGAACCCTGCACATTGCAGAGATGCCACGAACAGGAGGAATATAAGCATCTGCAGAGTTAATGTCTTGTATTCCTATCCATACAAGGGAAACAACTGCACCGTTAACACGGCCCCACCCTGCTTCCTAAAATCCTGCTCACATATGAAATTTCTTTAACGTATTTCTTTACATATAAATTCATTCCTTTTCCTTTTTTTGGTTAATAATTTAGTTTGGTAAGAGAAGACGTTCCAGTCAGAAACTAAAAACTGAAATGCTCAACACTGCAGAAAATGTGGTTTCTTAGAGTCTGTCCTTTACCAGAGTAAGTATTTTTAAAACGAAATATGAAATTATCTCTAATAACTTTATGCCAAAATGGCAACAAAATTACCTTTAAGCATTGTGTAGACATACTTTATATATGACCTTGACTAAAGTAGAGACAGACTATTTAGATGAAGTAATAACCTTATAAAAGGAAAAAGGGAGTATTAGGTTTGAAGAAATGGCAGAAGGAGCTATGAGATGCAGGTTAGAGAAAACATGCTTGCTGGCAATGCCACATTCATGAGGTCAATGCAAGAGTCTTAGCATTCTCATTCTGTATGTAATATGTACTTGCTAAATAAAGTTCATATCTTACCATGAACTCTTGATCCCGTACTAGAATCATCACTAATACCTTGTGGACTTACGTCTTCAAAGGATGTAGTATCTATGTAAAATAGTAGAATGGATATAAAATTTTTTTAACAAAAAAAATTGTAACATTTTATTTATGCAGAATATGGAAATTTTTAAATCATGTACAGTGCATCTTGATTTAACATATTTCATATACTCAATCAGAAACTGGAATAGGAGTAAGAAACAGAGTAACTCTGATGTGAGTTGACTTGCTTAAGGAAAATACCAGAAGCACTGAAACAACCTCCCTGTGACCCTGCAAAGTGAAGCAAGAGCCTGGGTTGTTCTGTGTGGTTCCCTGATGTTGTAGTGTTTCTAGGTTTTTTGTTTGTTTGTTTTAAAGCTTCTATCACTCTCTCCTTTTCTTTCTTTTACTTGGTTTACATTTCCATTTCTTGTTAGTTCATTAGCTGTTTATTATGAAAGACCTAGGAAAGATGTAGTTATCTGTATGATGTTTTAAATTTTTGAAATGATTTGAAAATTCTCTCAGATTAAATCCAGACTGTTTTGATAATTATTTCAGGTTGCTGCTGTCAAAAAAAGTAAACATCGAAAGTCAAATAAAAATTCCTGTTGCCAACAGTTACACCACAGTGCAAATAGCAGACGGCCTATACCTTTATTATTAACCAACTGCTTGGATCTGAAGCCTGTAGAAGAGTTGACAGTTGAAAAGTTGATGGCTGTAGTAGAGAAGGCCATAGCTCCCAATTCTTTTCTCCTTTTACCCGTTGAAATATCATCAGGAACCTCCAAATTCTCAGTACTACCTGTCCACTGTCCTCCTGCTAGGACCATGGACTGCACCAGGTCATTCATGGCTGGGATGCAAATGAAAGCAAATGAATCAGCATGGTTAATGTACTTGCTCTTATTTCTATTTTGTATTGATTATTGTCTATGGATTAATGTAAGTGAAATAAAAAACTAACCACAAGGTCATTTGAATTATGACATGCATTTAGCTGTATGAAATGAGGAGGCCAAAGCTTGATAAACTTCAGTAAATAATTTTATCACCCTCCACCCCCTTTAGAGGTAGGAAAAGGAATTTTACTCAGTACAACTGCCTTTTGAGCAGTGATGTGCAATGTAATTAGAAGCCTTCAAAATGTGGTTTTGTGGTGACAAAAATGGAATGAATAAAGGTAAGATGGAGAGCAATTCTTTACAGCATCACTACTGAAAATGATAAAGAGTCCTTGGTCAGAGCAGGTTACTGAAGAAATTATTCATTTTATGAATCAAATAAGTATACCAGTCAATAAAAACCTGAAAGAGAGGATATCCAGTGACAGACATTTAATGCGATTAATTACCCATTCCACTTAAAAAAAGAAAAACCAGAGTATCAGTATATAAAGAATGACAAACATTTTCAAGGATTACAGGCCATTTTATTTATTTATTTAATCCTAGTTCATTAAGAAAATAAATACCTAATGCTAAAGGTTTTGTTATATTTTCTTTAAGCAAATTTCTTTGGGAAGAAATCTTTATGGCATATAAAATTAAAGTTTTTTTTCTGCCAACTTTTAGAAAGCACTGGAAATTTATAAGTATATTACATGTATGACTAAACATATGCATGTATATGTATAAATGAACATACATATAATGCAGATTCAGTGCCAGTTTTGAAAAAAAAAATTCTTCCAGCTCCATGGGTTACAGGAAGACTGCACTTTGCAAAATAAGAAAATTGGCACAGTCCAGAGAATGGTTAGTGAAAATTAGTAATGGAAGCCAGTGTAGTCATTTGAAAGAAGCTGAACTGTCATAAAGTCTTACACATGGAACGACGGTAGCAGGCCTTCATTTTGTCTTTATCCTTCGGTCTGTTCCTCAAAAAGGGCAGTCTTTTCAGTGCAACCACTTTAATGTCAGAGCATGAGAAAAAACAGAAACAGAAAAATGAAAGAAAAAAGGGAAAAGAACAGATGGGAGTTAAATGTTGAAATTAAGGACAGAAATGAATGTCTGAGTTTCAGCTATGTAAGGTACACTACAGCTATTATTCTCGTGCTGCTGAGTGATTATGAAATATGAAATACGTACTTTGATACTTTAAAATACTTGGGAAAGCACTGAAGACAATGGTGAAAAACATATACTTAGAAAACCTGGACTGACTGAAGTCCTATAAATACAGGAAATGATAAGAACTACTTACTGAAGGAACAATTTTTCTAGTTAAGTTGTAAAGACAGATAGACCTATATTACTAGGGCCACTCTTGGTGGACCAGGGAGCGTATGTGATGAAAATGTAGAAGGCTTTTCACGCCTCTGTTTTAACTCTGCTTTCTGTCATGCCAAGTGGCATGTGGGATCTTCATTCCCCAACCAAGGATCGCACCTGTGCTGCCTACAGTGGAAGCACATGGAGTCTGAACCACTGGACCACCAGGAAGTCCCCATTTTCTTTAACTTTTTAAATTATAAGGTTTTATTTTGGAAAAAAATAATTTAGGAAAATGTACATCCTGTATTTTAGCAAAATACCTCAACAAAAACTAAGGTGTTCCAGGATGTCTAAAATAACCTAAAGAAACTTTTAAAACTCTCATTATTTCTTTAAATGTTAACAAAGAAAATAGGAAACTACTTCTTGGTTTAAACTGAACTCTGATGCATTATTTAGAAGCACCACAGAAATATATATTCTTCTAAGACAAATCTTTCAAAAGATGGCATGAGCAATTATATTAATTTCATTTTGCAAAAGATTGGCTGGAAGAAAAAACAGAAGTATTTTGATAGTAGCTTTTAAGCTCTGATAGCCTAAAAAATAAGGAGGCATCCTAAAAAGCAAGCAAAAATGATAGAAAATTATGTATTTATAACATTTTTAGATATTTTGAAGGGCTTTGGGAGTCAGTTTATTTAAAACAATCATAGCACGACACAGGGAAATTATCAATATATGAATGAAAATTAGGATTATAACTACAGTAGGAGTCATTAACATAAAAATTTAAATGTTCACTAGAGTAACATTCTTAAGCTATACTTTAATAAGATTTTAATGGAAAATATTATTATACCTCTTTGGAGCTGCAATTTAAGAGGCAGGGAAAAAACTCACATTAAGATTTAAAAGCATATTGCATACAGCCTTAATAACTAGGCTCTTTCTTACGGTTTGCTCTTATCTTATAAATAATAAGAAGCTCTTTTGACAAACTGACAAGTATCACTCATTAAGGAGAATGCAGACATACAGCTTTTTAACTTACTTATTTGATTGCTATTAAGAATAGTCATGACTCATTTAAACTTTTTGTTTCTAGCTCGGAAAACACAGCTGTTTTCAATGATTAAAAAGAAATGAACTGAAAGCAATGTAAAAATGGACACTTAGCTAAAACAAAGCTGAATGGTTGCAACATGCACATGTCTTGTTTAGATACTTTCTTTTTCTGTTTTCAACTGTTTTCCATAGACTGCTTTACTGACACTCTTCCAAATGGAAAGGATAAGAGGAGTTTTATATTTGCCAGTGGTGGAAAGTGATCATTCTTATGGCAATTAGTTTGTAGACATACAATGTTCGCTTCCCAAACTATATTGAAATTATGGGAACATTAGAATGGTGGGGTTTTCTGCTTATTTTTAAAATTCTAAAACTGAATAACTGCTGGAAAGAAGAGTATTACTTCCTTCTGATTTTTACTCTGGATGTTTCCAGCATAGAGTATGAAGGAATGACAGACTGAGAATTTAAGATGACCTTAAAAAAGACTGTTGTACCTTTCTTATATATATTCTCCTACTTGAATTATCTTCCTTTAATTAAAAAAATTATATATACCCATGACCATTTCTCATTAAATCAGATGCCAGATATTTTATATCCAAAGGTAGTAGATAAAATTGAATCATCTGGCACCTTTTTAGGGAAAACTTGATCTAAACCAGACTAATCTTATGAGAACAGATAGAACTAAACCACTTTCTTATAACACAAACATGTTTTATATGCAAAGGTAGTAGATAAAATTGAATCATCTGGCACCTTTTTAGGGAAAACTTGATCTAAACCAGACTAATTTTATGAGAACAGATAGAACTAAACCACTTTCTTATAACACAAACATGTTTGTATGTGTGCATGTATGAATATGGTACTCATGTACGTGTATGATTTTTTGTTGCTTACTTGTGGATTCTAGTTCTTAGGGTGCTATAGCTGTATTCTTAAATACAGCCTATAATGAATGTCTAATCTCTTACACTCTAAAACACTGTCTTTTCATAGATAATTCCCCTGAGGACAAAAGCATGTCTATACAGTTTTTTGAGTGTTTTGAGAGCTGCCCATACAGAGTCTATCCCTGGGAGAAGTAGTGGCTGCTTTTGCCTGCTATTTACTTCTAAAGAGTAATATTGAAATGTATATATTATTACATACAAATGTATACATATATATAGTATCTATCTTGTACATACATCTTATGTATAAACATACACACATATATATGCTTTTAAATTTAGTGATTCTGGTGAGGGTGTGAGTGGATTCAAAATATCCTGTTTACATATGTTATAAGAACATTGCTAGTAGTCAAATTCTCCTATATCTTCAAAGGGCCTACCACTGGATTCTTTTCTCTTAAAATATTCTTCTTTAGGCTTTTACTTTGCTCTTAATGTTTAGCTAAACACACTAGTAATGAAATCAAGAGAGTATTAATTGTGGAAGTCACATTATGATATTACACTTCAACATTTGTAATTAAAAAAATTAAATCACAAGTTTATACAAAAACTTGTATCTCCAAATCCATTTTAACTGAACCTTTACCAAGCAATCCCTCAATAACTTTTATAACCTTCAATTATTTCTAAATCATTGAAAAACATTCTCTTCCAATTCATAGCTATTTTTCTTTGCTTCCTCCCCCTCAATGTAACTTTTTTCCAATTTGATACCATCAAAGTATGATTAAAACCTCATTCTAAAAAGCCTTATTACTCTATTTAGTTACAAATAATTATGAAAATGAAATCTTATGAATATTTCTCAGTTGCTCCTCATAATTGCCCTGTGAAGTAGGACACAAAAGTAAAAGCCCTGCCCACATTAACAGAACTAGCAAGTGGCAGGGGTATTCTGGCTCTCATTTCACTGTTCTTTCTATACTATTTTACCTTCCTGGTCAAATGATGGTATCTCTTTGTATTTCTCTAAATACACAATAAAGAAAATAACGTGGCTATGCAGTACTGCAGTATGCAATGAATTTTAAAATCATATGAAGTTAAAAAGAAATGCATTCATCAGACATTATCCCAAAGGACTGTGGAAGCTATTTAAAAGAAATCTTTAGTAAGGAGTCTAAATCAATTCTAGAGATCACAAATGTTTAAAGAGTTTAAGCACTCACTGCTGCTTTTCTTGGTCCCCAAAGTTTGGCCATCTTCTAAAGAGTTTGAACCTACTGAAGAACTATCTTGACTATCTTGATGGGGGAGTTGAAGAAATCCTTCACTGGAGTCTGAGCGGGTTGGTGTTAAAGTTAGTGATTTCTGTCGTTCCCGATTAACGTCTTTCTTAGACTTTATCAATTTTCTCATTTTTAGAGTAATCCAGTTGCCTCTCCTAATAAAGTAATTTTTAAAAGTCTTATCAGTTTAAAATTCAGCATATAAATCCCTCTCAAAATCAGAATCTTTTTTTCCCTCAAAATGGAAAAAAAAAAAAAACAAACCCCAACTGGATAATAGTACCTTCTAGGAGGAGATGGGTCATAAAATTTGTATTGATCCATAATTTTCTCTTCTAATTTCTCCTTTTGTCGTCTTAATTCATTTAACTTATCACTATAAAAATAAAGTTACATTTAGGACATCATATTTTGTACAGTTATGAATATTATTTGGATTCTATAATCTAACTTCTCCCCAAAACACAAAGAAATACAGATACCATAGTTGACAACTAAGAATTTAATAGGGAGTAACAACAGAACTGTTTTCAAGTTTTTCATTGTCTTTTAATTTACAACTTACTTAAATAAAAGGATATAGGACTTAGAATCTCAATTTTCAACAGGATTTATTTGTCTGAAGGAAATCATCTATATTACAATATTATCATGACAAAAGAATTCTCTCAACATCTTTCTAAAGTTATTAAACAACATTATATGCATAAATACACTAGCTTCACCACAATTTACTAATAATCAAGCTCTGTCGATTGTTTCACATCTCTCTTGTACTTGATCTTAACTACCACTGCTTGTGAATTATTTTTCACTAGATTATTTCAACAACCTTAAAACTTATTCCTTGTCTCTAATTCTTAAAACCTTCAATCTATACTCTAATGTCATCAGTGATTTAAACAAACAGCACAAATCTGATTATATTATCCCTGCTCAAATTTTTCAGCAAGTTCTCTGTACAGCAAAGAAAAACCTTTGTAAAGTGGCTCCTGAGTGTTTAGCCACTTCTCTGCTACACCTCCTTCCACAATTTTGCTCCAGTATGACAAATTAACTTTTAGACCATATATCATAATCATAATACAGTTTCATTACACCTCTTTTGTCTCTGCATTTGCTGCTCTCTTGGCCTGTTATGCCTCCTCAGGCAAAATCCTACTGAATCTTTAAGTCTCAGCTCAATCATCTTTACAAAGTCCAGCTTCTCTTGCAAGCTAAGGTACTTCTGCCCCTCTATTTGCTGTATTTCTATGGCTTCCTATAACATACCTTCATTATAGAAATTATTTTTACTTCTTGTTTTATATTAATAGATCATTAAGAGCTGGATCTATATGTTTTCATTTTAGTATTTCTGGTTATTAGCATACTGCCCAGAACATAACCATTAAAATATACTGAAATAATAATGTTGAAAATTAGGAAAAATTAACATTGCATTCTCTCTGCCACCTGAGTAATATTTCAGAGTGAAAAATTATTTGGTACCTACATGTACTGTCTTTGTTCAACATGGAAAAGATCCTTGCTTTCCATATTCTGCTCCAATAGTGTTCTGTTCTGTAGCATTAATGTCTGAATTTGATCTAGTAGATGTCGATTTTCTTCTTCTAAATTTCCTTTAAGTTGGCTTAGCAACTGTTTCAAACACAAACATTTATTTTTTAAAATACCAACATTTACATTTGACACAAATCCCCCAAAGCATCTGAAAAATATAAAGTACTTCACAAAGTTTTAAGTCTTCTGCCAGTGAACAATCAGATGGTTGTCCTTTGATTAGAATTAGTGATTATTTTAGTAATAATGACATCTAAACTACTGGGTTATGTGCTAGACATTTATGTTTTCTTAATTCTCAGAAACACTGGGTTTAACATATAGTAAGCTATCTACTTCCAAAACCATTGCTGTCTTTACAACCGTTTTGACTTAAGAGTTCAAAGCTAGATACATATCTCTGGCCTTCTGTTTAAATAGCTATAAAATGCTAAACAAATTAGTAATTCTCTAAATCTTAACTACTCCACCCATCTATAAACTGAAGATAACAACTCTCATCCCCCAAGACTGTTGCAAGGATTAAATAATATATGTGAAGTAGCTGGTGTCATGCCTATGACACACAGTAGGTACTTTACCACATTCTTCCTCTAACCATTGTTGTCAAGAAACCTCAAAAGTTTGTGTATAATTTTTATGGCTTGAACCAAGGGAGTCAGGTAATATTGTAAATGGGTGGTCATATTACTGATTATTACTGGCAGTTAGGCTGCCAGCATGATTGAGCTGCTTCTCTGTAGTTAGCAGAAACTAGAAATATGTCTCAGGCCAGAGGTTCCAGCAGAAGTCAGAAAGCCCAAAGCAATGATTGTCAAAATTTAATGTCACTTGTAGAATATATTTTTATAATAAAGATTTCTGAGTTCTAGCATTAGAATTCAGCAAGTTTGGATTTTTTTTTAGAGCTCTGTATTTTTTTTTTAAAAAGCCAACAACAACCCCTTCTCAAAACAAACAAAAAAAAAAGACAAAAACCTGAAAACTTTCAGAAGGTAGAAATAAGCAAATAAAGCCACAGTTATCAAGACAGTATGGTACTGGCACAAAGACAGAAATATAGATCAATGGAACAAAATAGAAAGCCCAGAGATAAATCCACGCACATATGGACACCTTATCTTCGA
>NW_011494738.1:1024450-1037234 GCF_000754665.1 Bison bison bison | reverse complement strand
ATGGGGAGCATGTGATTTTTAAAAAAAAAAAAAAAAACAGTATCTGAATGAATTGATGCAGAGGAGTGAAGGAAAACTGAGGGAGATCGGAATGAAGGATTTGGGACATTTAGTGGCAACAGGGCATCTTTCTCAGGTCTGCTTTTCAGATTTGTAATGTTTCAGGTGACATTCAGCTCCCTAGGGAACGTGTCCTTAGCAGAAGACAGAAGCAGGGGACCAGAAGGCAGAGAAAGAAATTTGGTGAGAATAAATATGCATCTGTCAGGGAGAAAGTACTAGAGAAGGGGGGTGGGTCAGACGGTCATGAAAAAAAAAAAAAAAAAGAAATAAGCAAATAGTATAATACTATGAATATGCATAAATAGCCATCTAGATCTAACAACTGTCAATACTGTGCCGTTTTATTTATCTATATGTTGTTAAATTGAAACGTAACACATGTAGTAGATTCACTGCAAAATTGAATGCAGTTTTCCTCCCTGTACCCTCTTGTGCTGTGACTTCTTACTTTTCCTATCAAGAAGCGAAATCTATTAATACTTCGTCTCTTCTTGACCTGGGAATCCCTTTGGCTAAGGGAAGGAGGCAGAAGCGATGGTGTGATAGTTCCAAGCCCACGCCTCAAGAGGCTTATGTGTTTCCACTCAGGCTCCTGGAATCCTCTTGAAGGATGAGAGACCACACATGGCACAGAAAAGTTACACCAGTTGGGGCCACCTTAGACCAGCCAGCTCGAAAGGCGCATGCTGGCTCACTGCAGATACATAAGCAAGCCCTACTAAGATCTACTGATCTTGGACCACACATCAATGCAGACCAGCACATCTGCTCAGCTGACCCAGAGACTCAAGAGCAAAAGTAAATGTTTAGTCTCTTACCACTGAGGTTCTATGTTTCTTACACAGCATTACTGTATCAGCAGACAACTCATAAAAGATATATAGAAAAAAGAACAAATTTTAAGTGTACATACAGCTCAGTGAATTACCATAAAGTGAACTCAAGAGTGAACCAGTACTCAGATCAAGAAACAGCACATCAATTGTATTCCAGAAACATCTGTTGAGTGCTCTTCCAATTACCACACTTCCCATAGAGAAGTCTCCAGTACTATGGATTCATTTTTCCATTCCCTTCAAATCACTTTATTATATGACTTAATCCCTAGCCAAGGGGGGGTTGATTGTTGGGACAATCATAAGGTAGTCAGGGCCCTTTCTGATTTCTCTTGAGCGGTCTTTGAGACCACCAGTGACATGCAGGATCTTACCAAGACCAATTATGGCTAGCTGTCTCATTCTCTGGATCTCCTATGTTAAATTTCTGAGTAGTCTGTTCATCTGTGATTTGCCCCATGCAGTGTTTCAGGCTACCTGAGTTAGCCTTTGACAATCCTCCAGTAGCAAAGCTGCTGGTTTCAAGGCATGCCTCTTGACTGAACTCCCAGTTATGGAGAAAGGGGAGGAGAAGACTCAGAATGGGAGAAGTCACAAAATAAACTGCAATTCCTACCAAAAGGTGAGTAGTTTTTCTTTAATTCTTCTCAATTTATGTCTCTGCTTGAGTTCCAGAGCCCTAAAAGTGGTTGTTTTTATATCTTCTTCCCATTCTGTTGTTTCCGGGAAAGTGGATTTGTCACGTTCCTTTTTTCTTTCTGGCCATGTTGTGTAGCATGCAGGATCTCAGTCCTTGTTTGTCATGTTTTCTGTAAGTCTGGACTTCCCTGGTGGCTCAGATGGTAAAGCGTCTGCCTACAATGCGGGAGACCCGGGTTTGATCCCTGGGTTGGGAAGATCTCCTGGAGAAGGAAATGGCAACCCACTCCAGTACTCTTGCCTGGAAAATCCCATGGACGGAGGAGCCTGGTAGGCTACAGTCCATGGGGTTGCAAAGAGTCAGATACGACTGAGCAAATTTACTTCACTTTCTGTAAATCTATGACCTCTATTATATTTTATTTAGATTTTATAAATCACAAGCAGAATGAAGGTTCCATAATTTCTGAACTTTGCTGCATAATTAAATATATATGATATCAAACTAATTTTTCCTTCCATTAGTTTGTGATTTCAGACAAAAAGCTTTTAAGTATTATTTTCTGCTACAGTCTATTCCTTTTTTTTTCTTCAGTCTATTCCTAATTCTATTTAAGGGTTTTGCTTAAGTGCTGATTTTCTAAGTTTCAAGAAATTCAGATGTTAAGCTATACTCAAAACTTTAACGATTTAAAGACCAATCACAAAATGTAAGAATTATAATATTTAAGGCTTTCAGAATTCTTTTTCTATTTCAAAATTTCTATCACATTATCAACTCATCATAGGAAGAAGCCCAGAATCATGTTAAGAGCACAACTGTATACATAAGGCAGATGTCACTTCTGTTCTAAACTTTCCCAATAGCTCCCCTGTTTTACTCAGAAAAGTATTTTACAATGGCCTATAAGGCAACATGGGCTTCCCCTGTGGTGCAGTGGTGGTAAAGAATCTGCCTGCCACTGCAAGAGAACAAGAGATGCAGGTATGATCCCTGGGTCAGGAATATCCCTTGGAGTAGGAGATGGCAACCCACCCCAGTATTCTTGCATGGAAAATTTCATGGGCAGAGGAGCTTGGTGGCCTACAGCCCAGGGGGTTGTAAAGAGTTGGACAAAACTGAGAACAACACATACATAGGGCAATGTATCTGGCCCAGGAATATCTCCGAGCTCATCTCCTCCCACTCTCCTCGTTTGCTCATTCTACTCCAGCCACACTAGCTTCCTTGAGTGTTCCTCAAACACACCAGGATTCCTCTGGTCTAGATTAACTGTGTGGGCTGACTTCCTGGAAGGTTCCTTCCTCAATGTCCACATAACAACACACTGCTGCTGCTACTGCTAAGTCGCTTTAGTCGTATCCGACTCTGTGCGACCCCATAGACGGCAGCCCACCAGGCTCCCCCGTCCCTGGGATTCTCCAGGCAAGAACACTGGAGTGGGTTGCCATTTCCTTCTCCAATGCATGAAAGTGAAAAGTGAAAGTGAAATCTAAATAAAATATAATAGAAGTAATAGATTTACAGAAAGTGAAGTAAATTCGCTTAGTCGTATCCGACTCTTTGCGACCTCATGGACTGCAGCCTACCAGGCTCTTCCATCCATGGGATTTTCCAGGCAAGAGTACTGGAGTGGGGTGCCATTGTCTTCTTCAAACAATACACTAATCTCCTTCAAATCTTTGTTCAGTGATGCCTAGTTAAAATTGAAATTTGTATTCCTCATCTATTCCGGCAGTCCTCATCCCCTTTTACCTCTCTCCATTTTTACTTGTACATAACTTTTATCTTGTAACATACTATATGTGTTGCAGACTAATTTTCAAAATGGTTACAGCAGTATTTCCAGTCCATGTGCTCTTCCAGAATCTTGCCATTCACCATCAAGAGGCTGAGTCTCTCCTTCCCTTTAACCTGGATGGGACTCTGCCTCAATGACTAGAATGCAGGGGAAATGATGCTGCATGACTTCTGGGGCTTGATCATTAACACAGAGATGCCTTCTGTCTGGTTCTCACCATGGTGTTGGAAAGCCCAAACCAGTCCATGGGGAGAGATCACAAGAAGAGGAGACTGACGCTTTCAGCTGATGGCCAGCATCAACCACCAAACATGCAATTAGCCTTTCAAATCTTTCAGCGGAGGGCCCACATTTAAGTGGAGGAGACAGACTGGCCCCAATGTACCTGTCCAAATGCTGACCCACTAGCTATGGGAGCACTCATATATACCACTGTATTTTGGGGTAAATTGCTATACAGCCATATGTAACAAAACACTGAAACACTATATATTTTCACTATGCATTATATTTATTGTCTACTTCCTTCCACCAGAATATAAATTCCACAAAGGAAGAGATTTTTCCCTTTTTGGTTTACATGCCAAGTGGTCAGTAAACATTTTTTCATTAAACAAGGGTTAATTTGTCCAAGTATGTGAACATATGAGTTTAATAGTAAAAAATGTTGCAATTAAAGAAGGAAGAAGGAGGTTTTTCTAAATTATTTGTGAATTTAAATTATCCCTAGTTTTTTTAGAAATATCTCATTAAACATTAAACATACTGCTACTGTCATTATGATGGTTTACCTTTTTAGGCTAGTCTTAATGCCTAAAGGAAGGAAACGGCAATTAAATTTGTTAAGCTCACCTCACACTGGTTATTTAGCTTGGTGGATGTGATGTCCAATTGTTGGTACTGTTCCTTTAACTTTGAAAATTCCGCTTCTAATCTTGTTTGTTCCAGTTTCGAATTATTTAGAAGACTTTTCAAGTTTTTATGGTCAGTTTGTAAAACTTCAGTCTCTTTTAAAAGCTGATTATATGTATGATTCAACCTATAATTGGAAATCATGATAGAAAGACTGTCTTCATAGCTTTCATTGTAATTTACACAATGTGAAACTGCTGTAAATCACATTTAGACATACTTAAAGAATAGAAAAGATTCTCTTGCCAGTGACTAAACTCATCTAGAATCAGTTCCAAGTCTGTAAAAACTAAATTAAAAAAATTTTAAGCATTAATCAGAAAATATTTAGCTTAAAGGACAAAGGAGAAAATAACCAATCCAGTATTAATTAACCTAGAGAATTCAAAGATTCTATAATTCAACATGAAAAATAAAGAAAAATCAGATCAAACAAATAATCAATCCAGTATGAGAGATGGTAACCTATCAATCTGTTGCCAGATAACTAAGATATACATACTAAAATCAAAATTCTAGTAATTGAGATTTCTGCAAATTATTCATATTTATGCAGTCCTCAATTACTAATGACAAATTTTGGATTTTTAAAAAAAATCAAACTATAGCCTTATCTGTCCTTTCTACTATTACATCTTTAGAACAAGGTCCACTGACCTCTAAGAGAGAGATCAGCATATTTTTTCTGTAAAGGACCACAGAGTAATAAATACCGTAGGCTTTATGGGTTGCATGCTATCTATAGCGTGCTCTTCTTTTTTGTTCCCCATCACATTTTAAGGTGTTAAAAACTGTTCTTTGTTTGGGAGCTATACAAAGCAGGCTGCAGTCTAGATATGGCCTGCTAAGTTAGCTGTAGTTTACCAACCTTGATCTTAACGGCATTAAGATCTGGAACTCATACAAGGTAGAGAAAGCCAAACAAACTTTTTCTCAGCAAGATATTTGCTCACAACTATCTAATAATTTATTTCAACTCATTTCCTAAAGGATTTGAGTCTGTTTATAATAATTATAAATAACAAAATAATACATTAAAAAAATAAGACTTGGTAAAAAAGTAAAATGGCAACACCAGAAACATCCCATAAACGCTCCATTAGCAGGCTGAATCCATGTATGAATGCATACCATGTGTGTGACAGCTGTGTAAACCTCACAGAGGCATACAGATAACTACTTAATACTTTAAGGAGAGGGAGATATAAAAAGAATATACAATGTCCTCAATATCATCCCAAAGGCAGATACTAAAATCAGCTCTTTAAGAGAGTTTTTTTTACACTGTCCCTCAAAGCTGAGAACATTAACACAGAAATGCAATTCAGATAACATAATTCCAAAGATGCCAAGATAACCTAGTATATGTAAGAAGCTTTCTTGTCTTGGCATTATCTAAGATTAAAACTTAGGTGATTTAGAGAAATGAATAAACTATTGTTCTTTAGATTAAGTCTCCACAAATATCTTTTATTTGTGAAAGAGTTCTTCCAGGTTTTACTTGAAGCATTTTCTTTCCTGAGGACACAGCCATGAGTGCACAAAAGCTGGGTAAGAAACCAAAGTACTGAGACACAGAAAATACTCTACTCAAGACCATTCTTCCCCTCCAAGACTGCATATTGGGTGAACTGCAATCAAATTCATCAAGCTCAAATTCTTCTTGTCAGTTAGGTTGAGTTCCTTCTCTGGAGACTCATCATTTACATATACAATTAGATTCTGGAAGGTCTACTCAAGTTCACAAGCTGCCCCAGTTTGTTTTGAATTCCAACAAGAAAAAAGGTTAGGTTCAAGATGGGATTTCCACAGTAAATGCATTCCCCAATGTTCTACCTGTAATAACAACAACAACTGTGTCCTTGTATCCTATAACTTGTCACAATTTGGTCTTTCATTGTTTATAATATACAAATACATGCTCCTTGATTCTAGCTTGGTGTTAAGATTATTAAGTTCAAATCCATCAGTACAGAATTTCTATTTGTAACAACTAAATTAAAAACTACAGAGTATGAAAATGGCTCGAGAAGTTTAGGGATTTTTTTTTTAATAAAAGAAAGGAATTAGATGTTTAATTCTAAAAATAAACTGCATTAAATTCATAATAGGATAAATACTGAATGATACCCATTTGAATTTTGTGTGCTTTTAGCACTTTCACTAGGGCAATGTAAATACAGTAAACAAATGTTCAGATTGTTCAAATTTTTCAAAGGCTTCTAAAAATTTTTTGAAAATGTACCCTTATGGAGTAGGCTGATCACCAGTTGACAAGTTTTGATTTTGCCAAGGCTTCAAATTAAAAAATAACTGCCCCATGGTAATATGAGCTTATTAATATGTAAGACAGTTAAAAATAAGACTACAAAACGAGTTAGCTAGAAAATGACAAGGCCACTCACTTGTAGCAACTCTGAAAGACAAGAATTATGATACCAGACTAGCAGAAAGAAAGATATAAAGAGTCAGGTTTCACTACATTCTGTCTCAATAAAGTATACAAATGCAATCAACATACAGAAATTTTGTTATATACTGTGCCTTAAGAACTTAAGTATTTGAATAAATCAAAAGAGAAACAATCAGAGAAAGTTCAAGACCCACACTCTTGTCTGAATCACTTATAACTAGCTAAATGATGCTGTTGGGTAATTTATGTATTACCCTGGTGTCTTTTTTAAAAATTCTAAGTTACGGGTAGTACTGCAAAGGGGTAACATACCCGTTGGATATAATGAATACAAAATTATATATATATACATATTTATTACCTATCATTTTCACCACAAAGCTTCTTGAATTCTGCAGCTACAGTCTCATGGTTTTTGTTTTTAAGCAGCATTTTTTCTTGTTCTACTTTCAGTGTTTTTTCCAAATCTTCCAACTGTCCTTTCTGTTTTAGTAACTGATTGTAACTGGAAAAAAAATGTTATGCATTTGGTTTATAATATTTCTTTAGAAAAAAAAATTTTAGAAATAATGGAAATGACTTAATTTAATAAATATCACATAAAGCATGTAAGTTTATATACATTTCCTATATAAATTATCTCAGATCTGTTTAACATATGAAATTTATTACATTATTCAATTCAAATTGTTTTCTTAAATTGGTTTTAAGGTAACAACACAAGAAAAGATGATAAATTACCGATCTTCAAGGTCTTTATGTTCCACCTCAAGATTTTTGTGGGCAGACTTTAGAGTTCCATGTTTAGCAATCAGAGTCTCATATTCTGAAGCCTGCCGTTCATGTAGGAGTTCCAGCTTTTCATGATCTTTGACCAGAGAATCATAGAGAGATTTCAGATCTTCTCGCTCTTTGATTACAGATTCATTTTCATTTTCTAAGGAAGACTGCTGGATTAGGAGTTGTGCATTCTGGTTCATAAGTGAGGTACTTTGGGAATTAAGGGTGGAATTTTCAACCTACAAGAATGTATACTGTATCAGACATCAGAAAAATAGTTTATTTATAATTCTTTTACAATAAAAGAATGTTAACTTTAGGAAGCACTGAATAAATCACAGCAGATATATTCATATTATACTAAGAAAATTTGGATTTTAGATCCCAAAAAGGTAGACTACCATTTAATTTTGATTTTTGGTAGGTGTTACATATTTTTTGAATTGATTATTTTAAATGAAGGTGATTAGCAAAAATCCCATAAGAGTAAAAAATTTTAAATGCCAGTTTATCATTTTCTAGAAGTTGACTGACAGTTGATAGACCTGAAAAACTACTTGTGAAACTCAACTGGTAATTTTCTCAAGTCTAAATTAAACCAGGGCTTTCCAGGAGGCTCAGTGGTAAAGTATCCACCTGTCAATGTAAGAGATGCAGGAGACATGGGTTCAATCCCTGGGTTCAGAAGATCCCTTGGAAAAGGAAATGGCAATCCACTGCAGTATTCTTGCCTGATAAATCCCATGGACAGAGGCACCTGGTAGGCTACAGTCCATGGGGGTCACAAAAGAGTCACACACAACTTAGCAACTGAACAACTAAATCAAATCAGTATATTCTTTTTCATTTGGAAAAGAGTTATAGAAAGAACTTTTGGATTCAGAGGGGGAACAACTCCACTTTTTAAGAGGTTTCAGAGAGTTGTACTTTCCCCTACCTGACTGCTCTATTTGAAAAGACACTGCTGCTGCTACTGCTGCTAAGTCACTTCAGTCGTGTCCGACTCTGTGCGACCCCATAAATGGCAGCCCAGCAGGCTCCCTCGTCCCTGGGATTCTCCAGGCAAGAACACTGGAGTGGGTTGCCATTTCCTTCTCCAATGCGTGAAAGTGAAAAGTGAAAGTGAAGTCGCTCAGTCATGTCCGACTATTAGCGACCCCATGGACTGCAGCCTACCAGGCTCCTCCTCCATGGGATTTTCCAGGCAAGAGTGCTGGAGTGGGGTGCCATTGCCTTCTCCCTGAAAAGACACTAGTAGTATTAATTGCAAGATGGATCCTTTGAATTAAGGGTAAGTCTAAAGATAAAATTCTCATGCTGTTATTTTCCAATAACCTAACTGATATGTTACAATAATACTTTAAACAAGGGTTTCTACCTGATTAATTATAATTAACTTGTTGAAATGGGTGAAAGGCCATAAAGTCAATGTAAATAAAATTATTTTTATTTAATGAGTAAATTTATTACTTTAGACACTCTGACATTTTCAAAATGCTGATATCCAAAAATTTGGCATAGTACTATATAAAAATACTTTATCTTCAACTAATTGTTAAATTCACTCACTAAGAAAAAATGTTAGCTTATGTCTATTCATCCTTATTTTAAACCATAATTCAAGAGTTTTGTTGCATATCCCCACAATGTTACATTACAACCTGAAGCTTGGCGTTCTGTGTTTGAAGAGTGGTATTCTGCTCCTGTAATGATACTGTCTGCCTCTGAAGTGCAAGAATCTGAGCCTGCAAATTATTGTTCTGTGTTTCAAGTTGTTTCAGTTGAGTTTTCAATGCTTGCTTCTCTGCTTGCAGTGTAGCATTCTGAATAAAGAAAAAACATATTAAAGATAAAAGCATCAACATATTTCTGTTTAACAGACACTAGAATGTTATACAAGTGTTCATTACCATGCTAATCCAAAAAATCTCAACAACCTTAAAAGAGAAAAAGACAAGACATTTCCCCTGTAACCGAAATTGTAAAAAGATACTTAATCTAGGAAAGAAAGCAATACTAAAACCTTAATACTATTGTCTCTGTGTTCTGCCTGTTTTATAATGTCCGAAGAACAACATATTCCATTATAAGTATATTTACTAACAAAAAAAACTAGAATGGGATTGTCAGTTCTGTGATTTTTATGCTACTCAAAAGTGCCCAGAGCAAACAGGGCTGTGTCTAGCCAAGAGACAGTGAACCTTCTGCTAACTCCCCAGAGGCAAATACCCATGTGCACATACACAAATATGTAGCAGTCCCTGGGGTAGCAGCAAAATTAAGTGTTTTACAAACACAATTATTTAGAAGAGAGGCAGGAACAATCTTAACCATCTGTTTAAAAAATTTAGTACATAATAGACCTAACAAATGTTACATACTTTTCTCCAGTGTTTTTTTTTTCATGGTAGAACACACTTACTACAACTGTTTTAGCTATATGACTTCTGGAATGAATCCAAATAAAACATACTGTTTTCAATTTTCCTAATATATAGGATCATATTTCAATTTTATAATTAAATGGCTGAATTGCCATGCAAATCATTATATTTAAAATGTGATGTTTGTTTTAAATATTATATTCTCAGGATTATTTCTAAATAAAAACTCATTTAAAAATTAGCATCAAAAAATATAAACAAAGAATCCTCTAGAAAATCAAAATAAAACTTTAATATACAAGGCCAGAATTTATATATATTGCAACATGCAAAAAAGATTACAACTGAATCACAACAGATATCTTTATCATTATTTTATATTATTGGACAATGACAACATTCACTTTATAGGCTTTCAAGTTATATATACTACATGTCACAGTATAAAAGTTCAATCATGAATTAATTGATATTATACTATAAAATCAAAAGTGAGAAAGAAAAATGCTTTAAAATAAATGTTGACATTGTACTTCTCTTTTGTTCATCTGATCACAAAGGGTAAAAAAAGTTTACACTAGAAAAATAATATGGGATCAGTTCAGTCAGTCAGTTAAGTTGCTCAGTCGTGTCCGACTCTTTGAGACCCCATGAATCACAGCACGCCAGGCCTCCCTGTCCATTATCAACTCCCGGAATTCACTCAAACTCATGTCCATTGAGTCGGTGATGCCATCCAGCCATCTCATCCTCTGTCGTCCCCTTTTTCTCCCGCCGCCAATCCCTCCCAGCATCAGTCTTTTCCAATGAGTCAACTCTTCGCATGAGGTGGCCCAAGTATTGGAGTTTTAGCTTCAGCATCAGTCCTTCCAAACAAAACCCAGGGCTGATCTCCTTCAGAATGGACTGGTTGGATCTCCTTGCAGTCCAAGGGACTCTCAAGAGTCTTCTCCAACACCACAGGTCAAAAGCATCAATTCTTCGGTGCTCAGCCTTCTTCACAGTCCAACTCTCACATCCATACATGACCACTGGAAAAACCATAGCCTTGACTAGACAGAGCTTTGTTGGCAAAGTAATATCTCTGCTTTTGAATATGCAGTCTAGGTTGGTCATAACTTTCCTTCCAAGGAGTAAGTGTCTTTTAATTTCATGGCTCCAGTCACCATCTGCAGTGATTTTAGAGCCCCCAAAAATAAAGTCTGATACTGTTTCCACTGTTTCCCCATCTATTTCCCATGAAGTGATGGGACCAGATGCCATGATCTTCGTTTTCTGAATGTTGAGCTTTAAGCCAACTTTTTCACTCTCCTCTTTTACTTTCATCAAGAGGCTTTTTCATTCCTCTTCACTTTCTGCCATAAGGGTGGTGTCATCTGCATATCTGAGGTTATCGATATTTCTCCCAGCAATCTTGATTCCAGCTTGTGTTTCTTGCAGCCCAGCATTTCTCATGATGTACTCTGCATATAAGTTAAATAAGCAGGGTGACAATATACAGCCTTGACGTACTCCTTTTCCTGTTTGGAACCAGTGTGTTGTTCCATGTCCAGTTCTAACTGTTGCTTCCTGATCTGCATACAGGTTTCTCAAGAGGCAGGTCAGGTGGTCTGGTATTCCCATCTCCTTCAGAATTTTCCAGAGTTTATTGTGATCCACACAGTCAAAGGCTTTGGCATAGTCAATAAAGCAGAAATAGATGTTTTTCTAGAACGCTCTTGCTTTTCGATGATCCAGTGGATGTTGGGAATTTGATCTCTGGTTCCTCTGCCTTTTCTAAAACCAGCTTGAACATCTGGAAGTTCACAGTTCACGTACTGCTGAAGCCTGGCTTGGAGAATTTTGAGCATTACTTTTCTACCGTGTGAGATGAGTGCAACTGTGTGGTAGTTTGAGCATTCTTTGGCATTGCCTTTCTTTAGGACTGGAATGAAAACTGACCTTTTCCAGTCCTGTGGCCACTGCTGAGTTTTCCAAATTTGCTGGCATATTGAGTGTAGCACTTTCTTATATACCATTCTGATATAACAAAAAGGTGCACCATTTTCCACTTATATATGTGAGATATATAAGTATATTCACTTATACTGTTATAGTTCAGCTCTTCAGAAACCAAAATGTACAAGCTCTAATGAGTCTGGGTATCCTTAATATGAAAAACTCCTATAGTCTATAATGAATGGAAGAGATAACTGAGAGTAGATAGGGTATCTAAGAACAAGAGAAGGTTTACAATGGAAAATGATGAAGTTAACAAACATATGTACTAGCAAATCAGCAAAAATTACCAGTCTAATATAGGGTAGCCATCTTTATAAACCCATTATCTAAATGAGTACAATATGTCAACCAGGTAATTTCTCCCCAGTGGAAATTTACAGATGAAGTAAGTGGGAAAAGAGATTCATCTTATAGAATATAACACACCAAGTTTTCTGAAATTAATTTTTAATCCAGGTGATTGATATATAAATATATATGACTGAATAATGAAACATGAATTTTTATATGTAGCTGATAAATACAAAAAAGGATATAAAATAGCTCACTAATAATTTAAAACACACAAATTAAAATATTTTCTATCACTTAAATAGAAATTACAAGGTTGGGAATACCCAATGTCAATCTGGAATAACAGATATTCTATTAGTGGAACTGAAAATTCACTTTTTTGAAAAGCTTTTACAACAGTTTATCAATTAAAATTAAATACACACACAGAAATCTCTCTCTAGATATGCTCTTTGGCCTATCAGTTCTACTGTCAGCAATTTACTACCCTAGGACGTTCCCTGGCGGTCCACTGTTAAGACTCTGCCAGCCCAATGTAGGGGGTGCAGGCTCGATCCCTGGTTGGGGAACTAAGACCTCACATGCTGTGGGTCCAAGAAAGTTAGGGCTTTCAAGGTGGTGGTAGTGGTAAAGAATCCACCTGCCAATGCAAGAGATATA
>NW_011494738.1:1003913-1024350 GCF_000754665.1 Bison bison bison | reverse complement strand
GCAAGAGATATATTAAGAGACTCGGGTTTGATCCCTTGGTCCGGAAGATCCTCTGAAGGAGGGAATGGCAACCCCCAGCAGTTTGGAGAAGGCAATGGCAACCCACTCCAGTACTCTTGCCTGGAAAGTCCCATGGACGGAGCAGCCTGATAGGCTGCAGTCCGTGGGGTCGCTGAGGGTCAGACACAACTGAGTGACTTCACTTTCACTTTTCACTTTCATGCACTGGAGAAGGAAATGGCAACCCACTCCAGTGTTCTTGCCTGGAGAATCCCAGGGACAGGGGAGCCTGGTGGGCTGCCGTTTACAGGGTTGCACAGAGTTGGACACGACTGAAGTGACTTAGCAGCAGCAGCAGCCAGTATTCTTGCATGGAGAATCCGACAGACAGAGGTGCCTGGAGGGCTGTAGTCCATAGGGCTGCAAAGTCGGACTCAGCTGAAACAACTTAGCATGCAGAACATGTTAGGGGTTCCCAGGTGGCACTAGTGGTAAAGAACCCGCCTGCCAATGTAGGAGACTAAATGCGGATTCAATACCTGGATGAGCAAGGGATTCCCCTGGAGGAGGAAATAACAACCCATTCCAGTATTCGGCTGGATAAGGTCCATAGGGTCACAAAGAGTTGGACATAATAGAAGAGAATTAGGATGGAGAAACATGTTATAACATGGATTTTCACAGCAGCAAAATCTGAAAAATAACTTGAATGTCCACTGATATGGAATTTATTTAAATCAATTATGGTAATATATACACAATGGAATAGTATGTGGTCATTAAATAAAATTATATAGCTCTGTATGTGCTAAAATAGATCTAAGATAAAATAATTGAAAAATGGAAATAAGGTCTCAAAAATGTAAATCTGTAAAAGAAATAAAACTCTTATAAATAGATACCTCACAAACATTTTCTGGAAATATAAAACAGTTTTCAGTGATTATTTTTGGATGAAAAAGTAGAAATTAGTAGTGTAAGAGATTAACTTTTGTCTTCATGGCTTAGTTTTCAATAAACAAATTAGAAAACAATAAAACCAAAGTTGGCTTAACGCTCAACATTCAGAAAACTAAAATCATGGCATCCGTCCATCACTTCGTGGCAAATAGATGGGGAAACTGGAAACAGTGGCTGACTTTATTTCTTTCTGCAGAATCACTGCAGATGGTGATTGCAGCCATGAAATTAAAAGATGCTTGCTCCTTGGAAGGAAAGTTATGACCAACCTAGACAGCATATTAAAAAGCAGAGACATTACTTTGTCCACTAAGGTCCATCTCATCAAGGCTATGGTTTTTCCAGTAGTCATGTATGGATGTGAGAGTTGGACTATAAAGAAAGCTGAGCACTGAAGAATTGATGCTTTTGAACTGTGTTGTTGGAGAAGACTCTTGAGAGTCCCTTGGACTGCAAGGTGATCCAACCTGTCCATCCTAAAGGAGATCAGTCCTGAATGTTCATTGGAAGGACTGATGTTGAAGCTGAAACTCCAATACTTCGGCCACCTGATGCGAAGAGCTGATTCATTTGAAAAGACCCTGATGCTGGGAAAGACTGAAGGCAGGAGGAGAAGGAGATGACAGAGGATGAGATGGTTGGATGGCATCACCGACTCCATGGAGACGAGTTTGAGTAAACTCTGGGAGCTGGTGTTGGACAGGGAGGCCTAGCGTGCTGTGGTCCATGGGGTTGTGAAGAGTTGGACATGACCGAGCAACTGAATTGAACTGAATTGAACCACAACTCTTTTACTTGTTAGCACATTAAGTTCTTTAGGCTCACTCATCTTTGAAAATGGTTGCTGAATTATTTTCTACAGTAAATATTTAATAAATTTACTCGGTACATATTTATTAAAAATCTGCTATCTACCAAGCATTGTTTTACACAGAGAAGGCACAGTGATGTAAAAGAAAGACAAGCTACCTGCATTCAGGGAGCTTTTTTATAGTCAAATAGTATATCAGTGAATACAAAAAATTAACTGGTAAAGTTCCGTGAAGAAACTAAGCAAGGCAGTGGTGTGAGAGTAAATGGTTTTAGGTTGGGGACAACTGCTTCAGTGGAGAAGGGGTCAGGGAAAACCCCCTACAGATGACATGTTATGTGAGACCTGAATGTTGACAGAAGCCTGTCACGTGTTCCAGTTAGGGCAAGCAAACAGAAAGGCCATGAAAGAGGAATAAACAGAAAACGCCAATATGACTAGAATTAATTTGCTTATTAAGTACCAGTCACTGTTCTGTTTTCCACATATTAACAGATACCAATATTATCCTCAGATTAATAAACAAGGTAAGTAGAAGACTAATATGGTATAAGGCTAGAGATACAGGCAGGGCAATGTCAAATAGGATCTTATGGATATAGTAAAAAGTATGGAAGTGAAAGTTAAAGTGTTAGTTTAACTTTGTGTCCAACTTCGCGATCCCATGGACTGTATGTAGCCCGCCAGGCTCCTCTGTCCATGGAGTTGGTAGTCATTCCCTTCCCTAGGGGATCTTCCCGACCCAGGGATTGAACCTGGGTCTCCTGCACTGCAGGCCTATTCTTTACTTCTGAGTCACCAGGGATTTCATTATTAATAAAATGGGAAACCACTGAAGATTTTAAGCAGGAAAATGACATGACCTGGATTATGTTTTAAAAATAACTCTAGGGTTTCCTTGGTGGTCCAGTGGTTAAGAATCCACCTTGCTGCAATGCAGGGGACACTGGTTTGCTCCCGGGTTTGGGAAGTTTCCACATGCCACAGGCTACTAAGCCCACGTGCAGCAACTACTAAACCCATGTGCAGCAACTACTGAAGCCTGCAAGCCCTAGAGCCCATGCTCCACAAGAGACACCACCGCAGTGAGAAGCCCACACGCCGCATCTAGAGCAGCTCCCACTCTGCAACTAGAGAAAGCCCGTGAGCAGCAACAAAGACCCAGTGCAGCCAAAAATAAATAAATAAAAAACCTCACAAATTATTTTAAAAAACTCTAGGTTACTACATTGAGAATGGGTCAGTTTGGGCGAGAAGTGAAAGGGGCAGGCCGGTTAGGGTGATACTCTTTTTTAAAAGTCCAGATGAGGGATAAGGGTAACTTAGACTAGAGTGTTAGCACCAGAGACAGAGAGAAATAGATGAGTTTGCATTCTATTTACATGACAGAGTTGACAAAGCTTGCTGATGTGCTTACATGACAATGATGAAGAAAAGAATATTAAACTGTTCTTGTCTTAATACTATACTTAATACTATGAAACAAACTGATCAAGAAAGTATAAAATGAACAAAACTACAAAACCAGATTAGATAAACTTTGTTATATATTCAGTGATCCTTTACCTCTAAAAAACTTTATTCCTTCTAAAATACTTACATTTCTTTCAACTTCAATTAATCTGTCTTTAACTTTCAGAAGCTCTCTAGTTGTTTCTTGACTTTCTCGCTCCCACTTGTCTTCACCAGCAGCTGGAGGAGAGCTCTGAACCATTCTTTCCTCATCCTGTCTCTGTTTGAGAGCCTCATAATTCTTTTTCACCTAAAATTTTATTTTAAAATATCTTTTAAAATTGAAGTATAGTTGATTTATAACATTGTTTTCATTTATTTAAAAAGGGAGAAAACATACCACCAAGGTTATATTTATCATAATTAAACTCCACAACGGTCTGGTGAATGTGAGAGACAGTTTATTTAAAAATATAATAATATATACAATTACCATTATTATCATTATCACAATTTATGCATTGTAAAGTGCAAATGTTTTCCTCTAGAAATATTAATATACCCTGCTTAAGTGTCATGTTGCTATTATTTTGTAATTTCAGATCCTGTTGCTTATGATGAAAATATCACTGAAGAATAGATGAATATAGACTTGTTGCTAAGTACTAACAATTGTTTTTAGAGCTGTTTATAATTGGTTTAGAGATTTCAGAGATCCCCATGTCAAGAACAAAAACTTGACACATATATTAATTTCCCTTAAAAAGAATAACTGAAGCTGAGGAAGTATCTATCTATGTATGGTCTTTTTAAAAGGATTATGTTGCCCAGAATGACCTGTTAATAAATAAATGACTTCTTTATACAGATACTGACCCACATAAAATTACTATTATTCATTTTATAAAGAGTGAATAATCCAAGGATATATCTTATTCAGGGTTCTCTGGTATGATTATAACCAAATCCTACTTTAACAGAGCAAACTCAAAACTAACAAATTGGTCATCATCCAAAATTAATGATTAACTAAATTGCTCTCTTCAATTTAAATTATTGTTATACTGAATTACTAGTTTTTCCTAGGAAATGATTATCATAAATTTCTAACTTAAACCCAAACTTTCTATTAAGACAAGTATATAGATGTTTAAAATAATTCAATGTCTAATGCAACCTCAAGAAAGCTTTATGGCTCAAACTTTGCTACTACTACTGAGTTAGACAATAATTTGAGATTATAGAAAATAAGATGCCCAGATAGAGTGTCACTTAAATCTTGGCAAATGATTGAACAGATGTTCTGAGATCCTGATTTTCCACTTTAAAAAAAAATACTTCTGACACCCTAAAATATAGATGGATAACATAATTTCCAGTCTATTTTACATTAATTTCTCACAGGCTCTTTTTTCAAGGCTTGTAAGAGTTACGGACATATGTCATTATAAAGAAGGGGATGTGAGAATAAAATTCAGAACTTCTCATTTTCAGTCCACTGTTCTGTTAAGTTTCAAAAATGGTCCTTTACCTTATATATCATTAATCAGAATCTTTAATTTATGCTCATATTGAAAATGACATTTTCCATCAGCGTTTTTCAGAGGCAGTGTACAGGTGGGTGTTGCCTTCTTATCTAATTTATTAATTTAAATAAATTAAATGCCTTTTAATTGGGATGTACAGACCATTTACATTTAATGTGATGACTGACATGGTTTGGTTTAAAACTGCTATCTTGCTATTTATTTTCCATTTGTCCAACCTGTAGTTTGTTCTCTCTTTTTTCTTTTTCTGCTTTTAGTTGGATTTTTTGATTCTATGTAATCTCCTTTGCTGGCATTTTAGTTATACTTCTTTGTCATACTATTTTAATGTTTACTTTATACTTATTACTCATATTTAGCTTTCATAGTCTATGTTAACTATGAAACAACTAGAACAGTATAATTAATCAATCATATATTAAAAACTAGAACAGTGCAATTTCAGTTGAATGCATGTTTATGGCAGAAAACTAGTCCAATAATAATAATTTGGAAATATTCCACTTCCAAATGGCTGAAAGTGGAAGACAGTCTCTAACTTTTAGACTTGAAACACATCATATACCAATCCATACTCAAACCCATTTATTTTCTGGCTTAGTATAGTAGCTTCATGAAATTGACTTTATTTGCAATATAGTGATACTGCATAAAGGGCAAAAATTCAGAAAAAGAAAGATGATTAATGAAATGTGGTAACAAGTTTTACTTTATATTTTTTTTAGACAACACTTATGCTGACTAAACACAGTTCTAAAATTCCTTCTGTAAAAAAAATGTTCTGTGTTAATGTCTGAGACAAACACCAGCAATGATGCGCAAATGAGGAACCAATCCTTTTCCTCTCCTGTATGAGAAATTAATCTTTGAGTAACTTTCTCTGGAAACCTGATAAAACTACAATGTTCCATGCTTCCAGTCAAGAAAAATGACTTCTGATGGGTAAATTGTATTTGTACTACAAGAACTATAAATACCTAATAAGAAGCTACATCTTTGGACTTCTCTGAGTGTAGGAACTCTTAAATCTTAAGACTGTGAAGATCTTAAATCCATGCATTTGGAGATGCTGCAAGGGATGATGACTGGTATTAAGCATGACGTCCCAAAGCCAGAGCAGCTTTCACACTTACCCAATGTGAATCTTGTCTTCTTGCGTCTGAACTATCATCTAGTGAGAAGATGACTCTCAGACAAATATGTGAAGAGGGACACCAGATTGTGCCCTACTATTAGCTTATACTTCCTATAGTGCTCTGAACTGAATGGTTCTAAATGTGGCCTATAATAAGCTTGTCAGCCTGAATGTTTGGTTGACTGTAAAACCACTCCAGGTATGACTACAGAGCTAATAAAAGGGAGTAAAAGGCAGAACATGATTCTACCAATCTGCCAAATACTAACCCTATAGAATGGGCAAGTCCCTTCAATTTCAGTTCATTCACATAGGGAAAACAGACAGTAGTCCCTACCTCACATATTTCACTGAATAATTCCAAATAACACAATTAAAAAATTTAGAAAAGACCTCAAATTTTTTAGATCAAGGGCTCTCTTATACCACACATACTGCTTGCCTCTACTTGCTATCCTCACACCCATACTTTTTTTTTAATCAAACTTTTACCTGGAATCTCAATAGGAAAAGAGTGACAGTGAAGTGTCAAAATCACATTGAGAGCTTTTCCCAATGAAGTAAGTCTGCCTCTTCCCCATTCCACTCTCACAATTCCAATATGTGTCTTCATACATATTGAGGGACATTCATACACAAAATAAGATTGAATAAATTATAGCATATAGACAAAATAGTTTGTTATAAACTACATAACAAAGATCTGTTTAAGAACAATCTCAAGTTTAAGAAAAAGAAATAGACAAAACAGTAATAAAATTTTATGTTTCATTTTCTACTTTATACTTTTCTGTCCAAATATCTGACAGGGAATTCCCTGGTGGTCCAGTGGTTAGGACTCGGTGCTTTCACTGCTGGGTCCCAGGTTTAATCCCTGGTCAGTGAACTAAGATCCCACAAGCTGAGCAGTGCAAAAAAGAGAAAAAGTTGACAATCAAAATTCTTTCCAAAAACATCACTTACTGTTTTTAGTTCTTGGCGCAACTGCTGGTTGTAATTTGTGGACTCTTCTAGTCGAGCTTCTAAAGCAGCAATTTTTTCTTCTTTTATTTCAAGAGACTTCTTTAGAGTGGATTCTAATTTTGATTCCAGAAGTTTGTATCTATTATCCAAGTATAAAAAGAGTTCATTACTGGAGGTCAGAAAATTATTTTTAAAGATAATTTATGATTAGATACTGATACATAAATAAGCCTTATAAAATAATCTTTTTTAAAAAAAGAAGCAAATTAAATTATTTTGTTCTTCCTGCCTACTCTCCCTTTTTAACTATTCCTGGTAATGAGGAAAAAAACAAAAAAGCCCTGAGTATACAGCTCCAGATTACAGTCTAGGTTGTCAAAAGCAAAAATTAATGCTACAAAAAGGCATCTGGAGAATCTTAGTCTCAAAATATTTCTTTTAGTTTCATAAGAATAGAATCTACAGGAAGAGTAAGTGGATGGATTAAGCACATTATTAAGCATTTGTCTATGATATTAATATATAATATATTTACACAAGTACATATGAATAGTTAAGACTTAAAGCACTCTGAAGACTACCTTTAGGGCATGGAGAACTTGCAGAATATTAAAAATAAAGAGGGGAGACAACACAGTAAAGAGTCAAGATACTGGTAATAGAACAGAAAGGGGCAGATAGGTTTGAGTGTTAATATTTTAGTTATCTTTCTGATGGGTTCATGAATATTTATATTAAGATTTTTTTCTTTATAAAAAGGATGTCCATGAACATACTCCGAGAGGGAACCACAAACTAGGAATTACAGATTAATCTATTTCTTACACCTGAGAACCTCAATGACTAAACCAAATAAAAACCTGAAATACATATATGAGAAATTCTATCATATTCTGCCTCTTATTGTAATTAATTTGTGCACATATATTTTCTGCTCAATTAGATTTTAAGTTCATTGACAACAGAGAAAAAAAATCTCACTTTGATATTGGCTTGAGTCAACAAACAATTTTAAAGCATGTAATGTGTATGACTCTGGATGTATTAAATTTGTGATGCCTGAGTTCTGACTGTCCAGGTAGAGATGTTCAGTAAGCAGGGAATAATATGCATGTAAGCTGAGATGATGGATAGAATGCTCATGGAATGGATAAGAGGCCTAAGAACCTAACTCTAGGAAACTATATTGAGAGAGAAGGCACAGGACAACAAACTGTTACAAAGGGAAAGACAAAAGTGATCAAAGGGCACTGTTTTCAACTCTACCACTAAATTCACTTTGCTACATTTATACATTCAAGTCCACAATTAGACTATATATTCCACAATGGTAAGAATAAATTCTTGCCAATAAATACAATCTGCATTAATTTTTTCCCACATACATTTATTTATTATAAAATATAAATACTTACTAGAACAGTAATGATGGATAGGCAACAAAATACAAATTATATAATTACAAAAATTCTAATGAAATAAAATCTAGTGTATAACAATATTCTTAACAATACACACTTCTATTCCAGCTGGAATCATGTGGCCAACTGGACGCTAAACAGTAGACTACTTGAAAATCTAATTAACTGATAGACTGTATTTACCATGGGAGAACAGAAATTCTCTTCAAGCCTGTGAATATTTTCAAATTAAAGTGTATATAAGTTAATTTTTTATTGTTTGTTAAGCCCTAGTTTTCTACATTATTTTTCTGCCTTAATTGCTCCACAGTCTCAAAATTAATGCTTGAGCAAAATAAATGACTTCCACAATTCTTCAGATAGACTTAATACTCACCGGTCATCCGTACTTTGCTCATCATGTAAGAGTCGCTCTTTATTTAACCCTATCTTCTCAAGCTCATGAGTTAATTTTTCAAGATCATTGTTCATTTGTTGAGTCTTCAATTTTTCACTCACCAAATCCTTATTTTAAAAGTAATGCAAAACTCACATAAGTGTTGTGAACATAAACATCCAAGAAATTCAGCCAAGATTTCATCCAGGAATACACAAAATTTAAACCAGGAAAGACAGAAAGGCTGTTGCTGAACTTTTTATCAATAAAAAATAGTCAAGCAAAAAAATTATAACCCAGTAATGTTTTCCTTCTTCTATTTTGCTAATACTTTTTAACTTTTTAATGTTAAAAACTAAAAGGAGAAACTCGTACTTGTGATTACACATCTTAGGTTTGAAAAGTGTGGGGGAAACAACACATATCCATTAACTTTTCATACTAAATTAGAACTTTAGTGCATATTTCTTTCATGAATATACGTTGGATACAACACCCTTCTCCCATCACAAGCACACCTCTCCCAGTGGAAAAGGCCTAAGACATTGATCTGAATAACTAGGGGGAATTCTTAGAGATGCGGGGACCAGGAACCTATTGTTCATGTGTGTAGGATTGTAGAACAGAAAGGAAAAAGAAAAAGGATAATAATGATCCCTTTTCAATGTCTCTTTAGCAGAAAGGCAGATTTCCCAGTGCAAGCATCTGCCAGAATGCTAAGTTTTTTTAAATTGAACTTAAAAGGTTATCATATATAGTAGAGCATAGGGATAGCAAATAAACACTATTTGCTCTCTTCTGAGCTACACCAACCATTTATTGCCAATCTACTCCTATAAATTTTAGAATTCTTCATGATACACAGATCCAACCAACTACCAATTGTTCAGTGCTGACCTGATTTGCATTCTCTTGCTTATATTCTCTCAGTCAAAATCCAAGGGACTTTGAAATCTGAAAGATCTAGATTTGAATCCAGAAATCCAAATCTACCATTTTGTTCTTAAATAAGTTACTTAATGTCTCTGAACCTCAGTTTTCTAATCTAATGGAGATAACATAAATAAAGGATTGGTTGTAAAAATTATCCAGTATTTGGCACATAGCTAATATTCAATAACCAGCAATTATCATATTCAGTAAGTTTTGATCATATATTTTAATATTACTTTGAAACAAACATGTAAAATTATAAGAAATAAGTCAGATATTACATGGATAACTTATTACTATAATTTCTTAAAAAATACAATTTGCATTCACTTCTTAGTTTAACAGAAGTGGGAAACTTAGAAGCTTTTTAATTCTAAATTTCTACTTTGAACCATAAATAGATTATACAAATTACCATAATAAAGCTTAAAGAAGTTCTAAATTTAAAAAATTTAAAAATTTGTGTGAAATTTAATTAACTATACTTACCTCTCGTAATGTAACCAAAGTTTTTATATCAATAGTTGCTCTTTTCACAAGCTCTTTATTTTCTTTCTCTAATTCTTTCAGACGAATGCAGGATTCTTTATAAATACCAATCTCTTTGAAAAGGGTTTTGTTTTCTTTTTCCAAATTTCCAATTTTCACATTATTTTCTTCTAATGTGGTATCTTTTATTTCTGCTTGTTGCCGGAGTCTCTTATTTTCCTTCTCCAGTTGTTTTTTATCCTTTTCCAGTTGAGAAGTCTCTTGCTCTAATGATTTATTTTCTTTTTCCAGCTGTTCTAGTCTTTTGCTAGATATTTTTAACTCTTCTAGGTTTTTCTGCAATGTTTGATTTTCCATCTCTAAGTCCTGTAGCTCACTTTCCAATTGTTGGATTTTTTTATTGCTGTTTTCAAGAGCTTTCTGTAGCCTTTGATTTTCTGTATCTAAACCCTGATAACTAACTTCTAAGCGTTCTGTTTTCTTGAAAGATGCTTTCATGAGCTCTAAACCTTTCTTAAGTTGTTCTTTTTCACTTTCCAGTTCTTTATTCTCTAGTTGTAGCTGAGCCATCTTCATGCTTGCACACTTCAAAGATTCCACACTCCTTCGAAGTTCTAAGTTTTCCTCATCAAGCTGGGAATTCTCTTTTTCCAGGGATTCTAACTGAAAAGTGAGGTTTTTAAAGCTATCCAGTGTTTTTTTAAACTTCCTATTTTCTCTTTCTAGCTCTGAATTTTCTTGTTCTAAGGCCTCAATTTTTTCACAAGTAATTTTTAAATTGGTTATCTTTTTCTGTAACAGTTCATTTTCTTTTTCAAGATGATGCAACTCATTTTCAAGTTCTTCTGCTCTTTCTCCTTTTTCTTTATAATGTTCCAATTCTTTTCTGATTTGCCTTTTTTCAAATTCAGTCTTGCTTAGCTTGCTACTTGTTTCTTTGATAGATTCATGGAGAATTTTGTTTTCTTTTTCAATGTCTTTCACCCTTGCTTCAGCACTTATCTGGGAGCGCTGCCTTAAGGAGGACACAGTTTGATTCAGATGTTCATTTTCCTGTTCTAATATTTTAATCTAATTTAGTAAAAAAAAAAAAAAAAGAAGAAAATTTAAAACTTAATGGAACATGAACTAAATATTTTAAAATTACATAGTTTTCCTCCTCCAAAAACTAGCAGGGAAATCAGATCATAAAAAGGTGCTAAAATTGTCTATTTTAATTTCAATTCTGACAAATATTTACTGAGAGATGACCACGTACATGTACTGCCAGGTCTTTAAATTTCATATCTTTAGGGAGTCCGAAATGTATAGAAATGGTTAACAGAGATGAATATTAACCAAAATAATCTTCAGATTATATAGTGGTGATATGTTTCAAATTCAAATATGAGTCTAGATGAAATGTATACACATATCTCCTTGAAGATACATGTTTTTACATTCATTCAAAAAATTTCACAATGCATATATACAGGAAGACCTCAGTAAATACAGTATTTGCTCTATTATATGTGTAGACGTGTGTGTATATATATGTGTGTGTGTGTATTTGTGTGTATTCATTTCCTAAAAGAATTCTGATTTGGAAACATCAAAATAACAATATCCCTGGTACATTTAAAAACTAAAACATCCAATTTATAGTATGGTCTATTATAATGGTAAAGGTTCTTAAAATTCAGTGTGTTAAACAATCAATTCCGAGAAACTTGTAAAAAGAGAGATTCATGCTTAGCTCTAGAATTTTTGTTCCATAGCTCTATGGAAATGCGTATTTTTACAGGTGACCTAAGGACTAACCCTGGGGTTCAGACGGTAAAGAGTCTCCCCTGCAATGCAGGAGACATGGTTCAATCCCTGGGTCGGGAAGATCCCCTGGAGAAGTAGATGGCAGCCCACTCCAGTATTCTTGCCTGGAAAATCCCATGGACAGAGGAACCTGGCAGGCTACAGTCTACAGGGTCACAAAGAGTTGGACATGACTGAGCAACTAACACTTTCACTTTGAGGGCTATAGCTCGATAATATTTAGAAGTAAATAATTTTACTTCTAAAAATTAGAAATTTTAAAACAGCCAGTTATTTAATCTATTTGATTCTCAGTTTCTTCAAGCATAACATGTGAATGACCAATAAAACTTGAGAGCAAGTATGAAAATATACAGAACAGTTGCTGCCACCACTTCAGTGGGATCAGAGTAGAGCTGCACTTCATCCCAATTTCATTCGGGGCCTTTAATATCTGCAGTCTCATTCCACGGACACTTGAAAACCAATTCATGCACAGGTACCATGAAATTTTATATCAGATAATTATTAAGCACACTGACAATTTAAAAAATTCTAAGTTTTCTCTTCAACTTTTCAACAATGCATGGGATAGAAAATGAGGTAAAACTATAGTCACTTTAAAATCTAAAAATTTCTAAAATATTTCATTTAATGTTATTATGAAGATTTTACTTGCACAAACTTTAAAATAACTTTTGTTAATAAGTTTTAAGATATGTTGCTTAATAAAAAAATTTATGAACCTGTCTCTCTGAATTTTCTCGAAGTGTTTCAATCGTTTTTTCAAGCTGAGCTTTTTCCTTCATTAGATCCTTGCTTAAATTCTGACAATTCTGAAGACTTTGCTTTTCTTGAATAATCTCATTTTCAAGGATTTCAACCTGGTGAAAATGAAATCACAAAAAAATGTATCATTAGTACTTCAAAATAGTGGAAGCATGTAAAAACAAAAGCTAATCACTGAATAAAGGGTAGAAAACAATTTTAATACTCAAATAGTGAAATTTAAGAATTTCATAGAAAAATTCAAGTAGTATTTCAAGATAATTTTACCAGCTATCTAAAATATACAGACATGATTATCTTTCTTGTCCTCTGCATCTCTGAAGGCAAATTTCCACTTCTAAACACAAACACAAATACAACTGCATACATACACACATGCCACATGAAGAATACACAAAACATACTGAAAAAACTCCCTTGGATTTGTAAAACGCAAATTTAATTAGTCAAGGAATTTAGTGCACAAGAAGGAAAAGATGAGAAAATGAGACGAGAAGGAACTTGGGTTAAAAAGAGAAAAAAAGGAGACTACTAGAGAAAAAAAGATTTGAGCAAAACTCTAGCAAAGTATGAGGTTAACAAGTATGAAAAAGCAAACTCAACTTCAAAATATGCCATACTAGTGATTTCCCCATTATTATATAACATATTCAAACCAGGTAACCAAAAAAAAAAAAAAAAGAAAGAAAGATTAAGGCATATAAAACATTCCACTTCACGTTTAAATATTACCTAAATCCTTGTAACAACAGTAAGAAACTCTAAGAAGTAATATTAATATCTCAAAAGCATAGAGTCACAAATCTTATTCAATAATTCACATTAAGTTTACACAATAAGGAACCTGTAAGCTATTAATAACTAATCTGGTTCTCACATTACATACTGAAACATATGGACAGTATTTATTTAATTAAACTCATTTCCTGTATTAATGGAATTCAAATGAAACATTCAGTTTACAAAAGATATACAAAGAATTAATCAAAAACTGCTGGAATCACTAATTTACTAATTAGACTTTAAAGTTAATTTCAAAATCAAAATTCCAGATTTATAGTGGCGGCAAAAATAAAACCACTCCAAGTTCTAAATGGCCACTTCTATTTTAACACTATATTCATTGTGAAATGCTTATTTGGTTAATGAATTAAAGATGATGCAAAGAATGTTTTAAAAGACAAAAAATATTTCAAGGAAATCAAAATGTCTATCTGCATTATCTAAGGCAGTGGTTCTCATGGCATGGTTCCACAATAGCAGGATGAGTCTCACCTAGGAACTTCTTGGAAATGAGAATTCTTATCCACCATAGCCCTACCACATTAGAAACTCTGGGCATGAGGCTCAGCAATCCGTATCTTAACAAGTGCTGAAGGTTACTGTGATGAATACCTTCCTATTCAAAGCTATTGGTCTAAAAACTAGGCAGATTTTCATAACCAAATCTAGAAACCGAGAATCCAAAGGAAAAACTAGACATGGCTGACACATGTAGAAGAATATTTATTACAGCATGTTTTTCAGCGACCAAGAACTGGAAACAAAAGTGAAAGCACATTTTGAAGGGTATACATGATGGAGGGTATTCAAGATAAAAATATCATGTACGTCTTTATAATACGACTCCAGTACTTTGGCCACCTCATGCGAAGAGCTGACTCATTGGAAAAGACTCTGACGCTGGGAGGGATTGGGGGCAGGAGGAGAAGGGGACGACAGAGGATGAGATGGCTGGATGGCATCACTAACTTGATGGACGTGAGTCTGAGTGAACTCCGGGAGATGGTGATGGACAGGGAGGCCTGGTGTGCTGCGATTCATGGGGTTGCAAAGAATCAGACACGACTGAGCGACTGAACTAAACTGATACTGTGTGTATGTGTTTGTGTAGGTAGAAAGATATGCACAAATAAATTACTTGGTCTAACTGTCCCACAACAGGAAAATAAGAGTATCTCAGAGATATTGCAAGTTTGGATCCAGACCACTGCAATAAAGTAAGTATCGCAATTAAATGAGTCAAATGAATATTCTAAAATCTATGTTTATCCCACACTGTAGTCTATTAAGTGTGCCATACCATTATGTCTAAAAAAACAATGTACATACCTTCATTAAAAATTCACTGCTAAAAAAAAGTTAACCATCACCTGAGCCTTCAGCAAGTTTTAATCTTGTTGGGGGAGTGTCTTGCCTAGATGCTGATGGCTGCTGACTGATCAGGGTAGTGGTTGCTGAAGGCTGGGATGGCTATGTAATTTCTTAAAATAAAACAATAAAGTCTGCTCTGTCAGCTGACTCTTTCTTTCATGAACAATTTCTCTGTAGCATGCAAGGCTACAAAAACTTTTTTTTTCAAAATTGGAGTCACTTCTCTTAAACACAGCCACTGTTTTATCAGCTTTATGTAATATTCTAAGTCCTCTGTTGATATTTCAACCATCTCCACAACATCTTTAACAGTAGACTCTGTCTCAAGAAACTTTCTTTACTCATGCACAAGAAGTAACTCTTAATCCATTTATAGCTGTATCATGAGATTGCAACAAAGCAATCATATCTTCAGGCTCCATTTCTAGTTCTGGTTCTCTTGCTAATTCCTCCACATCTGCAATTACTTCCTCCACTGAAGCCTCTAAGTCATCCATGAGGGGTAGAATCAACTTCTTCCAAACCCCTGTTAACGTTATTTTTAACTCTTCCTATGAATCACGAATGTTCTTAATGGCATCTAGACTGCTAAGTTCTTTTCAGAAGGTTTTCAACTGACTTTGCCCAGATCCATCAGAGGAATCACTTTTGATGGCGGCTACAGCCTTACAAAATAAAGAGTAAGACTTCAAAGTCAACTTACTCTTTAATCTATGGGCCACAGAATGGATATTGTGTTAGTAAGCACGGAACAACATGAATCTCAATCCTAAGTCTCTAACAGAGCTCTTGGGGATCAGGTACACTGTCAGTGAGCAGTCATATTTTGAAAGAAATTTTTGTTTGAGCAGTAGACCTCACAAGTGGGCTTAGAATAGTCGATAAGCCATACTGTAAACAGATACGTTGTCATCCAGGCTTTGTTGTTCCATCAAGAGAGTACAGGGAAAGTAAGTACAGAGAACAGATTAAGCAGAATTCTTAAGGGCCCTAGGATTTTTGAAATTGTAAATGACCACTGACTTCAAGTCACCAGCTTCACTAGCCTCTAACAAGAGAGTCAGCCTGTCCTTTAAAGAAGAAAAAATTATTTACTTGGCTATGCCAGGTCTTAGTTGTGGCATGCGGGATCTTTAGCTGTGGCATGCAGGATCTAGTTCCCTGACCAGGAATCAAGCCTAGGCCCCCTGCATTGGGAGTGTGGAGTCTTAGCCACTGGGACCACCAGGGAAGAAACCTGTCCTTTGAAGCTTTGAACCTAGGCATTAATTAAACTCTTCCAGCTATGAAGTCCTAGATGGAATCTTGTTCCAATAGAAGGTCGTTTGTCTACGCTAAAAATCTAGTTTAGTGTAGTCACCGTAATTATATCTTCTGGAAAACTAAATACAGCTTCTACATTAGTACATGTTGTACTTTTATGTTACAGAAACCTCTCTCCTTCAACCTCACAAACCAACCTCTAAAAGATTAAAAGTTTTCTTCTGAAGCTTCCTCACCTCTCTCAGCCTTCACAGAATTGAAGAGAGGGCCTAGCTCTGGATTAGGCTTTGGCTTAAAGGAATGCTATGGCTGGCATGTCTTCTATCCAGACCACTAAGACGTTCTCCATATCAGCAATAATGCTCTCTCATTTTCCTATCATTCAAAGTTCACTGAAAGTACTTTTAACTCAAGAACCTCTCTGCATGCACATCTTGGCTGACTGGTGTAGGCAGCCTACCTTTCAGCCTATCTCAGCTTTCAATACTCCTTCCTCACTGTTCTTAACCATTTCTAGCTTGTGATCTGATTGTGAGAGTGAGAGATGTGCAACTACTCCTTTCACTTGAACACATACAGGTCACTCTAGGGTTATTAGTTGCTAATTTCAATACTGTTGTGTCTCAGGGAATAGGGAGGTACAAGGAGAGGGAGAGAGATGGGGAAATCACCAGTCAGTGGAGAAGCTGGAACACCACATCACTTGATTAAGTTCACTGTCTTACATGGGTGCAGTCTATGCCACCCAAACACAATTAAAATACTAACATCAAAGATCACTGATAGAGATCACCATGCTATGCTATGCTATGCTCAGTCACTTCAGTCGTGTCTGACTCTGTGTGACCCCATAGACGGCAGCCACCAGGGTCCCCTGTCCCTGGGATTCTCCAGGCAAGAACACTGGAGTGGGTTGCCATTTCCTTCTCCAATGCATGAAAGTGAAAAGTGAAAGCGAAGTCGCTCAGTCATGTCTGACTCTTAGCGACCCCATGGACTGCAGCCTACCAGGTTCCTCCATCCATGGGATTTCTGACAGAGATCACCATAACAAATACAATAACAATGAAAGAGTTTGAAATATTGTGAGAATCACCAAAATGTGACACAGAGACATGAAGTAATAGTAAACGCTATTAGAAAAACAGTGCTGAGAGACTTGTTTGAAGCAGGGTTGCCTCAAACTTTCAAGTTGTAAAAAACAACAACAGCAATTACCTGTGAGTGCGATAAAAGTATTATGCAATAAAATAAGGTATGCTTGTTATTTCTTTTCAAAGTCTACTTAAATTCAGGTTTCATAATCCCTAAACTGTGGCCTCTAAATACCACTGTTGACTAAAAGAAAGAAGGGCTTTTTAGAGAAATGGCTGTGTCCAGGTCTGAAGCAGGAATGTTTCAAAAGAACCTAGAACACGCTGTCACAGCAGAAAGCAAGGAAGCTCTCCAGGAGTGCTTAGGTCATGTCATAAGGATTCAGGTAGCGGCTTAAAAGAGTTGGGAGGGTAAGAAAAATACAATGTATTAAAATACATCAAATATTTTTAAATTTGTGAGTTTATTATGACACCACAACAAACTCAATAATTATCTCAGGAGGATATGAGAGAACCAATTAATTACTAGGAAACTGGTAAATTAAGGACAAGAATCAAACATTCATCCCACTTAACCCACCCTAAGAGTTGTTCCTCCAAGTAACTAACAGTGGTTTATTTTTAACCCAGTATTTTTTTTTTTTTAAAGTTTTCCTTACAGAAACACTCTAGCTACCAAATAAAGAACGGATGATATAATATCAGGATTTTGTACCCTCTGATTAATTAAGGGATCTAAACCAATGATTTTCTATGACTACAAACATCACTTTCTTCAACAGAAAAACTACTAGGAAACAAGAGTAAATCTATAGACTAAAACAGACTTAAGGGACACATCAACAGATTGAACATACCAATCTTATTTGGATTTATATTTAAAAAATATTTGAATATACTTATATTCAAAAAATATTAAAAAAATTTTTTAAATTTTATTTTAACTTTACAATATTGTATTGGTTTTGCCATATACCAAAATGAATCCGCCACAGGTATACATACATGTGTTCCCCATCCTGAACCCTCCTCCCTCCCCATACCATCCCTCTGGGTCGTCCCAGTGCACCAGCCCCAAGCATCTGCTGATCAAAAGCTATAATTTTTTAAGTGTGATATCATCACTGTTCTTTTTTAAAATTCCTTTTTAGAAATTTATACAGAGATATTTATTGGTAAAACACTACCATGTCTAGGACTCACTTCAAAATTATCTGGTGGTTGCATGGAGAGTATCAAGGGTAGAAGTAAGATTAGTTGTGAGATAATAACTGTTGAAGTTGAATGAGTCTAAGAATGCATTCACTTCATATTTATATAAGTTTGAAATCTATATAATCAGTTAAAATAATATTGAGGGTACAATAAAAGTTGGAAAATAAATGTTCTATCTAAACACTATTTATTTATACTTTTACATATATCTTTTTTACATTATATTGAAAATTAATTTTTATACCTTCTTACTTAGTCTTTGATTTTCTTTTTCAATTTTCAGGATTTTGGAGCTGGTGCCTTCAGCAGAATCCATGGTACTCCGAAGCTCTTCTACAGTTTTTGTCAAACTCTGATTTTCCATCTCCAACTTCAACAATCTACTTGATGTCAATTCATTCACCTCATGGCCCAAGGATTTTTGTGGTGCTGTAATATTGAAAAATATGACACTGGTAAAACTATGCTTACTCTTCACTATTTAAAATATTTAGTGTAAATACACTAAATCATCTGATCCTTAACTTTATAAAAAATTAATAAAGTTATACAAGATAGACACAATGAAAAAAGAGAGATAAATACAGGTAAATCTTTAAATTCTAAAGCATTCAGAAGTGGGGGCTTTCCTGGTGGCTCAGTGGTAAAGAACCCGCCTGCAATGCAGGAGACGCAGGAGATGAGGGTTCAATCCCTGGGTTGGGAAGATGCCCTGGAGAAGGAAATGGCAACCCACTCCAGTATTCTTGCCTGGAGAATCCCATGAACAGAGGAGCCTGGTTACAGTCCATAGGGTCGCAAAGAGTCAGACACAACTGAAGCTACTTAGCATACACACACATATACGCATCCACAAGCATTCTAGTGGGAAAAAAAGTACAAAATTTAGACTGAAGTGACTAGACTTTTAGTCCTAATTCCATGAGAAAGCAACTTTAACCTCAATGAATCTTAGGTTACTTGGACCAAATATAGTTACTATCCTGTGTATCTAACAGAGTCATTGTGTGACTCAAATAAGTATAAAGCATATTCTATGCCACACCTTCAAAGATTAAAAAAGTAAAACAGTTTGAAGGGGAAAAAAACTCCCAATCTGATTCTGAGAAAGGCGAGACAGTACTATACACAGGTCACTTCAAAAAAGTCTTTCTCTAAATGAAGGATCTAGCTAATTAAGTATAAAGAGCAACATGCAGTCCATTTTGCCAATGGAAATCATCTTTCTAAGCAGCTTTTGGAATTATTTTTTTTAATATAAGAAAACTCAGTTTCAACTTCTGGAAACGTTTTCCAGTAAGCCAAAAATAATTATTTTCTAATAACTGTATGACAGACTCATTAAATATTTTGAAGTTATATTAGGATTCACAAAAGAAATATGACACTTAGAATTTATTTTGAAATCCTAGATTTCAGGAAAGGAAATGAACAGAAATACGGGAGGGCATTTCTAGGTCTGTCTACTTTGTGTATGTTTGAAATCCTCCATCATAAAAACCAAACACACACACACACACACAAACCATGTATCCCCACAAGTTATATGTTCTTTTTTAAAAATCAGATAGAGTAAAATATCTCCTAGGATTTAAGAAAGCCTCAATTCTTATTTCAAGTTTTTGTTCTAGTCAGCACACACTCTTAATCTTTTATTAAAAGCTGGTATCATAGATAGTCACTGACTTCATAAATGTTATTAGTTGTCCATGTCTTCTTAAGTAAAACTCATTTCAATTAAACAAGATTAGGCTACAAAACATGATATGCCTTAATAAAACTTTCAATACTACGTGCTTCAAAGAAACTTCAAGCCATCCTACAGAGAATAAAAAGGATGCATAAAACACATTTTTAACATGGGAGAATGTCTGTGTTATATTTTGGACGAAAAAAGGAACCCTGACTGTACATAAACACTGATGATGATATATAAAATAAATGTGTGTGTAGAAAAATTCTAGAAGCAAATTTTGTGAAATGTAAAAGTCAAGAAATTATTAATGACTTTGATTTCCTTCTTTACATTTTTCACATTCAACAA
>NW_011494738.1:1003007-1003813 GCF_000754665.1 Bison bison bison | reverse complement strand
ACATTCAACAAATTTTCTAGAAAGTTCCTTGTATAGTTAAAAAAAAAAACTACACTATACTAATATTCTGTTCTATGACTGCAACAAAACAACTGATATAATAATAATAAAAGACTCAAATGCTATTTACAAGGTGTTCTAAAGAGCTTCATTAACAAATTCAACCCTCACAACAACCCAACCAGATAGTCCTTACTATTACTGTCCCTACCTAACAGCCGAGAAAACTCCTAACAGTGTAATTTTAACTACTTGAGTAGTTCAGTACAGTTGCTCAGTCGTGTCCAACTCATTGAACCACATGAACCCCATGAACCACACCATGCCAGGCCTCCGTGTCCATCACCAACTCCTGGAGTCCACCAAACCCATGTCCATTGAGTCGGTAATGCCATCCAACCATCTCATCCTCTGTTGTCCCCTTCTCCTCCTGCCCTCAATCTTTCCCAGCATCAGGGTCTTTTCAAATGAGTCAGCTCTTCACATCAGGTGGCTGAAGTATTGGAGTTTTGGCTTCAGCATCAGTCCTACCAAAGAACACCCAGGACTGATCTCCGTTAGGATGGACTGGTTGGATCTCCTTGCAGTCCAAGGGACTTTAAAGAGTCTTCTCCAACACCACAGGTCAAAAGCATCAATTCTTTGGCACTCAGCTTTCTTCACAGTCCAACTCTCACATCCATACATGACCACAGGAAAAACCATAGCCTTGATTAGATGGACCTTTGTTGACAAAATAATGTCTCTGCTTTTTAATATGCTGTCTAGGTTGGTCATAACTTTCTTTCCAAGGAGTAAGCGTCTTT
>NW_011494738.1:988547-1002907 GCF_000754665.1 Bison bison bison | reverse complement strand
ATCTACAGTGATTTTGGAGCCCAGAAAAATAGTCAGCCACTGTTTCCCCATCTATTTGCCATGAAGTGATGGGACCCAATGCCATGATCTTAGTTTTCTGAAGTTGAGCTTTAAGCCAACTTTTCACTCTTCTCTTTCACTTTCATCAAGAGGCTCTTTAGTTCTTCTTCACTTTCTGCCATAAGGGTGGTATCATCTGGATATCTGAGGTTATTGATTTTCTCCCGGCAATCTTGATTCCAGCTTGTGCTTCCTCCAGCCCAGAGTTTCTCATGATGTACTCTGCATAGAAATTAAATAAGCAGGGTGACAATATACAGCCTTGACGTCTTCCTTTTCCTATTTGGAACCAGTGTGTTGTTCCATGTTCAGTTCTAACTGTTGCTTCCTAACTTGCATACAGGTTTCACAAGAGGCAGGTCAGGTGGTCTGGTATTCCCATCTCCTTCAGAATTTTCCTCAGTTTCTTGTGATCCACACAGTCAAAGGCTTTGGCATAGTCAATAAAGCAGAAATAGATGTTTTTCGAACTCTCTTGCTTTTTCCATGATCCAGAGGATGTTGGCAATTTGATCTCTGGTTCCTCTGCCTTTTCTAAAACCAGCTTGAACATCTGGAAGTTCACAGTTCACGTACTGCTGAAGCCTGGCTTGGAGAATTTTGAGCATTACTTTACTAGCGTGTGAGATGAGTGCAATTGTGCGGTAGTTTGAGCAATCTTTGGCATTGCCTTTCTTTGGGACTGGAATGAAAACGGACCTTTTCCAGTCCTGTGGCCACTGCTGAGTTTTCCAAATTTGTTGGCATATTGAATGCAGTAGAAAACATTTAAATCTGAATTGTTTTCTTTGTAACTCCATTCACATGGAATACAATTAAAAAGTTCCACAAATGTTTTATGTAACACCTCTTGGCAAGTTCACTGGCTGAATATCATCACTTACTATCAAGTCAATTTACATGAGGTCCTAGAACTTGGAATTAGGTTCCCAAGTGTAAAATTAGGAAAAGCCTATTCTAAAGGAGATCAGCCCTGGGTGTTCTTTGGAAGGAATGATGCTAAAGCTGAAACTCCAGTACTTTGGCCACCTCATGCGAAGAGTTGACTCATTGGAAAAGACTCTGATGCTGGGAGGGATTGGGGGCAGGAGGAGAAGGGGACGACAGAGGATGAGATGGCTGGATGGCATCCCCGACTCGATGGACATGAGTCTTAGTGAACTCCAGGAGCTGGTGATGGACAGGGAGGCCTGGCGTGCTGCAATTCATGGGGTCGCAAAGAGTCGAACACTACTGAGCGACTGAACTGAACTGAACAGTAATAAATATGACAAGTCATCTGCAGAAGTTACCATTTTTAAGCACCAAGCTATAAGCTCTTAGAGCCTGGTACAATAAAATAGGTATAATAACATAAATATTGGGTAACTGAGGAATTAGGGAACCAGTCTAATTCAAATAAATGTGACTGGGGTATAATTTCAATAAAGTTTTAACACAAAAGGCCACATTCTATGTGTGTGTCCAGCTTTAATAAAGAGAACAAGTTAATGTGGAGGCAGAGACATAGAGCCAAAAGTTAAATATTTATCTGAGGTCTTTTATTACCTCCCAAGCATAAGTGGGCTTGAGCAACTGGTAAGTATAATCCTAAAATGGCGATGACACATATGGATGAAAGTAACTGTAAAGATCCTTCAGTTGCTTTATTCTGGCTACATATTCACCAAAGAATATTCCCATTACATGCTGATGTCCTATATAGGTTTGTCTACAGTCAAAGAACAGGTTGACCAGTAAATATGACTCTTCTGTTCTATTTAGTAGATGATTATATCTCTCAAAATACATTAATAAACTGATACCCCCACTTCTTGGGATATTAACATGAAATAGTGCCTAAACAATGGATCAAATCTGTTACTGCACTCAAAGTTGAGCTGTAAGACACGCAGAGAAAAGGATCAAACTCAGAATTGTGGAAATTAATATATTCTTTGGTGAAATCCTATCTAGGGAGATATCTGGTCTTTTGAGACATTTCCAGTCAAGGAAAATAAAGAACAGTAAGAAAATATCCAAAAATGTAAGCATAAATGTCATTTATTCATTCATCCATTTAAATAAAACAGTATCAGAAATACCTTCAGAAAGTTCACTAGTTCTAGATATTTGTTCCAGTTCCCAGCCAAGATGTAATGATTCGTCCATACTTTGCTTCTGTGCCATTTCCAAAGTCATATTTTCTTCCATTAGTTCTTCAATCTTTTTTCTATCCATATCACGTTCCTTTTTTATTGGCAGAGTAGGGAGAGAAAAGAAAGCTAAGAAACTGTACAATTTCAAGCTGATATTGTATTACTTTATAACTTTTAATTATCAGAAACTGTATGAGTTAAATTTTGAGTTCCTTAAAATTTTTACAATTTGAAGCTCTTGATAATAATTATAATTATTATTGCTGGTCATTAAACTGATCAGTTGTCTGACCTCCTTTTAAAGTGATTTTTGGGGACACTGAAAACACTTCTTCATAGTCATTATATTGTTCTAGTCACATAACAAATGACTTCCAATCCAATGCTAAATTTTAGCGATAGTTGTATTTCTATAGTCTAAAAAAATGTTTAACAATAGCTTATTAGGGTTTTCTGAAAAGAAGTAGAAAAATTAATAAATAATACCCCTTTGTAATAAAGGCAGAAATTTCTACTACTCCTGAACTTACATAAAATCAGGAGCATCTAATTTATTTAGTTCTCACTTTTCTGTTAAGACCTTAAGGACACTAGCCATCCTTATCACTATAGGGAAATCAGATGAATCTTAGAATTTTTACTTAGAAGCTATGTAATGGATCTACCTTATACACTTACCATTTCCATATCATGCAGTTTAGCTTTCAGTTGTAAATTCTCTTTTTCTAATTCATGCAATTTATCAGAACGAGCTCGAGTTCCTTCTAATTGGTCTTCCAACATGGTTTTCGTTTCCAATAAAACTTGATTGTCTTCTTTTAATTCCTATAAAAATTTCAAGTAGGCATTATTGGTCACAAATATGTGAATATGAGAATTTTTAAAGTTCTGAAACATAAAAATTCTTTTTTAAAAAATAAGACATTAAGCTATCTTTATCAACAGGTCTATGCAAGAGTAAAGGTACTGAGTAACAAATATAGTTGGTTTCATTTTATTTCCCAGAATTTAAATTATTATGTAAACAGGGGAGGGAGATGGAAGTTTCAAAAGGGAGGGGATATATGTGTAGAGTTGACTCATTGGAAAAGACTCTGATGCTGGGAGGGATTGGGGGCAGGAGGAGAAGGGGACGACAGAGGATGAGATGGCTGGATGGCACCACCGACTCGATGGACATGAGTCTGAGTGAACTCCAGGAGTTGGTGATGGACAGGGAGGCCTGGCGTGGTGCGATTCATGGGGTCGCAAAGAGTCGGACACGACTGAGCGACTGGACTGAACTGAACTGAACTTATGACTGATTCATGTTGAGGTTTGACAGAAAACAGCAAAATTCTGTAAAGCAATTATCCTTCAATAAAAAATAAATTAATTAAAAAATTGTGTAAACAAATACTCAGCACCTATATTAGGATGTGTAATACTACTATAATTTCACATGAAATTGTCAGGGTATATTTAAATTCCTAAGTCACAAGGATAAGGAACTCATATATGTAGTCTAGATTTTTAAGATGCAAATCTACGTAGAACTGGGGCTTAATTTATTTAATAAAATAGATTTAAGTTTCTCTCTACTTGAAAGTGAAGAGTTTGGGGTTTTGAGTAAAATACCAAGACTACAATCAATATTCAAGTAAATCATAAACCAAGGCTTTATCAAAAAATACTTTGCATAAACCTCTTAAAATTCCTATGTATGTTTTGAAGACATATTCACAAATCTATATTGCTAAGTTATATGCCTGCCGTTTATAAGCTGGTCAAGCAAAAGTATATTAAAACAATGGCACACATGAGGACCCTTGAATAGTCCTACACATGCACCCATTTAAAAAAGTATTAAAAGAATTAACAAGCAGCTTGTCCTTGCACTCTATTGGGTCTATTTTCTGGTAACATTCAGGCTAAGTTTTAACTTTCTCTTACAATGTTTTCACTTGATATTGCAAACTCCTTCTTTCTTATCCCCATACTGAAACCGATGAAAATCTCCTCTATTTACAAAGAAGAAATCACTGAGAAAGGAAAAAAGAACGCAAGAAGCAAAGATTTTCAAATTCTTGCTATCAAATTCAACTTTATGTTACATAGAATTGCAACCATTAAATAATAAAAATTGCTTTTCTTCGAACTTGTTCATATAAAGAGACAAATGACATTGGGGAGGTGAAGGAAGAGAGAGGAGAAGAGGAAGACAGATACTGATTTTGCTTTCATTGATCCTAATTTAGTAGTCTGAGTTGAGCAGCAATCAGAAGCATTCACTTCTAGGCATGAATTTAAAATTAGGAGAGGCATATATACTTTAACTTCAAAGTCTTCCCTACCTGTAATGCTAATTAAACAAAGGAATGAAATAAAACCTCCAATGAGTAGCGACCAAAAATTCCTTTTGACAAGTCTAAACAATATGCTGATCTATCATAAAGTAATCACCTGATGGTATTACAGTTTGCTCAGTGTTAATCACCTGATTGGTATTACAGTTCGCTCCATGTTTCAAGAGTTCTTTACATTTATTAAAATGCATTTTAAATGCATTTTGAAAAATTGTAACACTTTTCAAGAAAAAAATTGTGAATTGTTTAAATTATGCAACATACCTCAACTCTTGCCTTATAAAATTCAATATCATGTAGTCTCTCTTTGTATCTGCTGACTTCACTTTCAAGCTTATCAACTCTGACGGCCTTCTCCCGAAGTGCATCTAATTCATCTCGATACATTCTTGCAGAACGAGCATCCGAAAGCAAATTCATGTTCTAAATATAAACACATACTAATATTTAAAATATTATTCTTTATTTTCAAATTGATAATGCTTAGGTTGTGCAATCTGATGATTTTACAAAAAAGCCCCAATTATTTCTGTCCTTTAAAAGTGTGAATTTTTATGGGATGAGGAAGCTGAGTGGTTAAGGAAACAGACTGCTAAAAGTGTGAATTTTCTGGTATAAATATTATACCTTATTTTTTTTAATGCAGATATATAAAGTCTTTTTTTTTAAACCAAGAGTAAGAAGTATTTTAAAAATATACACTTCTATGCAAATATAAAAACACATGCATACATACAAGTTTTTATATATAATGTTCAGTACTAAGATTGTAAAAAATACTCAGGACATTTTAAATTAAGTAAATCTCTTAACATAACTGTTTGCAACGAATTTAAGGTTAAAAGCTAACTTCAAAATATAAGATAGTAAAAATACAGACGAGGCAAACTACTACAAAAATTGATCATTAGTTACTTTAGAGAAATGTTTCTATCCAGATATGTTACCAAAATCCTGCTAAGTTTTTAAATACTTCCACATGAATGATTACTTGCATATGATTAGTATACACCTCTACATCATTTGAAATAAACATTAAAATACAAACTTTAAAAAGTCCTCTTGCAATCCTTTGAATAACTATAATTGAAGCATGATCCAGAGACATGTGTCAGTCCCTGAAAGCCTTCTGGGGAGTTCATCAGGTCAAAACTATTTTCATAATAATACTAAGACTGTACTTGCTGTTTCACTCTCATTCTCTTATGAGGGTACAGTGGAACTTTCCAGAGGCTACACAGATGGCATGTTATTAACTTAACAGACTGAATGCAGAAACAGATATGAGAATCTGGTAGTCTTCAATTAAGGGAGGCATTAAATAAAGAGATTTGCAAAAATATAAACGATTACTATGCTTCTAATTTTTTTGTTGTTTTGGAAAACAATGGTTATTTAGTTGCCATACAATTTTTATGTTAACATGGAATGGGCTGAGTATTATTTTCAAATGAATTAATAAATGTTTTTAAATTACTAGTTTAAATTTCAAATATAGTAAATTCCAGTAAAGGGAATTCACATTAAATAATCCTCATTAATTTTTAAGAGTAAAGAAGGGTCTTGAGACAAAAAAAGATTGAGAATCACTGTTTTAGATGGAACACAAAAAACCCTGCTACCAAGCAGTGAACAGCAGCCACAGCATATCTAAAACTAAAGGTTATGATCCCTAGATTCATTCACCTAGAAAGGTCCCAGGTTTATGATCCCACAACTGAAGCAACCCTGGAATTTAAAATGGCGGCTTAGGGGAAGTAAGGACAAGAAAGAATTTTCCAGCCTTATCCCAATCTTTATCATTTATGGCTTAAAGAAGACCTCTTGCACTACCTTCAAATGAAAACAAAACATTACAGAGTAATTAAAAGAAGCAAATTCTTAAATAGTCTTAGTTCATGATGAAAAAACACAAAACTTCAGAAAAAATAAAGACATTTAAAAAAGTGTAGGATCTACATGGTAGAAAAAGAGAAAAATTAAAATGCATTCTATTCTATGGAAGTTAACATAAAGCACCGTAAGAGAGCAGAGACTTAGGGAAACATACATAAGCAGCACAGTTTAGCAGTAGAGGTGTTCCAGCTGTCAAGTCCACAGAAGCCAATACATAAAAAAGGGAAACCTGGAACTGTCCTAGTCCTAAGAGGTTCCCTGAAATCTCAGCAAGGTTTGAATAGCACACTGATAGAGAAAAAAGAAAACTCCAAAGTTCTTTCCAGTTTTGATTTCTAGTTTTGGCTCTGGCATTTCTGAAGACAGAAACACTGAAAAAGTCATTATATTTCATTAAACCTCAGTAAGCAGTAAGGCAAATGTTGTAAATTATAAGGAGAAAACTCAATTTCCAATTGATATTATATAATGAAAGTTCCAGGTACAAACCTCTTGCTGCAGCCTTTTTAGCTCTATTTCCATTTGCTCTAGTTCTTGTTTACAGTCCAACAATTGTTCAGTCTTTTCCTCCCTGAAATGCAAAAAATATTTATTAAATAAAAAACTTTGTGCTTTGAAAACTATGATCATCTGAACTAATACAAATACACTATTATTATTAAATATCTAATTTAACATAATATTGGTCATGACCTCAAGCTGGGGAAAAAGACAAAGAAATTGGTATTAAGAATTTATATGGTTGGATGTCATCAGACTCACCCTTAAAGTTCTCCAAATGCTAATAACCTCAATGATTAATGTCCTCATAGTTCATAATGTAGCTTCTTTTTCTTCATCTCTTCTGTCATTTCCTGATTCCCATCTCCTTACTCTCTCTCCCTCTCTGTATTGTCACAGACAAATCAGCTGGAAGAGTTTTTAAGCAAGGCAATACTAGCTGGGTCTGAGACTTTAAGGGTCTCCAGACTATTTTCAATATTTACAATGACCTAAGGAAAATAATACAGTGCCACACAGATATGTAAAATCTTTGACTCTATTAGTTTCTACCCTGAAGTCTGGACACTTTTGTATTTCTCCTGTAACACTTTTTTCTTTTTACACTGTGTTCTAACTCCCATTTTCTATCTCTCCTTTAGAGCCAAGCTCCTCGAAATAAGTCTCCACTCATTATCTCTACTGTCCACCTTCTGTTCTTAAATAATAAAAAATAAATGTTCATTATGTAGAACAATCTGCTTTTGACATCTCATATGTGCTTATATTTAAGTTTTTTCACAGAGAAAATTTTTATTGAAGTACAGCTGATACACAATGTTATATAAGCTACAGGTTATTGTGATTCACAATTTTTAAAAGTTATACTCCATAAAATATTAGCTATATTCCCTGCATTGTACGACATATCCTTATTTTATACATAAATAAATATAGCTTATTTTATACATAAGTTTTACCTTTAATCCTCTACCTCTATATTGCCCCTCTCCACTCCCTCTTCCCACCAGTAATCACCTGCTTCCTGTATCTAAAAATCTGTTTTTCTTGTTACATTCAGTAGTTTTATTTTTTAGATTCCACATATAATTGGCATCATACAGCATTTGTCCTTGTCTGATTTATTTTACTTAGGATAACAACCTCCAAGTCCATCAGTGTTGTTTTATTCATTTGGCTGTGTTGAGTCTTAGCTGCTGCACGAGGGATCTTCATTCCATTGTGCAGGCTCTCTAGTTGTGGCCTGAGGGCTCTGGAGTGCAGGAGCTAAGTAGCTGCAGTGCACAGGCTTAGCTGCTCTGTGGCATGTGGGATCTTAGTTCCCTGACCAGGGATCAAACTTGTGTCCCCTAGATTTCAAGGCAGATTCTTAACAACTGGACCACCAGAGAAGTTCCATGTTTTTAAAATAGCAAATTTTATCCTTTTTATGACTGAGTAGCATACCATTCTCTCTCTCTCTCTATATATATATATTTTCTAGACATCTTCTTAATCTAATCATCTGTTGATGGACACTTAGGTTGCTTCCATATCATGGCAAGTATAAATAATGCTACTATGAACACTGGGGTACATGCATCTTTCTGAACACCACATTAACAAACTGATTAATAAAAACCATACGATCATCTCAGTAGGTGCAGAAAAAGCTTTTCACAAAACTCAGTACTCATTTATGATTAAAAAAACTCTGCAGAAAGTGGGCACAGAGAATAATAAACTATATCCAACAAACCCAGAACTAACATCAGACTCAACAGTGAAAAGCTGAACACATTTCCATTAAGATCAGGAACAAAAAACAATGCCCACTCTTGGCACTTTTATTCAACATAGTCCCAGCCACAGCAATTAGACAAGAAAAAGAAAAGGAATGCCAATTTAAAGGAGGAATAAAAACTGTCACTATCTGCAGATGACATACTACAGACGAAACTGAGCAAGACTCTGGCAGGTCCTTCCAGGTACAAATCTTTTTCGTCCCCCATTTCTTCTTTGTAGGAAATAGACTTCATTCAGCCTTCAGACTCCCTGAGATCTAAAGGGCAGATTCAAACAGCTGCTACTCACGGAAGGAAGGGAATGCAGAAACAGAGGAGGAGCAGCTGAGAAACAACAGTCCAGCAATAAAGCAGGGTTCTGGTTCTTCCTCAAGGAATATATGTAACAATATCTTTGAGCTTTTCTGCAGAACTAAGGCCTCCACTCAGGTGGAGAATGGTGCTCAGAGAATGGTTAAAAATTTAACTGTTTTAAAATGGTTAGTTTTAAATGTACAGTTCAGAAGCCTTAATTAATTTTACAATGTTAAACTATCACCACTACTTATTCCCAAAACTTTTTCCTCATCCTATTCAGAAATTCTATACTCATTAAGCAATAACTCTCCAATTTATTTTCTCTCTCTCTCAATTTGCGCATAAAATATATTTCATTTAAGTGGAATTATTCAAATTTATCCTTTTATCTGGCTTATCTCACTTAGCAAGCTGAGATGGCTCATCTTATGGCTCATTCCATGGCTCATCCATGTTGCAGCAGCATATCAAAATTTCATTTTTTATGGCTGAATAATAATCCACTCATCTCGCACGCTAGTAAAGTAATGCTAAAAATTCTCCAAGCCAGGCTTCAGCAATACGTGAACCGTGAACTTCCACATGTTCAAGCTGGTTTTAGAAAAGGCAGAGGAACCAGAGATCAAATTGCCAACATCCGCTAGATCATGGAAAAAGCAAGACAGTTCCAGAAAAACATCTATTTCTGCTTTATTGACTATGCCAAAGCCTTTGACTATGTGGATCACAAGAAACTGTGGAAAATTCTTTAAGGGATAGGAATACCAGACCACCTGACCTGCCTCTTGAGAAACCTGTATGCAAGTTAGGAAACAACAGTTAGAACTGGACATGGAACAACAGACTGGTTCCAAATAGGAAAAGGAGGATGTCAAGGCTGTATATTGTCACCCTGCTTATTTAACTTCTATGCAGAGTACATCATGAGAAACTCTGGGCTGGAGGAAGCACAAGCTAGAATCAAGATTGCCGGGAGAAAATCAATAACCTTAGATATGCAGATGATACCACGCTTACGGCAGAAAGTGAAGAAGAACTAAAGAGCCTCTTGATGAAAGTGAAAGAGGAGAGTGAAAAGTTGGCTTAAAGCTCAACTTCAGAAAACTGAAATCATGGCATCGGGTCCCATCACTTCATGGCAAATAGATGGGGAAACAGTGGCTGACTATTTTTCTGGGCTCCAAAATCACTGTAGATGGTGATTGCAGCCATGAAATTAAAAGATACTTACTCCTTGGAAGGAAAGTTGTGACCAAGCTAGATGACATCTTCAAAAGCAGAGACATTACTTTGCCAACAAAGGTCCGTCTAATCAAGGCTATGGTTTTTCCAGTGGTCATGTATGGATGTGAGAGTTGGACTGTGAAGAAAGCTGAGCGCCGAAGAATTGATGCTTTTGAACTGTGGTGTTGGAGAAGACTCTAGAGTCCCTTGGACTGCAAGGAGATCCAACCAGTCCATTCTAAAGGAGAAAAGTCCTGGGTGTTCATTGGAAGGACTGATGCTAAAGCTGAAACTCCAATACTTTGGCTACCTCACGCGAAGAGTTGACTCATTGGAAAAGACTCTGATGCTGGGAGGGATTGGGGGCAGGAGGAGAAAGGGACGACAGAGGATGAGATGGCTGGATGGCATCACCGACTCAATGGACATGAGTTTGAGTAAACTCCAGGAGCTGGTAATGGACAGGGAGGCCTGGCGTGCTGCAATTCATGGGGTCACAAAGAGTCGGACACGACTGAGCGACTGAACTGAACTGAATAATCCACTGTGTGCCCACAAGCACATTTTGTTTATCTGTCCATCTGTTCATGCCCATTGGGTTGTTTCTACTCTTTAGCTATTGGAAATAATGCTTCAGTGAACAATGGCATGCCAGTATATGTTTGAGTTCCTGTTTTCAATTTTAGTGGGATATACATAGGTGTGGAATTGCTAGATTATATAAAAATTCTATATTTAACTGTTTGAGGAATATTCTAATGCTTTTAATACACTTATTTTTTTTTGGATGTGTATATATTTAACATTTAAAAAAATATAAACAGAGCAACCACTTTTGTGCAAAATTCTTCCCCACCAAGAGTATATTAACACATACTCATCTAAACTTGGAGAAGGCAATGACACCCCACTCCAGTACTTTCACCTGGAAAATCCCATAGACAGAGGAGCCTGGTGGGCTGCAGTCCATGGGGTTGCTAAGAGTCGGACACAACTGAGCGACTTCACTTTCACTTTTCACTTTCATGCATTGGAGAAGGAAATGGCAACCCACTCCGGTGTTCTTCCCTGAAGAATCCCAGGGACGGGGGAGCCTGGTGAGCTGCTGTCTATGGGGTCGCATAGAGTTGGATACAACTGAAGGGACTTAGCAGCAGCAGCAGCACCATCTAGACTAGTTTCTTCATCATTATTCTGTGTTTTACATTTAGCTCTTTAATCCATCTGAAATTCACTTTGGAGTTTGTGAAGTATGACTTTAATTACTGGAATTTCCAAAAGTGTTACCCAGAAGGATCTACACTTACTAATAAAATAATCCCTTTTTGCACCCATTTGACCATTCTATCTACAGTGATGAGGCTTCCATTCACATCTTTCCACTGACACTATTTATCACAGTCAGTCAGTCACCTATTGCCGAATCCAACACATTATTTTCAGATCTTTGAGAAACTTAATGCAGTTCATGCCACTCTTCTTAATATGCTTCTCCTTTGGTTTCCATGACTCTACACTCAGGATTTTTCTAGTTCTCAACATACTAATTCTCTGATTCTTTTGCTGATTTCATGTTTTGTGCCTATCTTTTGGCTAACAATTATCAAGTTCTCATTATCTGTGTCACACACTTGTGCTATGCATTTTATACTCTGCCAAGCACTTAATCCTCACAAGAACTCTAAAGAAGTAGTAGCTCATGATTGCAGCTTACCTTTGTTGAGCGCTTATGTAATACACAGTTTACTTACATATTTACCTCACACAACAACCCTACAGTAAGCACTAATATTATTCCTATTTAACAGTCTAGGAAACTGAATAGCCTTAGAGTTTCTGTAACTTGGCCGCAGTCACTCAGTTAGGAAGTGTTGAGAGCCAGGATTCACATTTTAGAGTGCCTCTAAAGCTCATGCACTTAATCATTTGCTCTACCTGTTATTTTGTATATGAAGAAACTGAGTAATGTGGGTAATAAATGGTGACATCTACCTTGAATCACTTAAGCACCTTTCTAATATTTGTATTCTTCAGATTACATCCTTCACATTCTTCATGCTCGTGGGCAGTCTGATCCATTCCAAAGGTTTCAATTAGGACTTACATGTTGCTGCATATATTATTCTGCACGAGTATACTAATGATCTGAAATCTCTACTCTGCATCATGGGCAAGACAGTCAATTATCTAGTTGATCATCTCCACAGAAGTATTTCAAAGGCACCTCAAACTAAACATGTCAAAACCAAACTTGTCTTTTACCTTAATAGTATTCCTCTCTCTTATGTTCCCTGTCTGAATGAACGGCATCACCATCTAGACAAACGCTACTTACAGGAAACTAGGAATTATACTGAAGACCCTAATTTCTTCGTTAACACCTCCTCTTCAACCTCATCATTAAAACCCTGGATCAGGCCCAAACCACTTCTTGCCTGGACTGTCCTTCAATCTATCTTTACAATGACACCAGAATTTATTTTTCCAATTTGAATACTCACTAAAGGTCAGCTACTAGGTTGATATATCTTTATTAAAACAGAAATCTGTTTTTAAAGTGCTCTCCCATACAAAAAAAAAATCTTCAGTTGGCCCACACTGTTTAATATTCAAATTTCTCAGCACTGCATACATGACATTCTACTTATCCACTCCATCATTTTCAGCTTCATTTCCCCTTGTCCCTCTTCATATTCTATTGCTGCTGTTTCTTCTGCTTCTACCCATCTGAGCCTTTTCAACTTACTTAATGCCTAACATCAGGTGAAATGTTACTATCTCTATGAACTTTTCCTGACACCACTCCCTTTTCTCCCCCAAGTCAAAAGTGAATAAAATTCACTTACTCTCAACTGTGGGGTATACAGATTTCTAATATCCCTCCAGTTTTCATGTAATTTCATGATGGACCAGAAGGCCTGGCATGTTGTGGTCCATGGGGTCGCAAAGAGTCAGACACGACTGAGTGACTGAACTGAACTGATTAAAAGTTTATCTCAAAATTCAACTTAAAAATGGGCAAAAAAAAAAAAAAAAAAATGGGCAAAGGAACTGAATAAACATCTCTCCAAAGAAGATATACAAACGGCCAATAAGCACATGAAAAGAGACTCAACATTATTAGTCATGGAAATGCAAATCAAATCTATGGTTGTAATAAAAGGGCGTATAATAACATGTATTGCTGAGGATGCAGAGACACTAGAGGCCTCATACTTTGCTGGTGGTGATGTAAAATGGTACAACCAAATAGTTTGACAGTTCCTCGAAAGGTTAAACACAGAGCTACTATATGACCAAGAATTTCCACAACTCAGTAAATACCCAAGAGAAATGAAAATATGTGTCTATACAAATAAACACACATGAATGTTCATAGGAGTATTATTTAAATAGCCAAAAAGTAGAATACAATCCAAACGTCCATCAACTCATAAATGAGTAATCAAAATGTAGAATGTCCATAAAAGAGAGTATTATTCAACCATCAAAAGGAATGAAGTACTGCTATATCGTACAACATGGACGAATCTTGACAACATTATGCTAAGTGAAAGAAGCCAGAAATAAAAGGCCACATAATGTATGAGTCCATTTATATATATGAAATGTCTAGAACAGACAAATCTATAGAAATAGGAAGTATATTAGTGGTTTTGAGGAGCCAAAGGCCAAAGGTGATGCAGTGACTGTTGATGGGTATGCAGTTTCTTTCTGGGGTGATGAAAATGTCTTAATATTAGATGGCATGGTTCAGAATGGGAGAAAATAATAGCAAATGAAGCAACTGACAAACAACTAATCTCAAAAATATACAAGCAACTCCTACAGCTCAACTCCAGAAAAATAAATGACCCAATCAAAAAATGGGCCAAAGAACTAAATAGACATTTCTCCAAAGAAGACATACAGATGGCTAACAAACACATGAAAAGATGCTCAACATCACTCATTATCAGAGAAATGCAAATCAAAACCACTATGAGGTACCATTTCACATCAGTCAGAATGGCTGAGATCCAAAAGTCTACAAATAATAAATGCTGGAGAGGGTGTGGAGAAAAGGGAACCCTCTTACACTGTTAATGAGTGATGTTGAGCTTCTTTTCATGTGT
>NW_011494738.1:949168-988406 GCF_000754665.1 Bison bison bison | reverse complement strand
CCAGCAATCCCACTGCTGGGCATACACACTGAGGGAACCAGAAGGGAAGAGACACGTGTACCCCAATGTTCATCGCAGCACTGTTTATAATAGCCAGGACATGGAAGCAACCTAGATGCCCATCAGCAGATGAATGGATAAGAAAGCTATGGTACATATACACAATGGAGTATTACTCAGCCATTAAAAAGAATACATTTGAATCAGTTCTAATGAGGTGGATGAAACTGGAGCCTATTATACAGAGTGAAGTAAGCCAGAAGGAAAAACACCAATACAGTATACTAACGCATATATATGGAATTTAGAAAGATGGTAACAATAACCCTGTGTACGAGACAGCAAAAGAGACAGTGTTGTATAGAACAGTCTTATGGACTCTGTGGGAGAGAGAGAGAGGGTGGGAAGATTTGAGAGAATGGTATTGAAACATGTAAAATATCATGTATAAAATGAGATGCCAGTCCAGGTTCGATGCACGATACTGGATGCTTGGGGCTAGTGCACTGGGACGACCCAGAGGGATGGTATGGGGAGGGGGGAGGGAGGAGGGTTCAGGATGGGGAACACATGTATACCTGTGGTGGATTCATTTTGATATTTGGCAAAACTAATACAATTATGTAAAGTTTAAAAATTAAATAAAATTAAAAAAAAGAAAAAAAATATTAGATGGCATGGGATGATTGAACAACTCTAAGAATAAACTAAAAAGCACTGAATTGCATACTTTAAAAGGTTCAATTTTCTGATATATGAATTATATTTCAATAAAGCTGTTTTTTCCTAAAAAAAAAAATAATTTGCATGAGTAAAAAACTCTTTGGAAACACTGGATCCAACAGACAAAGAGAATTATTAAAGGAAGCATTTGATAGTGTTAACTATTGCATAAAAGTGAAATTTATAAGGAATTACTTCTTCTTCCATCCAAATTCCAAATTACACTTTTACTCGAAAGTGTAATTAACCGAAAGTGTAATAAATCGAAAGCAATTATATTATGATGTACCACCCACAAGTATGCTATCAATCTGCATGTTCTTATTACAATTATTTATTTCCATTAGGTATAAGGCAACCTAAACTATTTTTATCTACCATGATTCCACACTTCCATCACTTTAGTAAAGATCTATCCCAACAAAAACACTTAAAACAGATGTTAACAGAATAAACCCATGAAGGAACACACTTTCAAAGGACAGCAAACGATATAGATGGTATTTGATGTAATGCTAGTTACTGAGAAAACTTGCTATATCTGGGATATTTATTTATTCATTAAAAATATTCATTTATATTTTCCAGTCAGCATGAGACCAAATTTTACTAATCTCTTTAAATTGTCTGGAATTTTAATAACACTATGCTCAAGTAAATTTTATTTTAAAATCTAATTTTAATACAGTGCAAAATGTTAAATGAATTCACAGCCATCACTGCAGTTCTAATTGCATGCTTTATCTAAAGACTGAAGAAGATTGTGCTAAATTATATGGAACGAACTAGTGTTCACTGTTTAGGCTATCCATTAACTGCCAGTCAAACTAATAACAGCAATCTCTTCCCTAATTTTCATGATGCAGCTGTTTATAGAATATCTTGGGCGTATTCACTTCAACAGATACATAATACCGCAGACATTCACAATGAAAGCTGTATTTTCTTGTTTTCAAATTTTCCTATGGACTGTATATTTTTTCTACCTTGCACATTCAACCACTTTCTTAAAACTAACTGCTTTAAACAGTCAATAAACTTAATTGCTATATGGTGGTTTTAAATTTAAAATCTACACCCCAAAGCCTAAATTCCAAGAAAACAAATCCCCCCCCAAAAAATGAAAAAAACAAGGAAAGAAAAAGCCTATAACACACAACTCCTTTGTTTTTTAAAGTGCAATATAAAAAAATCTCCAGCAGAGACTGGTTGGGTCTTTACAAGTTATTCACCAATGTGACATTTATACTGATTTTCCTGTAATGATTTTTGAAAGTTAAATAAATATATTAATTTTATCAGCACTAACCAATCTGAGTATTTACCATTTTTAGGTATGTGACTCAGGCATTTCAATTACTCCATGCAGAAGATACACAAAATTATTTTTCTGTAATACTGTACACCAAAAATTCATTTTATAACATTAATTTTGAAAAAGCTAAACTTAACCATTTGTATCAGTGGTTGTATTTTGGATTTCATGGAATGAAAAAATAAAAAAATTAAGCAGACCTTAATTTGCAAAGGAAAAACATTATTTTATAAAAGAAAGGACATCCTAACACTAGAAGAATAGGAAGTACATAGATACAGGATAAAGGTCATCCTTTAAGTTGATAAGATTTAGCATTAAGAAAACTTTGATAGTGTCTTCATTTTGACAAATACTACTGAAAACTGTGACACAGCCTAGCAACTGGGAACCACACAATTTCATAAGCCTAAAAACATTGCATTAGGTCACCTTTGCAACCATATAAATTCAACAAGCCTTGACAAGTAGCAACTTACAATTCCTGCCTAAGCCTTCTTATCTTGGCCTTAGCATCTGCCAGCTCCACTGACAGATGCTGCCGACTTTCCGTTCGCTTCATGCCTGGAGAACCACAAGGTGACTGTGCAGATGAAGAGGCGTGGGGTAGAAAATGAAGACCATCCCGCTCTTCAGAGAGCTCTACAATAGTCTAAGGAGACAGAGACCACAGAAGCCCTTTTAGTGTTTTACGTATCAGAGAACCAGATACACAACACTAGTCACTAATTCTAAGTGTTATACTACAATATCAGAAAGAATGCATTGGTCAAAAATGTCTTATTTATTTAATATCTTCATCATTAATGGTGAACTTTTTGTTTTTTGACTATGCCACACAGCACGTGGGATCTTAGTTCCCCAAGCAGGGATCAAACCCACACCCCTTGAATGGTGACTTAAAGACAGCACCGCCAGGTAAGTCCCTTAACTTTGACATATTTAGCTGTCATTTTTTAAAAAAGTTTCATTCAACAGTACATGGTTGAGTTATTTAGTAGATAACACAAAAACAAGACAATACTTTTTTCCCTTCCCAGTGTTCTAACAAAAATTAATAAATTGTGGTAAAACATGTAGAACAAATAGTAACTGTTGGAAAGGCATAGAAGATCTGTTGACACAGTAAAGGAATTAACTCAGGATTAGTATGTCTGTAACTGTTCTGTCCAATACAGTAACCAGTAGCACAAGAGGCTAATTTCAAGTTTAAAAAATAAAAAATATAGTTCCTTAGCCTTCTTTACTAGAACATTACTCCTATATCACCATTCCTATGCCTGAACCTCCACTCACTCAACTCTCCCCTTCTGCCCAGTCAAACAGATTATTATTGGCTACTCTAGAGTTCCTATTTGGCCTGAAACTGCAATTAGGCTGTTAAATGTCACCCTTACTTTCTAATTTAACACTACTATGTCACTCTTTGACTATGGTTTGTTCACTCTTCGGGGAAAAAACAAAAGGGAAAAAATATTTATAGAACTCCTAGCTAGATCCAACAAGATCCCATCCAATACTATAATTGGCAACAGAGGCTGTACATCTATTTTAGACCTAAGGAAACTGAGGCACATATACATTAAATAACTTAAAGTTACACACGAATATAACACAAATTCAAATTCAAGTCTGACTTAAAATGCTATGTCATTTTCCTTACCTACTATCAATTTTTCTATTCCTGTTCCAAGGTGATAAAGAACTCTAAAAAAACTAAACAAATAAATTACAGCCCTACTACAGAAGTTGTCATCCACTTTCAATTAAGCTCTTTCCAATGTCCATCAATTCTTTCACTGAAAATCTTGATCGTTTCCTGGCAAAATTTTCCCATAAAGGCAGATGTAAATATATTCCCTTTTCTCTACATAAGCCCTCAACTACAAACTGCTATCATTACTTCCAACAAATGAACTCTCCTTCAATTTGTCAAAGAAACAGAACCACCTGCAATAAATTCCTCCATTTTTATGCATCTCTTATTCCCAACACATATTCCTTACTTCTGTAACATTTTCAGTTTCTCTCTTCCTATTGCTTTTTTCTCCTTGTTCTTCAAAGACATACAAGTTTCTACTATCTAGGGAAGGGAAAAAAGTCACATTTTCCCCTTTATTATCCTTCTATTTCTCTTTCAATGTTATGTTTCAAAGTATGGTTTGCTCACTGACACTACTTCATCTTGTCTATCTACTACTTAGTATGTCCAGCCCAACTCCACTGCCTCTGTGAATAGTGTTACTAATTTCCACAGCAGCCCAAGCTCGAACTTCACGGAGTCAGCTTTTATTTGCCTATTTTCTTACTGTCTCAATTATCTTTAATATTGCCTTATAACATCTCTTGTCTTTAACAAAAGAACCTGCATACATGTGTGTGTGTCTGTGCTCAGTCATGTCTGATTCTTTGTGACTCTGGACTGTAGCTCGCTAGGCTCCTCTGTTCATGGGATTTTTTCAGGCAAGAATACTGGAGTGGGTTGCCATTTCCTCCTCCAGGGGATCTTTCTGACCCAGCAACTGAACTTGCGTCTCCCATGTCTCCAGCATTTGCAGGCAAATTCTTTACCTGTGAACCATCAGTATCTGCATATAGTAATTACTAAATATCTGTTTCATACAGAAACTAGTACTTAATTACATGCCACCTTATTTTTCATTCACAATGTGCTTTTTTAAAATAAATCAGATACAACCTTCCTTATACTTCCTTTGTATCCCTGATGTTATCCAGCAGAGTAGTGAATACAAAAAGCTGCTCAAAAATATTTAACCAAATTATTCACAAAACAGAAAACTCAAGAAAAGTACTGAAGATACATATTATATTTGAAATTAGCAGGTGGTAAAATTAAAGTATATCAACAATTTCCAGTTGAAAACAAACAGAGCACAAAAGATCTATGGATGCAAAATATTTTTTAAAAAGAAAGAAACCATGGGTAGGGAGGTGGGAGAGGGGTTCAGGATGGGGAACACACGTAAATCCATGGCTGATTCATATCACTGTATGGCAAAAACCACTACAATATTATAAAGTAATTAGCCTCCAACTAAAATAAATAAAATAAAAATAAATAAATAAATAAAATAAAAAGAAAGAAACCTAGTGTTAAGAATTAAGAGAGTACCCAGAGGTACTTTCCATTTTGCCTTTTCTCTAATAGTGGTAGTTTCTTGAGCTCAAGAACTCCAAACATTTTCAAAAGTCTGATAGGAAATGTTATTAAGGCATACTTTTAATTTCTGAAAAGCTTTCTCTGATCCTTCCAATCTTAGGTATTCCACTACCAGTTGCAAGTAATCTTTCTTCTTTAAATTCCTATAGTACAACATTTCAGAGAAGGAAATGGCAACCCACTCTAGAATTCTTGCCTGGAGAATTCAATGGACAGAGAGGCCTGGCGGGATACAGTCCATGGGGTCGCAAAGAGGTGGACACGACTGAGCGACTAACACACACACATAGTACAACATTTAGATCCATGTCTCTTTTTCGGTACTTGTCACTTACCAACTTTTATTACAGTTAACTCACTTATTAAAATAATTTCTCTATTAGACTGTAACCATCTTTGGTTCTTCTTTGAAAGTCTGTTGCTCTCACATACTCTAGTAAAAGTTCTTACAAAAAGTAGGTATTTATCAATATACATTGAAGAATGAACATATGATACAACAAGGCTAAAAATTTCAGGTGACGATAATTACAGAATTCATCATTAAGGAAAAGTATCAGAGCAGAGATTTAGGCAAAGGTATTATAAAGGTCAGGATCACAAGTGTTGGAGTTAGAATGGGCAAGTCACCTAACCTCTCTGAACTTAAGAATCTTCATCTATAAAATGAGATTATTGTGTAGATGTACTAAGATTAAGTACACAATAAATCTACAATACAAAGCTTGGCCTAAACAGTGACAATAAATACCTAGTTTTTAGTAAAAGGAGACGATCCTGCTGGAGTTTAGTCAAAGAAGATCCTGGCCTGGGAAAATGCTGCTGGAGGACATGCTACCCACTGCAGTACTCTTGGGCTTCCCTGGCGGCTCAGATGGTAAAGAACCCGCCTGCAGTGCAGGAGACCCAGGTTCAAACCCTGGGTTGGGAAGATCCCTTGGAGAAGGGAACAGCTACCCACTCCAGTATTCTGGTCTGGAGAATTCCATGGACAGAGGAGCCTGGCAGGCTACAGTCCACAGGGTTACAAAGAGTCTGACACAACTGAGCCACTTTCACTTTCAAAAGATGACTGAAGAGATCCTTGTTTCATAGCATTAAGGAAAAAAAAGTATAATTAAAAACAATGTGACCAAATTATACTTTCTACATCAAAGTGAAACAAATGACGACAAAAGATCAATAAAAACAGAGGAAAGGGCTCTCTGTTCTGACAAGGGGGAGCACCCCCCGTGGATAGCCTGTGGCTGCCCAATTCTGGCTATGCCAGCAAGTGGAGGATTTGAGTGCTAGGATACCCACTTGAACTCCCAGTGTGAGTACTACTGCCCGCCAGGATACATACTGAAAGTGGTTTTACTAAAACAGTAAAAAGATTACTAATATAAAGAAGAAGATACAGCATATGGTTCAAGACTGACTGAAAATAAAGTGATCTGAGTATCTCAGGGTAGGTGGTTTCATATATTCTAGGAATGTTTTGAAACTCATTCTTTTCTTCCTTTGGTCTCACTGTCTTAAATTTTTTAAAAATTTAGCTGTTGCTTTAAAAAACGTTTCTTTATTTCCTATATATTCTTCTCTTTTAAAGCCATAAGAAAAGCTAAAAATTCCCATCAGAAAGGAATATATTTTATAGAGCAATGAGAAAGCTTTTTATTCCAAAAGCATCTCTAGAAATTTCTCCTATATAGTCTTTCATTAGTCCCAAGACTAATCAAATTCTCCATAAATAAACTCAAATCTGTTTCTCTCATGTAAATTGAACAACTGATCAAAGTTTTACAATCTCCAGAATGACAGAGTATTTTGGTCTGCTATTAAGAAAATATTACTCACCACCACATGCACTAACGTCTAGACTTCTCTAAAAATTATAAACTGCTCTCAAAGAATGCAACCAAAAAGTCTGGTGCAATTTTACTCCTTTTAAAAGCAAAGTACTTTCTTAAAAGATCTTATAATAATTCTTTTTTAAAAATCACACCTCATTAAATTGCTACAAAAATTTGAGAACTTTTGTGGGACATTTTATTCAGAACACCTGTTATTCTCCTTTTATTAACACATTTTTTACAGTCTCAAAATGTGGCAATGAAACTACAAAATTAACCTTAATCAAATTCTTAAACTTTGAAAAAGCAATGGTTTTTCCACTTACATCAACGATATTTTTAGTTTTATACTTTTTCCAGAACTCTGGTTTCATACTTGTTGCCAGAACTATAGGGATGAGTTTTTAAAAAAACACAGAAGAACAAAATCAGAGTAATTTAAAAGGAAGGGGAAAATAAAATCTAATTGCAGTATGTTTACTAGCACTTCGGGGCTCTTATGCATCCTTTCTGGTTCCTGTGTTACACAAAAGACATACAGCACCTTATTACCTGTCCCTAAGAGACAGACTATCAATTCTCAAAAATCTCTGAAGTTTTTTGGAAAGGAAACTTTCATAATATACAAAAAGAAATTTACAAACCTCTGAATGTTCATCTCTCTCATCTATAAGCCTTTTTAGATGCAATACCATATTTTTCAAGAGTGGTTCTATTTCCTCCTGAGACATATCAGTCACTTCCATCCATTGTAGATCAAACACATTTTCCTGATTATGGGTTACCTTTAGAAAGCAACCAAAATAAACAACTTTTAAATAGTTAATACTTAAAAATAAATTTTAGTACATTAGGTTAAATATTATATATCCCATATAATAAAAATATGAAAAGTAAACATGTATAAAAACATTTCAAATTAACGAATGCTGAAAAAGCTTCTACTAAAAATTATTTTCACTAAATATAGTCTTTAAATGAATTTATTTTTACCTTCTAACTAAAAAATAAGATTTAATTCAAGGCATTCCTAAGGAAAGGTAATACTATTATTTCTGACAACTGCTTTAATAGAATCAATTGATCATTTCCTTAGATAAGACTAAATTAATTGTAACTGAAATCAAAAGCAAAAGTTTTTTCTAATCCTATACTATATAATATTATTGCAATTTTATTCTTGAAAAGCAAAGTTTTTACAGTTTCTGAGGTGACACTATCATAGCACCTTAGGAGAAAAGGACTCCTAATAAAGATTTTTAAAAGAATGGAGAAGTTATATAAGTGAAATACTTATTTCTTGTTTTCCATTTCTCACGGTGATTCTGATATTTTGCTTTAATTTTCACAATAAACAGAAAAATAACACTTTCAAGAATGGTGGCAAATTCAGTAACGTGTGGCACTCAACATTTATTCAAAATAAAATACAAATCACAAAGCTAATGGAAACATATATATAAAGGGAAACTACCAACAAAACTGTATCTTGTTATGTACTAATATGCTTACTGTTGACCATATTACTGACAAGAAAGCAGAGTTCTATGAACATTAACTAACAGAAAAGATAACATATGGAACACAAAGTGATTTAAATAGAGATTATTTAAATACAACTCTTCCCCCTTCCATTTCCTTAGTTCTCTCTAATCAACATGTAAAATTTAACACACTGTAGTTCTAAAAACTAATAAGTATACAAGATTAAAAGCCCAAGACAAGAAGATGCAGAAATAGCTTTTAAAAAAGCAGAAACAGCTTAAAAAAAAACTTAACAAATATTAACTTCAATTATTTGACATTGCACATTATGTCCTATATTTAGCTTTTACATGGATGTTACAAATCACTAATGTATTTATAATTCAAGCAATATCTTGAATAGAAATTCTGCTGTGCCCATTCATTAAAACAAAATCACTGGAGTGACATAATACATTACCTTAGCTCATTTTAATTTGAATTACAGCCAGTGATCCACTTTATGCTGTTTCCATTCACTATATCATGCATGCTATGCTGTCTAACAAAGAAATATACATTCCTCAGATAGCACTTTCTGCCTATATCCCTATGGATAAAGTCAACAGTACATCTGTAGTCAGCACTGTGCCATTATAGATGATTCACTTAAGAAGCTATGTCTAAAGAAAAGAGGATGATTTGCCTAAAAGCAGAGTGCATCTATATTTGATTTTTATTTATTCTTGCTTAAGTTATGACTTTAAGTATTTGGGGAGATACACAAATATAATGTATGATGAGCTTCATAAAAAACACATAAACATTTTATACAGATTATTACCTCTTGAATATGTGCGGCAACTGCTGCTTTCGTATCAAAATCTAAACCTTGAATTCTTTCAATAAATTCTTCTTTTTTCTGACACTAAGGGAAATGAATAGAACAATCACTCATACTTTATAGGGTGTAGTTGTTAATATGTTGTAAATAAGTAAAAACTCATTAGGCTAAAAAGCTTGGCTACAATGAGGGTTTAAACAGCACAATGAGGGTTTTGTTTTGCATTTAAATGATCTCTCTAATATACTTACCTAATAAAAAGATTAAAATTTAGAAATATTTATTTAAAAACTAAGGTACTGAAAATCCGTATTACTTGTATGCTGAAAAGTTCTAAAGCAGGTAATCATTACACAACTCATGTGAGGTCAGTACAATATTATTATGCTAACTTTACAAACAGAGAAATAAAGAATCAAGAACTTGTTTCAGGGAGGATAAGTTACTTGCCAAAAAACACAGTGAGTCAGTGGCAGAATTCGGAATATAGCCAAAATGCTCAGTCAGTCTTTGGCTGTCATCAAACAACACAGCCTTTCTTCTTGGAAAAAAAAAATTCTAAGCAATTTTTACTTCAAGCTTACAATTCATTCTCACATCTTTATCCTATCAGTCTCAATGAAAGAAATCTCTTTTTGTGGCCCAGTTCAAAACATGTAAGATAATACAATAAATATTTGATCTGTTTCTAACAAAAAGTTACCGGGGCAAAATTTAAGAATGTATATACAAGTACACATGTAGCAAGTGGAATAAAGGCAGCAATTCTTCATTGTGTACGTTAAAAAATTCTTGATATAAACTAAAAATGTTATAATGCAAACCTTATCTTTTCCTTTCCAATCAGTACTGAATAAGAGCTTAACATGCATCTTACTGTTTTATTCTGTCTTCCCTCGACATCTCTTATATTGTAATCCAACTGTTTGTGTAACTGTATTTTTACAGCTATCAAATGAGAAGTGCATACAAAATAGACAGCACTGCCTTGTCTAGCTTAGTTGCATCTTTTGGGCCAATTACTGAACTCACTAGAAGGCACTAAACTCAAAAAAGAAAAATTGGGTCTTTGGTCAATAAGAAACTTAGTAAGGTTCTGATTTATACTCTACATATTACATTATAATATTCTATTTCTATTGCCACACAATTTAACTTAATTAAGCACATTTCTATCAGTGCAGAAAGTTCCTCATCCTATAAAAACAAAATTAATAGGATAATACAAAAATATTTAAAATTAAATTACAAGAAATGTAAAGTTTTCAGTTGTAACGAGGAAGTCAGAGTTTTGGGGAACATGTGATAAAAATTACCCGGTTTAAAAACAAGATTTTTGGTCTACTGACTAATATCTGACAGGCATAGTGAGAACAATTAAGAATGACTTTCAGATAGTACCTTTGTAGCATATATAAAATAACTTTTTAGGTATGGTAACCCCAATTTTTAAATTTTATGCTTCCAAAAGTGTTGCCCAATAAATAGTTTGAGCCAATGAGCATACATTAAATGGCAGGGTTATAATAACTATGACTCCATGAAGAGTCATAATTCAACTGCCATACATCTGGCTGATTTAGGTTTAAATTAAACATACACTACAGTTCCCTTTTCTAAGTCCTAGAGCCACTGTTTATATTTATACGATCTTTAAAAGCTCACCCTTTAACACAATCTCAACACAAATCAATGAGAATTCTTCCTTTACCCTTAAAATACCTAAAATTTGTACTAAATCTCACCTCTATTCAAACTTTAGAAGTTTTAAGAAGGCTAGACTTTCTTAAAGAATAAACAGGCTAGACTTTCTTAAAGAATATAGGATGAAGTTGATAGGTTCTTGAAGGCTAGAAAGGAGAGAGTACCAAGATGGAAAACAGAATGAGAAGACAGAAATTTTGAAACTGAAAAATCAGAAAATCAGTGTTGTCCTACACAGTACTCAAGAGCTACCTATGGCTGAGTATTGAAATGTAACTAGTGCAAATGAGCAATTGAGATTGTAATTTTATTTAACTGTAATTAATTTAAGCTTAAACAGCAACATGTGGCTAGTGGCTATTCTACTGACAGTCCAGTTCTAGAGCATAAAAAGTCTGGTGTTAAAAACAGAACTACAAATAGTTTTACTTCCAATTATAAAGACTCACATGAAGACTAAATAAGCATTAGCAAACTTTTTCCACTAAAATTAAGCTCTTTTTTCTTTATATACAGTTCTTAAAGTGTTATGGGCACTGAAGAGATTTCTAATTCTATTACAGTAACTAACTTATAAGACAGCAGATGATTGAGACTTCATAATTTCTGCCTTTTGATCATCACTCCTCTTCCCTTCAATAACACATACACATATAAGTCATAAGGATGTTTTGGGAGAGGTTTTCAGGGTACCTTTAGGGAACCTGTCAAGCCTGGGGTCTTTAAAAGCCTCAGTATTTTTTAAAAAATTAATTTTAATTAAATTAAAAGAATTAAATTAACATAAACATAATTTATGCTATCATATATGACTATCTGACAAATAGTGTCATATTTGACATATATGACAAATTTATAAATAAATTTGAAATAAAGTAACAAAAAGTGTTTTTCTTCAGAATCTCCTTAGCTTATACAGATATGTTAAAATTTCTAACATGGACTCTGAACAGCAAAGGCCCATCCTTTAAGTCTTTCAGAAAGTAGAGCCTCAAAAATTTACAAAAACTTATTAAAATAAAAATATGAAATATTTTAACTTACCTGAACTGCACAACCCAGTAAAAGCAAAAGCAATTTTTTAACTTCTTCTGTGCCTTGTTCTGAAATGAAAATAATTACTAGGTACAACATTTTACTTAAGTTCAACTTTGTGATAGTGGTAGAATGGTATTCACAACTTGATCAAGGAATTAAGTTTCTAAGTACAGTGAATTCAAAAGAGCAGCTCTTTATGTGCACAATATCGTAACAGCAGAAGAAATGTGCAAGGATCTCAAATTTGAAAGGCTGCAGTACAGATAAAAAAGCTTTCAAAGCTCTATGTGATAAAGGATGCTAACTGTAAATCCACTACTTCTCCATAAATTATTATATTACAACAGGATACCAAATTAAGAACTGCTGCTATAGAGACATGCCAGAGTCAGCCAAAATGGTCCCGAATAAGTTTGGCTTCTTTTAGGCCCACTGGCTTTTTTTTCTGAAACACCTATCTTATATGATTCATCTACCTATAAAATTTAAATGGCTTTTCCATTATGTAGAGTCATCAGAATCAAAATCTTAAATGTCAGTTACAGTGAGGCTGGTAAAATAAAGGTATATAACAAGAAGGATAAAAGTAATGGTCTGTAACAGAGCTGGAAAGTATATTCACTGTCCAACAGTATTCAATCCAAATTTTCTTAAAATACTGAGTCACTCCAGAATTTCACCATCAAGCCAATCTGTCTACAAGTCAGTCCAAATTTTCTTTTCAAATAATTCCTCCTACTCTCCATGAAACCTTCTTAGCTACACTAATCACCCTTCCCTAAATATACATAAATACACATGCCACTGCCATAACTTCTGTTACTCCCTCTGCCTGTCTTTCGTCGCTACCCCTCTCCTCTAATGAACTACTTACTAATCACAATAATATGCACAGCTCTTACATCTCTGTGTAGTCTTCCTTGACCCAAATACCAGTGGTCTCCAACCCTCACTAATTTGCCAACTTTAAGAATAATCAATAGCTCCATATTTTATAAGTCTTAACATTTTTACATCTATTTTGCATTAATTATTACATGACCCAGTAATCTGTTTATCACCCACCAAAACACAAGATCCTCCAGAACATAAACCATTTTCTTTATATTCCTGGTCCCTCTAACTTGGTAAGTAAATCCTAAATATATGTGGAATTGAAAACAATTTCATTCTACATACAACACTTTTTCATTTTTTATTTGTATATTTAAACATTCCAGAATGTCTTGAAAGAGCACATAACCTCCTAATTCACCCCCATTTAATGGGTAGTTTCCTCAACAAAACCAGCTGCCTGCATTTAGTTTTTATTTTGGTTTTATCTTTGTTTTGACTGAAGGTCGGAACTGGAGAATATATACTTGATTTGGGTTACATGTAGCCTGTAAGAATTAAGTCCTTTGTTGAAACTGTTAGGTAGCTGTTAATTTTCCCAATTGCTCAAAAATTAAAACCCTGAACATGTCACAATTAAAATCTGGTAAAGGGAAGAAACTTTGAAGAAAATAATTTAAATGATCTAAGAAACTATTTCTCATCTTTTTTCCATTCAAAAGTAGTTTAATATAAATTAGAAAATGTGTATGCATGCTCAGTCATGTCCAGCTCTTTGTGGCCCCATGAACTATAGCCTGCCAGGCTCCTCTGTCCATGGGATTTTCCAGGTAAGAATATTGGACTGGGTTACCATTTCCTCCTCAAGGGGACCTTCCCAACCCAGGAATAGAACTCTTCTCTTGCTTCGGCAGGTGGATTGTTTACTACTAGCACCACTTGGGAATTAATCAGTAAAACCTTAGATTCAAACAACTCTGGCAATGGTGCGTGTGTGCTAATTAGTCATGTCCGACTCTGCAATTCTATGGACTGTAGTCCACCCGGCTCCTCTGTCCATGGGATTCTCCAGGCAAGAATATTAGAGTGGGCTACCTTTCCTTCTCCAGGGCATCTTTTCCACCCAGTGATCAAACCCTCATATCTTATATCTCCAGCATTGACAGACATGTTCTTTACCACCAGCGCCACCTGGGAAGCCCAAAGCAAACACCCGGAACAGAGTGAACAGAATCCTAGAAGTCACTTCTAAATCACTTCTTTTCAAAGCTTATATTTTTCTAAGCTTTTAACTACTGTACTTATCTTCCATACTTATCTTTAAGGCACTAAAAATCATCACAGAAAAGTATCAATTTGGTAGGTCAATGCTTAGTTATGCTTGTCTGATTCTGCTACAACTTACAAATATTCTGTTCATTTTCTCTATACAGAATGGATTATCACCTCCAACTTTCCCTACAGACTGATGAAAAACGTAGTGTGTTAATGGAAATAATCAAGATCTTAGTAAGCATTACAACACTACACAAAGATGGTATTATCTTTATTATCAAATTATGCTAATTTTAATACTTACCAGAAAAGGGATTTTTGCCAATGATTAAGACATTTGGCAATGACATCATGATCAACTGCTGCAAAGTCTCCTATAAAAAGATACACAAAGGCTGGCGTATGAGTAAAGCTGACAGGGTTATCACTCAACAAGCTATAACTTACCATTTGCACATCTCTTAGGCATGCTATACCTACACTGCTGCTGCTGCTGCTAAGTTGCTCCAGTCGCGTCCGACTCTGTGCGATCCCATAGACGGCAGCCCACCAGGCTCCCCCGTCCATGGAATTCTCCAGGCAAGAACACTTGAGTGGGTTGCCATTTCCTTCTCCAATGCATGAAAGTGAAAAGTTAAAGTGAAGTCGCTCAGTTGTGTCCAACTCTTTGCGACCCCATGGACTGCAGCCTACCAGGCTCCTCCATCCATGGGATTTTCCAGGCAAGAGTACTGGAGTGGGTCGCCATTGCCTTCTCTGATACCTACACTGGTATACTGCAATTAAAAAGCTTACAAAATGTGAAAAAAAGGTAACTAAAGTCTTAAATCTGTTGTAACTATAAGTTAATGACTTAAATAACTAAAATTATAATATTAGATGTCCATAAAACAAAAATGTCCAAGTTGAACTGAATTTTAGGTATAAGATAATTAAACAAGCTTCTTCAATAAAAATTCAAGTATGTGTACTTTTTGTTGTTTTATTTTTTACTACTTCTAAGAGAACTAAAAAAACAACTGATAGTAAAATTAAGAAAGCCAGTTAGTTCATTAAAAATCCTATCTTATGATCATTTTCAAAAAAGTGAATGATTCTTCCTCAGCGAATCATTATTTATCTCCTATCAAAAACAGATGTTTCACTCCCTTTGACTTCTGTCAAACTTTTTATGACAAGAATATATACAAATTTTGATGGTAGAGAATGATTCAGAAAGAACTGAATGCTTCCGAATTACTCATTTTATTTATATACCCAGGATGCATCTTCTGTTCTTTGAGCAAATGAAAGAACACACCATGTCTACCATTACAACCACCAACAATGACACACTACAAAGAGTCTGGGAAGAAAGAGACTACAGATTGATCACTGTAATGTGGTAATACTGAATCTTTGCAATATTAAATACTAATAAGTGCTTAACTATTGGGCTTTCACTACACAGACATATTAGCTGCTGAGGAATAATTTTTTCCTCAGAAAATAATAGAAAAGAAATAATTATTTCTTTCGGAATCATTCTTTACTTTAATACTATGACAAAGAAGCAAATAACCATGAAAACCTAATTTGTATTGCTTTTAAAAAACTGTGTGATCTACAAGTGTTTTCTTATAGCCAGAGAACAGCATGATACCAGAGGCTAGTTAGAATTGATCTTTTATCTATAATTTGTTACAGATATGTATAAGAAAGTTATAAAATTTTTTCTTCAGTATTATATTCACTAGTTCTTAAAAAAACTAACACCAAAAATATGCACACATTTAAAGTACATATTTAGTATATGCTGAACACAATAAAGAATACAGTTAAAATATTATGTAAATATTGTTAAGAATATTAAAAATAAGTGTCAAAAACTGCTATAATCACTTACTCCAACAGATACTACTGAGTTTGGGGGTATTTAATAAGTGAATTTTCAAGTTAAAAGCAAGTTATCTCAAGATAAACATGCTATAGCCAAGTATATAACAGCTAAATGGACTTAAATAAATGTCAAATTAATTGTAATTTTTAGTTTCCTTGTTCTTATTTTTTTCTCATTTTTTATGATTTTGTTGAGTATATAGTTCCAGAATTCTTTTTGTTCTTTTAGAGAGAGAAGGTAAAAACGCGCAAAAGCACTGAGAGAAAAGTAATTATTAACCAATCACTACATACCCAATGAAACTATCTTTTCAGAACAAGGATGAAAGAAATGCATTTTCAGACAAACACTGATAAACATTACTATCAACGAGCCTTTTCCACACAAACAACTAAAGGATGTACTTCAGGAAGAAAGCAGTATCAGGGCAGATCTGAGATACAACAGAAAACCATGTAGAGGAAAAAAGGAAACTATGTGACTGGATCAAAAAGAACACTGACTTGATTTATTTAACAGTATGCTTAATATTTAATTAATAGGGTTTAAAAAGAACTAAAATACAAGAAAGAAGAGCTTAAAAACTCTAACAGGGAATGGCTGAAATAAGGCAAATTGGAAGTGGTCAAACAGGAGATGGCAAGAGTGAACATCAACAATCTAGGAATCAGCAAACTAAGATGGACTGGAATGGGTGAATTTAACTCAGATGACCATTATATCTACTACTGCGGGCAGGAATCCCTCAGAAGAAATGGATTAGCCATTATAGTCAACAAAAGAGTCAACAAAAAAGAAATGCAGTACTTGGATGCAATCTCAAAAACAACAGAATGATCTCTGTTTGTTTCCAAAGCAAACCATTCAATATCACAGTAATCCAAGTCTATGCCCCAACCGGTAACGCTGAGGAAGCTGAAGTTGAACGGTTCTATGAAGACCGACAAGACCTTCTAGAACTAACACTCAAAAAAGATGTCCTTTTCATTACAGGGGACTGGAATGCAAAAGTAGAAAGTCAAGAAACACCTGGAGTAACAGGCAAATTTGGCTTTAGAGTACAGAATGAAGAAGGAAAAGCCTAATAGAGTTCTGTCAAGAGAACGCACTGGTTATAGCAAACATCCCCTTCCAACAACACAAGAGAAGACTCTACACGTGGATATCACCAAATGGTGATATCCACACCAAAATCACACTGATTATATTCTTTGCAGCCAAAGATGGAGAAGCTCTATACAGTCAGCAAAAACAAGACCAGGAGCTGACTATGGCTCAGATCATGAACTCCTTATTGCCAAATTCAGACTTAAACTGAAGAAAGTGAGGAAAACCACTAGACCATTCAGGTATGACCTAAATCAATCCCTTATGATTATACAGTGGAAGTGAGAAATAGATTTAAGGGACTAGATCTGATAGACAGAGTGCCTGATGAACTGATGGAGGTTCATGACATTGTACAGGAGCAGGAATCAAGACCAACCCCAAGAAAATGCAAAAAAGCAAAATGGCTGTCTGAGGAGGCCTTACAAATGGCTGTGAAAAGAAGAGAAGCGAAAAGCAAAGGAGAAAAGGAAAGATATACCCCTTTGAATGCAGAGTTTCAAAGAATAGCAAGGAGAGATAAGAAAGCCTTCTTCAGCGATCAATGCAAACAAATAGAGGAAAACAATAGAACAGGAAAGATTAGAGATCTCTTCAAGAAAATCAGAGATACCAAGGGAACATTTCATGCAAAGATGGGCTCGATAAAGGACAGAAATGGTACGGACCTAACAGAAGATATTAAGAAGAGGTGGCAAGAATACACAGAAACTGTACAAAAAAGATCTTCATGACCAAGATAGTCATGATGGTGTGATCACTCACCTAGAGCCAGACATCCTGGAATGTGAAGTCAAGTGGGCCTTAGGAAGCATCCCTACGAACAAAGCTAGTGGAGGTGATGGAATTCCAGTTGAGCTATTTCAAATCCTGAAAGATGATGCTGTGAAAGGGCTGCACTCAATATGCCAGCACATTTGGAAAACTCAGCAGTGGCCACAGGACTGGAAAAGGTCCATTTTCATTCCAGTCCCAAAGAAAGGCAATGCCAAAGAATGCTCAAAGTACCGCACAATTGCACTCATCTCACACACTAGTAAAGTAATGCTCAAAATTCTCCAGGCCAGGCTTCAGCAATACGTGAACCGTGAACTTCCAGATGTTCAAGCTGGTTTTAGAAAAGGCAGAGGAACCAGAGATCAAATTCCCAACATCTGCTGGATCATCAAAAGAGCAAGAGAGTTCCAGAAAAACATCTATTTCTGCTTTATTGACTATGCCAAAGCCTTTGACTATGTGGATCACAATAAACTGTGGAAAATTCTTTAAGAGATGGGAATACCAGACCACCTTACCTGCCTCTTGAGAAACCTGTATGCAGGTCAGGAAGCAACAGTTAGAACTGGACATGGAACAACAGACTGGTTCCAAATAGGAAAAGGAGGACGTCAAGGCTGTATATTGTCACCCTGCTTATTTAACTTATATGCAGAAACACTGGGCTGGAGGAAGCACAAGCTGGAATCAAGACTGCCGGGAGAAATATCAATAACCTCAGATATGCAGATGACACCACCCTTATGGCAGAAAGTGAAGAAGAACTAAAAAGCTTCTTGATGAAAGTGAAAGTGGAGACTGAAAAAGTTGGCTTAAAGCTCAACATTCAGAAAACTAAGATGATAGCATCCAGTCCCATCACTTCATGGGAAATAGATGGGGAAACAGTGGAAACAGTGGCTGACTTGATTTTTCTGGGCTCCAAAATCAATGCAGATGGTGACTGTATCCATGAAATTAAAAGACGCTTACTCCTTGGAAGGAAAATTATGACCAACCTAGACTGTATATTCAAAAGCAGAGACATTACTTTGCCAACAAAGGTCCGTCTAGTCAAGGCTATGGTTTTTCCAGTGGTCAAGTATGGATGTGAGAGTTGGACTATAAAGAAAGCTGAGTGCTGAAGAATTGATGCTTTTGAACTGTGGTGTTGGAGAAGACTCTTGAGAGTCCCTTGGACTGCAAGGAAATCAAAACAGTCCTAAAGGAAATCAATTCTGAATATTCATTGGAAAGACTGATGCTGAAGCTGAAGTTCCAATACTTTGGTCACCTGATGCAAAGAGCCAATTCATTAGAAAAGACCCTGATGCTGGGAAAGATTGAGGGCAGGAGGGGAAGGGGACGACAGAGGATGAGATGGTTGGATGGCATCACCAACTCAATGGACATGGGTTTTGTGGACTCAGGGGGTTGGTGAACAGGGAGGCCTGGTGTGCTGTGGTTCATGGAGTCGCAAAGAGTCATACATGACTCAGCGACTGAACTGAAACTGAACTGAACTACGGTCATAATACTATTGCATAAAAAGAGTAAGCTACTGATTACTTTTGGCCTTTGCTATGAAAAGAATAAAAAGTACAATTTCAAGAGCAGTTTCCAAAAAAAACAGAAGTAGGGTGAAAAATTTTAAAGCAGTATATAGAAAAACATGTAGAAACAATTATAAACAGTGTAATTTCTCCAGAATAATAAAACAATGCTAAACTGATTTGCACCTAAAGTGTTTCACTATACAAATTATCAGGAAATTTAAAAAATCATAGAATAATTATTTGTAAATTTGATAATTATGAAGTACATGTTTGTATCTTTAACACTGCATAAGAAACAAACTGTTATGACTACTCTACCTGCAACAAATAGACCAATACCTGGTATATAATAAGCCTTTAGTATATATTAGGTGACTAATAGCAACACAAAAATGTGATTATGAAAGCAGTTATTAAAATATTAGATTAAAAAAAGAACTACTTACCTGGTAATAAAATTTTATCTGTCTCACCAAAATGGACAGATTATGAATTCTAAGTGAAGCATCATTGTTGACTTTTTTATTTACTCTCTGACTCTCTGATTTAGGATTACTGTAAGAAATAAAAAAAGGAATACTTTAAAAATTATATTGAAATATACCTATTAATTTATAGATGACTAAAAATAATCAAAAAATACATTTTTTCTATAAACAAACTGTGTATTCATCTTCATTGACAGATGATCCAAAAGGACACATGATTATTTTGACATGTATCCTGTGGTTTTAATATAAATGCATCTGATATTTCAGAGACAGTGGTAAAATATAAGTCAGATGTTGCACTTCATTCTCATTTTGTGTCTTCATCTTTCTTGAAATTAATAACATTTTATTTCCTTTGAATATATATACTTCCACTACCCAAAATAAATCTATTTAAATCAATAATGTAAATTTAGACTAATAATAAATGTTGTATCTTCTCAGTGGCAAACAAGGACTATACTTGAGCAGGCAATGTCCCAGAGAAATTAAAGAGTGAAGCCATGACACAAGATATCACTTTCATCTTGGATAAACTTTGTAGATTTAATAAAAGCATAGGAATGAATGATTGTAAAGTAGCATAAGCTGAAAATGAATAAAAGGTAGGACATGGTTAAGAAATAAATTCAATGACACCAAAAGCAAAGGCAATAAAAGCAAAAATAAACAGGTGTGACTACATCATATTAAAAAGCTTCTGGACAGCAAAGGATACAGAAAAAATGATAAGGTACATAATTGAATGGGAGAAAATATGTACAAATCATTTATTTAATGGGGTTAATGTTCAAAATATACAAAGTATTTACACACCTCACTAGTGAAAATGATTTTAAAATAGGCAGAGCAACTGAACAGGCATTTTTCAAAAAAAAAAAAAACAACCATACAGATGGTCAAGAATCAGGAAAATGCAAATCAGAACTACAAAGAAGTATTACCTCATACCTGTTGGAATCACAGTTATTAAAAGAAAAGGGATAAGGGTAGGTAAGGATGTGGAGAAAATGACCCCTTGTGCACTGCTTTTGAGAATACACTCATGCAACCACTGTGAAAGTTCCTCAAAAACTTAAAAACAGAACTACCATATGATCTAGCGATCCCATTTCTGGGTATAAAAAACAAAGGAATAAAAACAAGATCTCAAAGAGATAATGGTGCTCCTATATTCACTGCAGCATTATTTACAATAGCCAAGATATAGAAACAACCCAAATGTCCTACAACAGATAAGTGGATTCAAAACATATGAAATACACATACAGACACACACAGGTACATACACAGATAGAGGGACTTCCTAGGTGGTACTAGTGGTAAAGAGCATGCCTGCCAATGCAGGAGACTTAAGAGACACAGGTTCAATCCAAGGGTCAGGAAGATCCCCTGGAGGAGGACACAGCATCCCACTCCAGTATTCTTGCCAGGAGAATCCCATGGACAGAGGAGCCTGGTGGGCTATGGTCCACGTGGTCGCAAAGAGTCGGATAAGACTGAGGTGACTTAGCATGCACACAGACAGAATATTATTCAGACATGAGAAAGAAGGAAATCCTTCCATTTGTGAAAATATGGATGAAACTTGAGGGGGTCATGCTAAGTGAAATAACCTAGAAAGAGATGGAAAAATACTGTATGTTCTTCTTTATATGTGAAATAAAAAAAAAAAGTCAAACTCATACAGAGTGAAGTAAGTCAGAATGAGAAACACAAATCCACATATATACGGAATTTAGAAAGACAGTAACAATGATCCTACATGCAGGGCAGCAAAAGAGACACAGATGTAAAGAACAGACTTTTGGACTCTGGGAGAAGGCGAGGGTGGGATGATTTGGGAGAATAACACTGGAACGTGTATATTACCATATGTAAAACAGATGACCAGTGCCAAGTTAGATGCATGAAACAGGGCACCCAAAGCCAGTGCTCTGGGACAACCTGGAGGGACAGGGTGAGGAGGGAGGTTCGAGCAGGGTTCGGGATCGGGGGACACATGTATACCCGTGGCTGACTCATGTCGATGTATGGCAAAAACCTTCACAATACTGTAAAAAAAATAATCCTCCAATTAAAATAAATAAAATAATTTTTAAAAGAATGTCAAATTCATAGAAATAGTAGAAAAACACTTGCCAGCATCTGGGGATGGGAGAGTTGGGTGGAGAGAGGGAGAGGTTGGTAAAAGGGTATAAAATTTCAGCTATAAGATGAATAAGGCCTGAAGATGTAATGAAAAACATGGTAACCACTATATTAAATAATTGAAATTTGCTGAGAGTGTGGAACTTAAATGTTCTGACACACAGTTAAAAATGTGAGGTGATGGATGTATTAATTAATTAGATGGTGGGAATCCACTCACATGTACACATACATAAAGCCACCACTACGTACACTTTAAATAATTACAATTTTGTCAACTATATGTCAATAAAGGTGAAGAAAATAAAAATTTTTAATTAAAGTTGTTTTTTTTTTTTAAAGAATAGGAAATTTAAGTAAAAGGGGTGGTACTAGAACAGAAGGGTATAAGTTAATGCCAGAACATTAGTGAAGATCTAGTTCCTCATTAGGACAAGGAGGTCAAGCTAGAAAATGACATTGCCAGGTGAAATGTCCCTATGCAAGGGCTGAGTGCAGAATATCATAAAGCAGAAATCTAAGAAGTTGCTGGGACAGAGTATTAACCCATGATTACAGAGTATTAACCCATGATTACAGACTTTAAGTGCAGGTACCTCCACAGGAGAATGCAGAGAAGACTGACACTAACCCAGTAGAGAATAGGAATTGAACAAACACTTCTCATTCCTTAATCCTTCCCTTTTTTACACAGTCTATTGTACTCCTGATGCCTTCAGTTCCTTCCCTAGACCGCACTCTATGGTGCTTTATTTCAGCAATTCTTTTGTGGGTTACATTTATCAATATTTACCATACCAGAAAATAAAAAAGAAAATTTCACATTTGTTTAATTATTGACTCATTAAAAAACAAAATAAACCCATTACATGCTTATAAACACCAAACCAAAAAAAATTTTATTGAGAGGACTGGCACTGTTTTACTATTTTTACATATCTCTTTAATATCTAGCTTAATGTTAAAAAAGGGGAGGGCTGATGTTCATCTTTGCTTCTGCATTCCATCTACTGTTTCTGTTATTTTGGTTCATGTATATGAAGAAATAAGGGGCTTCCCCAGTGGCTCAGTGGTAAAGAATTCGCCTGTCAAAGCAGGAGACATGGGTTCAATCCCTGGTACGGGAAGATCCCACATGCTGCAGAGCAACTAAGCCCGTGTGCCACAACTACTGAGCTTGCACTCCAGAGCCCTGGAATTGCAACACTGAGCCCGTGTGCTGCAACCACTGAAGCCCGTGTGCCTGGAGCCCCTGCTCTGCTACAAGATAAACCAAGATAGTAAGAAGCCCACTCACTGCAACTAGAGAAAAGTCCATGAGGCACCAAAGACCCAGCACAGCCAAAAATAAATCAATAAAAAATTATATATATATACAAAAAGAAATCAGCATCACACAGACAGTTAAAAGTAGACAGAGCCTGTGGACTCTCTGAAAGGACCCTCAAACTGTACTGTGAGAACTACTGCTTTACTTCAACTATTCTCTTGCCAGCACTCTCAACACTAATCCTTCTGTTTTTTAATCACATTTACACTGTCAATCCCTGATACTGGATCAGCTCAACTGTGTACACTGAGATTGCCCATAGTACTAGATGAGAAAATAATACAATTAAAACTCAGCTAAAACATCATATAGGGAGGAACAGTTAGCACCAAATTTGCCCTTTGCCATAAAGAATTAGAAACTGGACAAAACATACAGTAACTAATTTCAGACTTTGGACACCAAATAATACAAGACTATAATCTCTAGCAAAGCTCTCTCTAATGAAACAGTAAGTACTTTCCAGAATGAGACACAAGGAAGGGTAGCCCACGTCTCCCTGAACTCAGGGAGACAAAGTTTAGGGGAATTAAAAAACTGAAATTTTCAGAAAAGAAAACCAGAGACAAGGAAGAACTCCCAAAATATGCCCTTAAGATTTTGACTAAATACTAAGTTGTACAAATGTACCCTAAACTCCAGGAGGCTGAGCAGAGGACAAGTACAGAAAAGCTGGAAACTTGATAACACCCAAAGCTCACAGAGTGCAGAGGGAAATTTAAGTTCTGACCACTCAGAATAAATACCTAGAGCATCAGTAGAGTCCTCAGGAGAATCATATCTTGCAACTAAACTAGCAGATGAGTAAAAGCTATTCCAGAAGCTCCTTAGAAAGCTTTGCAAACAAGCATTGAAAGGCTCAAGCTGGGAATTCTCAGGCAGTCCAGTGGTTAGGAATCTGAACTTCCACTACAAGGGACAAAGGACTGAACCCTGGTCAGGGAACTCAGATCCCGCATGCCATGTGGTGTGGCAAGAAAAAAAAGAAGAGAAAAGAAAGGATCAAGCTGATTGCAAGTAACTTGAAAACCTGCCAAAACAAACTTCATCACTGCTTAAAGAACAAGATCTAGACACCACCATGTAATAATCACAATGTCCAACATAAAGTAAAAAATTACTAGACATGCAAAGAAGCAAAACAAATAAATAAATACTGTGATTTGTGAACAGGAAAGAAAATGGAAACAGTTAACAGAAACAGACCCAGAAATTAAGAGACCATGGAAACAGCAAACAAGGATTTCAGAAGCGCTACTATGAATATACTAAAGAACTTTTAAAAAATAAACACTATGTGAAAAAAAAGTTAACTATTTTTAAAAACCCAAATGGAACTTCTAAGGCTAAAAAATATAATACCTGAAATGAAAATTTTACCGTATTTCTGTAATAGAAGATAAGAAACTATTACAAAAGATCAGTGAATTTGAAGACATACACACACAAAAAAATTCCAAAAACACAGAAAAAAAAAAGACCCACCTGAAATGAACAAAGAAGACTAAAGGAGCTAAGGGGCAACAGATTAACAAAAAAGTTGCATGGACAGTACAGTTTTTTTCCTAAACCACTTGAGAATAAACTGATGGCCTGATACCCAAGAGTCTACAAAGATTTTAGTATTTATCTTGTACAAACACATGTAACTATCAAAATTGGGAAATTAACAATCATATAATTACTATCATCCAATCTTTAGAATCCATTAAAATTTGCTCCAATTATGAATGGATTTATAGGAAAAGGATCTAGCTCAAAACCACACTTTGCATTCAGTATTCTGAATTACAATCTTCAGTCCCTTTCAGTTGGAACAGTTTCTATCTTTCCTTGAAATTCATGACCTATGTACTTTAAAAAGTTATAGGCCAGTTATAGGCCAATTTTTTATAGAATGTCCTTCAATTGGGTTTGTCTGATTAAATTGTATACTGCTCATAAGTAAGTTCAGGTTACATCTTTGACAGGAGAAATGCAGGAGAGATGCTCTGATGTTCTCAGTGCATGCTAAGAGGAGGTACATGATTTCACTTTATCCCATTACTGATAATATTCACTTTTGTCACTTGATTAAATTGGTATCTGCCAGTTTTCTCCATGATAGTCACTATTTTCCTTTTGAAATTATTTTGTGCATACTTTGAAACTATGTCAATAATCTGATTTACATCTATCTTCAATTTATGTATGTTTATATCAGTATACACTTATGATTCCCCATAATTATCAGTGATCATAATCTATTAGTATATAACTTCTTTTACAACTATCATAGATTGCCTTTTCATTTTGTTGACTGTTTCCTTAATTATGCATAAATTTTTTAGCTTACTGTAGTCCTAATTGCCTATTTTTGCTTTTGTTGCTGTGCTTTGAGATCATATCCATTGATATGATCCACTTTTAATTTTTACTAAAAATTTTTACTACAAAACCACTTTTTAATTTTCCCTAGGAAGGGCTTTTATTAGCTATATTCATAAATTCCTTCCAGTTTTTGCTGTTAATGTGAATGTAATTTTTAAAAATACATTTGCTAGTAGATTACTACTGATATGTAAACACAGTCAATTTTTGTGTATTTCTCTTATCTTTAGAAATCCTGTTTGTTGGTGAAAATCCTTTAGAAATTTCTCTTATCTTTAGAAATCCTTTAGAAAACCTGCTCTTACAGGTTCTCTAGAATGTAGTTTATAATTTTTACATATTGATAATCAATTATCCCAACACCAATTACTAAAGAGCTTATTGTTTTCCACTGATCTCTATGATTATACTAGATTTCCATGTAAGTGTAGCTATACTTTTGGCATGTATTCTGTTTCTTTAACCCATCTGTCTATTCCTGTGCCATCAAAACCCTTTAAATATTACTATGGCTTTATTGCCATCTTGATTCTGTTAGAGCAAGTCCTTCTCCTTTGTTTTTGTTTTGTAAATTGTCCTGCTTAGTCACGCTTGCTGCTCTTTTCTATGAGTTTTAGGATATTTATTAAGATTCTATGAAAAGCTTGTTGAGATTTATTGTGATTTTATTAATAAAACAAATTTGATACATTCATATTAGTAAAATTTCTAAATTTATGCAGAATGGTATTTACATATTTAAGTAGGCTTTTTTCCTTGGGTTTTTGTGTGTGAAATGGATTTGTTTTCTATCACACTGTCTTCTTGGTCACTGCTAGTGTGTAACAGGAAAACTGTAGTTTTTGTATATAACACTTCTGATTAACCACCTTTTAAAATTTAGTTTATTCAGTTCATTTTCTTGGATGTTCTAGCTGAAAAAATGTTAAGTAAATGACAATTTATCTCCTTTCCAATTGTATATCTCATTTCTGTTTTTTACTTACTGTATTAACAAATAATAATGGAGATAAGAGCTATCCTTATTTTTTTCTCAAATTTCATGAGACTGCTTTTAATGTTTTGCCATAAATACCTAATGTTCACCGTCATTTTCTGATCAACACCCTCCTTCAAATTAAGGTTCCTCCTAATCCTATTTACTATCTTAACTGGTGAATTTCTCAAACATCTACTTCCATGTGATTCTTCTCATTTAATGTGTTAATGTAGTGAATATTACATCTTTAACACCGAATTGTCCTCACAATCCTAGACTATTACTCCATCAGCCCCACCCCATAGTGTAACTACTGTTCCCATGTTTGGTACATCATTCTATCATGCTGCTAAGTCACTTCAGTCGTGTCCGACTCTGTGCGACCCCATAGACGGAAGCCCACCAGGCTCCCCTGTCCCTGGGATTCTCCAGGCAAGAACACTGGAGTGGGTTGCCATTTCCTTCTCCAATGCATGAAAGTGAAAAGTGAAAGTGAAGTCACTCAGTCGTGTCCGACCCTCAGCGACCCCATGGACTGCAGCCTTCCAGGCTCCTCCACCCATGGGATTTTCCAGGCAACAGTACTGGAGTGGCGTGCCAGTGCCTTGTCCATTCTATTATAGGTCTTCCAATACTAATTGCCTTCATGCCTTTTACTTTCTCACCAGAATGTAAGCTCCCTGACAGCAGGGACATTATCTTATTATTCTCTAAAATCAGCATATATCCTAAGCAAATGTTTGAATAGATAAAAACAATAAATGATCTGAGACCAAGCAAAGAGGTTTTTTTTAATATAAATTTATTTATTTTAATTGGAGGCTAATTACAATATGTATTGGTGGGGTTCAGGATGGGGAACACGTGTATAACCGTGGTGGATTCATGTTGATGTATGGCAAGCAAAGAGTTTTAAAAATTGTTGCTTACTATTAAGAGTTACGAGATGACATTCTCCAAGCTAAAGTCATTTGGCAGACTTGAATAGACACTCCCTACTAAGGTTTGTGTCCCAAAGATCAGTTGAAGAACACAGTTCTAAACTACAATTTGAGACATACAGAACAATTAAGAATAATAGAAAAGTAAGATAAATCTGACTTGTGACTGACTTATACTTAAAGCAAATTATGAACAATGAATAGCCCAAAGCAAATGGGTGTATAAGTGGAAAAGTAGATCTCTTAGGTAAAGGTACCAACCAGAACTAGCTACCCTCAAAAATAAGGAGACTATATTGCAGAAGTCAGATTATGTGTCATGGCAGACAAAAGATAAACAGCAGTAAGGTCAGGTCATGGTTAAAAATTCAGACAGCTGAAGGGAAAATCCTGTTTTATGTAACTAACTTGGTATACTTTTTGTCAGTAAGTTACATACTATACATACATACTGTAGCTATATTATTACTTAATGTATAAGGGCTTAGTTTAGTCAAGCTATCACTGTAGAGAAAAGTACATTTGTAATTGGGAAAAGACTGTAGGAATAACTCTAGTAAAAATGTTAGGTATACTACAGGTACATAAATTTCATTTGTAATCACAGACATTCAGTAAGTATCTTTTCTCTCTAGTCTTCTTCCATGTTTTATTCCTATTTTCCTTATTCTGTATTTGAATTCTCTTAAATTACCTCACCTATAACTATCCCCTAAATGATAACATTTAGACCCCCAAAATACTTTAGAGATTATCTAGTTTCACTATAAATCAGAAAATTGAAGTCCAAAGTAGTGATTTGCCTAGGCTCTCATAGATTCTTCCCTTTACTCTCTTTCAATCTTTTCTCTTACTCAAGAAAACAAAGACAATACCAATAGAAAATGGTTTCGGCAATGTCATCTATAAAATCCATGTGTACAATAAATCATTGCTTTTTTGTTTTGTTTGAGCATATTCCTGATTGTTTTCATAGTGATTAATTAAACTAAAGATTCATTTCCTTCCCCTCTCCAGTTCATTACAGTACTATTTTATTTAAAAATCTAGGTATTTAATTCACATGAAAAATATTTAAGAAATTCTATTTTAGTAGTTCTACTGAAGAGGTACGTAAACCAAAAATCCCACAAATTTACAGTACAAGCCCACTGTTACATGACAATACATAATTCAGATTATACTTTGGAATAGATGCATAATATTCCAATAAACACATGTGATTTCATTCTCTTTAACTAATTTTATAATGTAAATATTATCTTTGCCTCCACAGAGTTGTTACCAAGTTTCTCTGCGTTCTTAGAGTGCTTTTTAAACTTAAGTCTTAAAGTTTCTATTAAAATTTTATGTCCAACATTACTCGTATGATATTTCAAAATTTATTAAATTGCCAGAAAGGCCTATAGTCTCCTTTGCATAAAGCTCTTCTCTAAGAATTAGCAAGTTTTAAGAATTTAGAATTTTGGTTTGCTCAAATTCTTTTAAGAAAGTTTTGCAGAAAAAAATATGTAAGTTCTGTATCGTTTCTTCAGCCTCTGAGAAAGACTGTGCATAACAATTAAAACAATTTTGAATATAAAGAGCAGGAACTGTCCAGTTTTTATACACTAAGCATAGCAGATGAAATTATTTTAGAAATCTAGGAAAATAGGAAATATGCAATTAAGATATGTTAGAGAATGTATTTTGAAAAATTTACAGAAAGTACTTCAACACCTAAAATTAACCTCACTTTCAACAAGGGTCTTAAAAGACAGGGGAAAAGTTTTCTAGTTGCTTTATGTTTATAGATATTTGCTATGATTAACATGGGGTTTGAGGGGATTTCTAGATAATTAGTAGATCCTACAAGATACTAGATATAGTAGATCTAGTAGACTCATGAGCAATTTCAATAGAATAGTGCAATTCTTTGGTAAGAACTGGCTGATACCTAGGTACTCAAGACCTCAATTTCAGTTTCTAATCTACACTGTACCTCTGGGGAGTTATTTTAGTAATCAATCAGAACTGGAAAGTTCCTACTGCTTTAGAATCATTGGATATTGCATCACAGTCCACCCATAAAATTCTGAATTGGAGACAGGGGTAACTGCTAAGCACTCTAGGCATGGAGTGAAAGCCAATAAACTTTCAATTACAAGGCTTGGGTTTCCCATTTGATTCATGCTTAATTTGAGTTAGGGTCATACTGACATATGTTAGGACCCTGAAAACAGGCCTCCTGACCCCAAGAACGTCATCTCTTTATGTGAAAGGACTTCTCTCAGGTGAAATTGCCTGAAAAGTCTTAATCTCAATTCCCATGAAAAGCTATTAAACATTTAAGGATGGATCTACTGAAAATAATGCAATTTAAGAAAATTAGTAACTTTAGGAAAAGAAGTATTTTTTAAAAAAGAATAAAAATATAATAAGGATACGCTACCTGGCTCTGAAGGAAACATTACATGTGAATATTGATTACTGATTTAACTTGCAATAAATTAGAAGGCTAGTGTAAGAAAACAAACAGATGGGACATAAAAAAAGCTAAAATCTCACCTACCATTATCAGGAAGTTAGTAGATACTGTCTGAAAGGGATAAATCAAGAAATACTAGGGTAAAAAAAATAAAAAGAAATACTAGGACAGGTATATTCTCACTACATTCAGGGCTAAGAGACAAGGAAACTACTTTTTAAAAAAAGTTAAAAGTTTTACTCTGGGGAACAGAAATTAAATGTGGCTAAGTTAGGGCAGAGATTATAGTTTTTCACTGTGAACCTTTTGGTATTAACTAATTCTTTTAATCATGTAGAACATTCTTTTAAAGAGGGAAACGACACAAAAAATGCTGTTTCATGAAGCTTTTTTATTTACTTGTAGGAAAAATATGAGGTCAAAGACGTGGCACTCAATGCTAGAGATTCAGAGTCACAAGATGTGTGATACTATGCATAAATATAAGAAAATATTTTAAGGTTTATTTCTTTACAGGATACAGGGGTCACAGTGTAGCAATTTAAACATACTTACTATAAGTCCAGAAATCTCTAAAAAGAAACTGTAGTCTATTCAGTATTCTAAAATCCTGTTTTTCTTCATGTTTAATACTTAAAATGCTAAACAAAGATTAATTCAGAAAGAGTCATAATTAATGAAGTTTTGTTTAAGTTTTTGAAGGCACACCTTAAAAAAAAAGACTATCTTTGAAAAAAGCTTTTTCGAAAATAAAAGATGAGCTATTGAATGATACACACATAATATGTGAGGAAGTACCTTTCTAATCATACACAGCTTTCTCTAAGTCAACATAATTTCAAACTATTTCCTCTTATAAGATGAAAATTGAGAGAGGCAAATAGCCTAGCAATATAAATATAGCTCAAATCTGTCCAGCCACAAGTTAAATGCAACATGGCAGTAAAAGACTGCCTCAAGCAATTTCACATTTATAAATGACCTACTTATGACAAGATACATTAATTTCAATAAATAGGCTATAGTATTATCTGTCACTGCATATAGTAATTTTTAAATTAGAGTAAAAGAGGAAGGAAAAGTTAGCAATTCTGCAACTAATATTCTAAGATTTGGTCCTTATGTAACGAAGGATTATATCTTTATTTATTCATTGACTATTATCTATGAAAAAGAGAAATCTGATAGTTTTAATGGCTTTATGCTCTTCTACCCAGACTGCAAACCTGTTATGGATCCTCTTGGACCATCTGTTTAGTGTTGGTGCCTAACAACTACATGTGCCCATGTTTTTGACAACGCCATTCTAATTTAAGGCTAGTTGTACACAGGGCTTTTTTTTTTTTAATTTTGAGATATATCACATAAAACATAAATGAATAGTATTTACATGTCATCTTGAAACATTCTGAAATAACTAATTTGCATATCTAATTTCAAATATACATATACCAGAATGATAGCTTTATGAAATATTAACTGGAAAAATATCATCACATTTAGGGTTATCCAAGTAGTAAGGTATCAGGGAACTAAGTGGTTTTAAAAAAGAATGTATCCCTTCACCTTAGCATCTCCCCCTTCTCACAAACTCAATCATAATGCATGATGGCCAATAATAAAATGTAGTATTAATATAATCTTTTATATATCTATAAAACATTTTCACATTTTAACTAATTTGATCTTCACAATGACTAAACATTCATTCTTAAAGAGGTATATGACACACAATTACCGCATTGAGATTATGGACATAGCCCCAACCATCTTCATGTATTAAAACACTTTCATAATTTAAGATAGAGAATTTAAGATTCAAAAGTTGAAGAAATATCTGACATTTTCTAGTTAGCCCAAGACTGAGCTAGCAGTACAGCATAATCTTCCCTTAACAAACAGAATTAATGCTCTGATTTAAAAATCGCAAATGGACCCAAAGAGAATAAAACTACAATACACTTAACTCTGGTTTTATCTGAATTGTATAAAATGACTAAAGATACACCCCTTACTTGTTAGAATGAGACAACATGAGCTCTTCAAATACTAGGTTAGCAGTTTTCTAACTTTTCGGTCTGAAGATGTCTTTTCCACTCCTAAAAATTATTGATAACTCTAAGGAGCTCTTTTTTATGTGTTATATCTATCTATATTTTACTATATTAGATATTAAAATTAAGAAGTAAAAAATAATTTGTTAGTCTATCTAAAAATAACAAACTCACTGAATGTTAACATAAAAGAGCATTTTTACGACAAGTAGATATTCTTTTCAAAAACAGTAAAAAATTTTTAGTAGGGAATGACATTCTTTCATAACTTTGTAAATTTCAAGTCTCTTTAATGTTTGGCTTAGTAGAAGACATCTGAATTCTTAAATCCACTTCTATATTCAACGTGTTGTGACACATTATTTTGCTCTAAATATATGAAAAAAGTTGACCTTACACAAACATGCAATCAGAAAAAGGAAGAGTACTTTAATAGCCCTTTCAGATAATTACTGATATTCTTCTTTGATACTATCAGAACTCAGTGAAATATTACTTTTTTTAAAGGTTGGACACAATCTGGAATTCAAGCCCTTATCAATGAACTTGTCTTGCTGTTATAACATTAAAATCTACTGGTTTATCTGACACGTTGAATGGATCTTTTACATATGCATGATTTCTTACCAAGCACCGGTCATTTTGAAAATTCTGTTTTCACTGAGTTACACAGATCTTCCAAACATTGCACATTTTATTATTCAGTATTTTAAAATTACACTATTATCACCTCCAATCTCACCAGAAAAGTCTAAATATTGAAGCTACCAAGTTCATGATTTCTATAATTCAGTCTTATCACCGACAACACATAGTATGAGATATCTTCCTTGAAGTGATAGGCTCACTTTATTCATTTTTGAGAAAGTGTTTGCAGAGAACTCAAGCTTGAATATGGAGAAGGCAATGGCACCCCACTCCAGTACTCTTGCCTGGCAAATCCCATGGATGGAGGGGCCTGGTGGGCTGCAGTCCATGGGGTTGCTAGGAGTCAGACACGACTGAGAGACTTCACTTTCACTTTTCACTTTCATGCATTGGAGAAGGAAATGGCAACCCACTCCAGTGTTCTTGCCTGGAGAATCCCAGGGACGCCCTCCCAGGGCGAGCCTGGTGGGCTGCCGTCTATGGGGTCGTACAGAGTCGGACACGACTGAAGCAAAGTAGCAGTAGCAGCAAGCTTGAATAACTATAGTTTGCCCATCAGTCATTCTCTCAAGTAAAAACAGTGTTCCACAAAACAGAGACTTGCTCCGCCTTGAAACTCAAAAAATCATGAGTATTTTTTCTTGAGATAATCATCATACCCTATTATACAACAAAAGTGTTTCAGGCATACTTCCCATTTTGTCCTTCAGAATGTAAAAAAGACACACACTCAAGAGTCAAGACTAAACAAGGTAAATTTTACTTTATCAAGACATTTTAAAGTAAAGCTGGATTTCTTTTTAACTGCAAGTACATAGTGTGAAGAATATAAGTACATATATAAGTATATAGTGTGGAAAATATGACTACCAGCAAAATCTGGTGCTACTTCACTGTTCATGCTAAGATGTGAGGAGTTTTACCCACTTTTGCTCTTCTGCCATTATTGCTTTTGCAACACAGGCAAGAAAGGCAAATGATATCTTAATATTATTATGAAAATAATTCTGACTTGAGAGACAACCAGAGAGACTCCCAGCTATCTGCTGGTCTCACTTTGAGACTACTGTGTTAGGCTAATCAACTTCTGTTCTTGACTATGGAGCTCTGAGGACTTAGTATCAGTGCCTTCATAAAGTAACAGAATCTTCATGTACTCAGTGATCAACCACATGGCGAGTCACTGAAACAAAAATTGTTTATATAGTACCAAGGGGCATCACCGACCAGTGGTGGAACTTTCATCCACTGCCCTTAAGCCTTAAGAAAGGGTCACAGGTGTCGGTCTAAATCAGTATTCCAGGGTAGTATATACTCCAGATCCAGTTACCCTAGAGACTCAAGAAATCTCAAACTGAGTTGATGTGCTGCTGCTGCTGCTGCTAAGTCGCTTCAGTCGTGTCCGACTCTGTGCGATCCCATAGATGGCAGCCCACCAGGCTCCCCCGTCCATGGGATTCTCCAAGCAAGAATACTGGAGTGGGTTGCCATTTCCTTCTCCAATGCATGAAAGTGAAAAGTGAAAGGGAAGTCGCTCAGTTGTGTCCGACTCTTCGCAACCCCATGAACTGCAGCCTACCAGGCTCCTCCATCCACGGGATTTTCCAGGCAAGAGTACTGGAGTGGGGTGCCATTGCCTTCTCCAGAGCTGATGTGCAGTTAGGTATTTTCCTCGATCAGTGACCAACTTATTAACTAGCATGGCTTTCACTCCCACACTATCAATTCACTAAAGATACTTAACCTGAAGTCCATAAATCCTCCTAGGGTAATTTAAATAGTTCATCTGATTAATTATCAATGACATGTATCATTGTCATTTTTGAGAAGTAATAAAGCCCTCTAAAATAAGGAAAAACTTTAAAAAGTATTTTCCAAAGTACAATCTCTTCTAATTGATGAACTAAAATACACAGTCAGAGAAACTTACCTCAAGTAAGAAGTTTTAAAATTTGACAAGAAAATGCCTTTTCATCATCAGTTTCTCTAATATTAAACAAAAATAGTTCCCATAACTCTAGGGATAACTCTAAGAATATGAATTCTATTAAGAGCAGAATTCTACTAAATGATACTGGTTTAATATATGCCCTTTTCAGTATACCATAAAAGTGATCCAAAAGAATCACAAGCTAACTTCTTTATAAGTCCACTAATTAAAGGCAAAACAATAGATGCCTTTTAAAAAGGCACTGGTAAGGACAGACTGAAATGAAAGAAAAAATACAGTAAAAAGAAGTAAAACAGAAGGGGAAAAAACAGCCACACATATGACAAGCACAGTATTGAAAAAGATGTGATCAACTGAAAACCAAGTAAGAAGAAAAGCACAAATAGGGAGGTAAGAAATTATTAATAGGCAAGATGGTCTACAAATGGGAGGAGTAAACTGTTCCAGGACCTCCAATTTCATAAATACGGATCACTAGTTTTTAATAGAGGAACATATGACTTAAGATTTCAGAATATTTTAAAAGTGCCTAGGAACAGCAAAGTTGAGGGATAATGGGATGTTCAGAGGAAAAACATACAATATTCAATAAATACGGAATTTAATTTCTCTATAAATTTAAGACTTTCATTTTTAAAATAGAATTAAGAACAAAAAAACCTCTGGAGAACTATGCAAAGAAGACCAGAGTAAATAACTGTGTAATAGCCTATGTCTTCAGAATAATGTGTAATATACAAATATTCTCAGATAACAGAAAAATTTGAAGACAGCACTACCTAAACTCTGAAGCACTGTTTTAACCTCTATTAGCAGAGACAAAACTTTAAATCCTTACAATTACCAGATGTATGTCATAAAGATAGCTAAGTTCTAAACAGTTAAAACTGCAAAAGGAGAGTTTCTTGGTCAAGAAAGGTGAACAGCACAATAGAAAAAAACAAAACAAAGCAACCTGATTTTCAGGGGATTGTTTAATCTCCTAGATAAGCTATATCCTATAAATGTACACTTTAAAGCATTCTAAAAGCCCAAAAGAACTGTAATAACACATCCTAAAACTGTTTTACAAAATAAATTCATAAACAAAATATGCACTAAATGATAGTAATGAGAATTTAAACAAGAGCACAGACACATAGCAATTGAAATATTTCTCATACAAAATTAGGCCTCATTGTCTAAACACACCACTATCTCACACATTTAAATGTTTTCAGTTGCAAGCTATGAAAAATAAAAGTATCTTTATTTCTTCAGCAAAATTAAGTATTCAAACTCCACATCATTTTTCTTATAAGCACATAATTTTAAATATAGTCTGCTCAACTTTAATCTTCGCATCATCTTTCATTCTTCCTTTTCACACACTGTAACTAGAATTCCATTAATTCTTCTGCAGTAATTCTTGAATTTGCTCCTTCTTCTCTAGTCATACACCTCACCCTGATCAAGGACCTCAACACCAAAAGCATGAATGACATCATTACTACCCATCTATCTTCCTTACCTATTCCTCAAGCACTATTATTGGGGCTTCCCTGGTGGCTCAGAGGTTCAAGCGTCTGCCTGCAAGGCAGGAGACCAGGGTTTAATCCCTGGGTCGGGAAGATCCGCTGGAGAAGGAAATGGCAACACACTCCAGTATTCTTGCCTGGAGAATCCCATGGACAGAGGAGCCTGGTAGGTTACAGTCCATGGGGTCGCAAAGAGTTGGACACGACTGAGTGACTTCACTTAACCTCCATTAATTCTCTGGTGTAATTCTCAGTACTTGTAATACTATAAATAGTATATGCTCAATAAACTGAATAAACAAATGAATTCCTTCCTCAGTCTGTGCTGCCAATTAACGCCAAAGTGATTTTCCTAAAGTATTACTTTTAATCCCCTAATGAGGAATTTTAAATGGCTCTTCAATGACTGTATATGCAGTTTAATTCATAACTAGTGAATTTTCAGGTTTTCTATAACCTGGCCTACTATGGTTCCCCAAATTGGATTTTCTGCTAAGGCTAGTCCCCTCACCACCTTCCAGTTAATAAATATACATAATATACTTTTCCCTCAAGCTGCTTCCCTACTTTAAAACACCCTCCTCTCATCTATGGCTATCAAGTCCAATCATTCTACAAGATTTGAATCAAATCTAGCTTCCTCCCTATTTAGGTTTCCCTGACTATCCATAACTCAAGAAGCTAAACCAAACTTCTAACTTATATATATGAACAGTAGGGTTCCCTACTCTTTTAGGTTTGTTCCTAATCCAAACCTGCTAATACACACACACACTCTCTCACTGAAAAGAAACATAAAACTCATGAAAACTAAAGAAAGAAAGAGAAAAAACTACTAACAAGAGATTTGTTTTCAAGCACATGCTTGGGATCATTCACCACTCATCTACGTCAGTTATATACATTCAATACTTAACACAAATACTTAACTTTAAAACAATAAAATGAGATATTGCAAGATTTTGAATCATCACATATACAATATATTTACAGAGGTAGAAATACAGTTTAATTTATTTGCCAAGATTTTAAACAAAGAGTTGGAGAAAATGAAATTAGCATTCAATTATAAGTAAACAACACTCCATTTTCACTGAACATTCAAATCAACTAGGATTTTACTGTGATTTACCCTTTCATAACCAGTCTCAGCAAAAATGGACTTGAATAGTGATGAATGTTCACTGGACTTCTGTGATCATTTTACAGTATATGCAAATACTGAATCATTATGCTGCATACCTGAAACTAACATAATGTTAATCAACTATACTTAAAAAAATATACTCTCAGAAATAATGCAAAATAAAATTTTGCTTAATCTTACAAAAAAATAAGAAGGATTGGAGTATTGCCTCCAGTGGTCTTTCTTCACTTCTTATCCACTGCTAAGTCGCTTCAGTCGTGTCCGACTCTGTGCGACCCCAGAGACGGCAGCCCACCAGGCTCCCCCGTCCCTGGGGGAGCAGGAACACTGGAGTGGGTTGCCATTTCCTTCTCCAATGCATGAAAGTGAAGTCGCTCAGTCATGTCCGACTCCTAGCGACCCCATGGACTGCAGCCCACCAGGTCTTATCCACTACCACTTTATAATAAATAATCCAGGTCTTACCAAGGACTAGAACTCAACACCTAAAACCTAAGCCATCATTCTTGGTCCTTTACCACGCGAGGGAAAGGCAACAGTCATGTTGTCAATGGTAATGTGAAGTTCAAATTTTTTTCTGGCTATCACTAGGAAAGTAAGTCACATTAAGAATACATCATTTAAAAAAAATTCCCAAAAAACTATTAGATATTCCACAAAGTTTGATTTTTAATACAAGGGTTATGCTAATAAAATTTCCAATACTGGTCTTCTTTCCCTACTATTAAAATTTTCTTACATTGTAACATTGTTAAAATGAGCTATTTATTATCCAGCTTTCTTTTTTAATTCAAAATACTTTTGCCTACCTCTAATGGTGATCAAGAGACCATAGCTTCATAAAGAATAAGCAAATAAGTTCCTTTTCAACTTTAGTTACCTTCACTCTATTTTATTTTATTCACCCATTACTACGGTGTAAGTTTGGCTCTAAATGACCACTCACAATTGCAACCTCCAAAAGCTCAAATTCCAAAAGTCCCCTCTGACCTCAACAGCACACACCACTCTGTCTCACTTCTTCACTCCTTCTAACCAACTCTTCATTACTGCAAACTCTATCAACCTCCCCTAACACTTCCCTACTCACTTTAATGCTCACATTCTATTCATTTCACTTCTCACCTGAAAATGTTCCTACTCCACATATCTGAATCAATCCCTAATTTTGAATAAACTCCCCAGATCTTCTGGGTCAGTTTCTGAGTGCTAAGCATCACTGAACTCAACCATGCTGACTGGCTTGCTAAAATGTGTGGTTTCCAAATCTCAAATAAGCCATCAACCCTGCAAGACAATACTTGTATTCATTTTTAACTGACTCCCTTTGTGATTTCCTCCCAGCAGCCTTGTGAAATTTTCCACTTTCCTCTAACTTCCAGCCTTTAAATGTTGGTGCTTCCTAGGACATGTCATTGGCCCTTCTGTTTATTTTTTGACATCATGTCCTTAATTTCTATTACAAACTTAAAAGCTAATTCCCGTATTTCTATCTCTATTCTAAGCCTTTCTCCTGAGCACAAACCTATGTATATCCACCTGCCCACAAGATATTTCTCATTGTTCACCAGACATTCCAAAATAAAATTATTTTCCACACTTTCCGTCCCCTTAACTTTTCATAATGCCTTACTTACAAAAGGCACTACCACTATCATCCATTCTTTTTTTTTTTTTTTTT
>NW_011494738.1:946464-949068 GCF_000754665.1 Bison bison bison | reverse complement strand
CATCCATCCTTTTTTTTTTTTTAATATCTGTTTATATAGCTGCATCAGGTCTTATTATGGCATGTAGACTTAGTTGTATGGGAGATCTTGGATCCCTGGGTTAAACCCACATTCCCTGCACTGCAAGATGAATTCTTAACACAGCACCACCAGGGAAGCCCCTCTACCATCCATTCTCCACCCAAGCAAAAAGCTTGATAATCATCTTAAACACATCACTTTCTCATTCTCCATACCAAACTGGTAGCCCAGTCCCATCACATCAGCATTCTCTCTCTTCCATATCATTTCTACATCAATGTGGTTTCTATCTCTGTTCTGGCCTGAGACTCAGTCCCTCTAATATGCAAATGCTATCTGCTTAATTACTCCAACGTTCTTTAGTTTATATTAATGCTTTTCAAGATAAGTAAAGTAGTGAATGACACATTTTAAAGAAATAAATTATCAAGAATCTCTGAGTATCTGTCCATAGACATCCTAAGAGTCTTAGGCGCCTGTCTGAAAAAAGTCACTGAAGAAACTAATTTAAAATCTATGATTAAAAAAAAAACAACTTTCAGTAGGGAATAACTACTGTAAAAGAAATGCTTTATTATTACCACTTGAAAAAGAATTTAAATTAATGACATGGAAACAAAAAAGTTAAAATTTCTAAAGATTCCTAAGAATACCTGTGGACCTGGTTAAAGAAACACTAGTTTTGATGGCTAATTATATATGTTAACTTGGCTGGAACACACAGTGCCCAGATATTTGGTCAAATACTATTCTGCATGTTTTGTGAAGGTGTTTTCTGGACAAGATTAACATGTTAAGTCAACTGATTTTAAGTAGAGCAGATTATCCTCCATAATGTGGATGGACACTGTCCAACCATTTGAAGACCTTAATGGAACAAACAGAACTTTCTGCTAGAAAATTGCCTTTGAACTTAGTGCATTTCTTCCCTGAGTTCACGCAGGCCCATTCCATTAGATTTCAGACTAAGCCTCCACAATCTCCTGAGCCAATTCTTTAAAATAAATCTATTATACATCTCTCTCTCTCTCTCCACACACATGTACACACATACACATACAGACACACTCATGAAGACACAATCTTGTCAGTTCCGTTTCTCTGGAGAGGACCTGAACAAATATTCATCTCTCCAGGAAAACACTTGATACTCTCAATGCAGCTTCTTAAGGACAGCTTGCCACTCTCCACCTCTTCAAATTCATTTCCCATGTGCAAGAAGCATACAATCTCTGCTCTGGCCACATAAAATATCCTACAGTTCCCCAATGCCACCATTTTTATTCACATTTTCATGTTTCATGTTATTTTATTTAAAACATCCTCCCTCTTACCGCCACTATTTGTCACTTCTATTCACTTCACTGCTCCTACTCAATGTAAATGATTACCTCTCTGTGCCACACTGTACCAAGAACATAATTCCACTACATGGCACGTATGTCACACTGCAATTTGTTTACATGTCGTCTCCGTTACTACTGGGCAAAAGACTGTATCTTACTCAGCATCACATCCCAAACACCTATCAGATAGTTTGTCATACAGACTTTGCTATTAAATGAATGAACTGATCTCTGAATGAACCATCCCTTTTATCCTTCTCACTATGTTTATAGATCCTGGCAAAAGAGGTCTCTGTCCAGAGTGGCACTCTGGCCCTCCTCAGGACATGCCCCTCACCACTGGGCAAGAAGTCCATGAAAACAAGAAGACAAACCTCTACACCACCACTTCTTACTCCCATTTATCTGGAACTATGGAATTTCTTATTAAAATACCTCTAACCTAATTGCACTCATCTCACACGCTAGTAAAATAATGCTCAAAATTCTCCAAGCCAGGCTTCAGCAATACGTGAACCGTGAACTTCCAGATGTTCAAGCTGGTTTTAGAAAAGGCAGAGGAACCAGAGATCAAATTCCCAACATCTGCTGGATCATGGAAAAAGCATGAGAGTTCCAAAAAACATCTATTTCTGCTTTATTGACTATGCCAAAGCCTTTGACTGTGTGGATCACAATAAACTGTGGAAAATTCTGAAGGAGATGGGAATACCAGATCACCTGACCTGCCTCTTGAGAAATCTGTATGCAGATCAGGAAGCAACAGTTAGAACTGGACATGGAACAACACACTGGTTCCAAACAGGAAAAGGAGTACGTCAAGGCTGTATATTGTCACCCTGCTTATTTAACTTCTATGCAGAGTACATCATGAGAAACGCTGAGCTGGAAGAAGCACAAGCTGGAATCAAGATTGCCAGGAGAAATATAAATAACCTCAGATATGCAGATGACACCACCCTTATGGCAGAAAGTGAAGAGGAACAAAAAAGCATCTTGATGAAAGTGAAAGAGGAGAGTGAAAAAGTTGGCTTAAAGCTCAACATTCAGAAAACGAAGATCATCGCATCTGGTCCCATCACTTCACGGCAAATAGATGGGGAACAGTGGAAACAGTGTCAGACTTTATTTTTTTGGGCTCCAAAATCACTGCAGATGGTGATTACAGCCATGAAATTAAAAGACGCTTACTCCTTGGAAGCAAAGTTATGACCAACCTAGATAGCATACTGAAAAG
>NW_011494738.1:937971-946364 GCF_000754665.1 Bison bison bison | reverse complement strand
GCATATTGAAAAGCAGAGACGTTACTTTGCCAACAAAGGTTCGTCTAGTCAAGGCTATGGTTTTTCCAGTGGTCATGTATGGATGTGAGAGTTGGACTGTGAAGAAGGCTGAGCGCCGAAGAATTGATGCTTTTGAACTGTGGTGTTGGAGAAGACTCTTGAGAGTCCCTTGGACTGTAAGAAGATCCAACCAGTCCATTCTAAAGGAGATCAGTCCTGGGTGTTCTTTGGAAGGAATGATGCTAAAGCTGAAACTCCAGTACTTTGGCCACCTCACGCGAAGAGTTGACTCATTGGAAAAGACTCTGATGCTGGGAGGGACTGGGGGCAGGAGGAGAAGGGGACGACAGAGGATGAGATGGCTGGATGGCATCACTGACTCGATGGACGTGAGTTTGAGTGAACTCCAGGAGTTGGTGATGGACAGGGAGGCTTGGTGTGCTGCGATTCGTGGGGTCGCAAAGAGTCAGACACGACTGAGCGACTGAACTGAACCCAATTTCAGCACCTGCACAGGCCTCTTTTCCCATCTGTTCTGAGCATGTGTTCAATGCTACACATGTATACATCCTTGGGCCAAGGAGTAGCTGTTTGGAAGAGGGCGTACAAGAGCCTGGATCTCAGGTACATGCAAGATGTCCACAGGCATGCACAGAGACCTCTTTGTGGTGCCAGAGTCAGGGATGGTGATAGGAGGTTGAGATTCACCTCTTCAGATACAAAACTGTGAGTTTATGAATTCTAAATTCCACAAATTATTAATTTGAATTTTTACTGTTGAGCTGTGGACAAAAAAAATCTCAGTATGTTGAACATCAACAAGAAAGTTACTGGAACACAAACTGCAGGCTCTCTATATTCTAATACCATACAAAATCACCAACTATGACTTGTTCTTACCACCTCACCTCAGCAAGACATAACATAGGTGGGGAAAAACTCCAATAAAGGTAATTAAAATAAATAAGGGGACAGAGGGGAAACAAAAGCAAGGAGAAATGGAAGACAAACTAAAGGGCTTCCCTGGTGACTCAGTGGTAAAGAATCAGTGTAGCACGACTACGGAGCCAGTGCTTGAGAGCCCAGGAATCGTGACTACTGAAGCCAGCACACCCCAGGGTCTGCGCTCCGCCAGAAGAGAAACCACTGCAATAAGAAGTCCAGGCACCACAACCAGAGACTAGCCCCCGCTCTCCACAATTAGAGAAAGCTCCCATAGCAACGAAGACCCAGCACAGCCAAAAACAAATAAATTTTTTTTAACTTAGGGAAAAAAGGGAGACAAACTAAAAAGTAAAACAAAATTGTACAACACTAAAACTAGAGAGTGTCCTCAAAATTCTGACAATTAATAAAATTACAAAGCATGCATTCATTCCTTTGACATTTACTGAAAACTTAGATGTACCAATCTATGCTACATGCTGGTGACACATGCCAGGCACTATGCTAAGTGCTGGTGATTCGTAACACTAAATCTCTAGCCTCTAAATGCTAACTGTCTAGTAGTAACAACAATTTAACAATTTAGTAAAGGTAGCTAAGGAATCACATAGGAGAGGGCAATTAACTCTGCCAAGGTGCTTCTCAGCATGTTAAAGGATGAGTAGGAATTTGCTGGCACAAAAAAAAAGTCGGGGGGGGAGGAAGGGAAGTCTAGAAGACAGTTATTATTATAATAGAAATAAAAGATTTCAACAGCTAACATCTACTTAGCACTCGCTATATGCTAAGCATTGTGCACAAACCATCCTATTTGATTCTTATAATAACACTATGATTCTCTTTCTATCCTGCTTATAAATGAGAAAACTGAGAAGTTAAGTGAGATGACACCAATAGAGATCATACAAAACTGAGCTGTGAAAGATCATGACTTGTTTGAGGAAACATGAACAGGCAGGTATGGTGACATGAAACCAAGTCCATCTGATGCAAAGCCCAAATCCATTCCACTTCACCACACAGCCTATTATTCATTCATTCAAGATAAGTGTATCAAGAACCTACTGTGTATCAAGCACTGTGTTAGGAACAGAGATATAAAAGATATAGTCTTTGGTACCAAGACACAGGTTAGTCAGTAGAGTCTAGCATACCAAAAACTGCTATTACCAAGGTAAAAATAGGGTCCTACGGAAGCACAAGGAGTGCTAAGCCTCAGATGGGCCCGGGAATGGCTGCAAAGCTAAAGAAAGCACTAGTAAGGAGGTGGAGAGTGTTCTAAGGAAGGGAAATGTGTATAGAAAGGCACAGAGACATGTGAGAACACCGCTTGTCTTTGGGAACTCTAAGTTTGCTCAATCTTAGGGCATGCACTGAAGACTGGTACTATGCAAAGATAAAAACAGAGAATCGGGCAGCAGCCAGATCTCAAAGGAGTCTAGACATTCAAGTAACATGTTTACTCTGAAGGCAGAAGAAGGATGCTGAGCCATCTTAAAGATGGGAGCGACATGATAAAATCTGCGTGTTAAAAAATTTCCCATGATTACATGAGGAGACAACTTGAAGGGGGGCAAGCCAAAGGTAAGAAAACCAGTCAGGGGCTATTGCATTAAGCCAAGTCAAGGACACATCTGAGAAATATTTGGGAGGTAAATCAAAAACCAGGTAGTAAGAGAGCAACTCTGACTATATCATGAGTGTGTTCTTAAAGAAGTCAAAACAAAAACAAAACTGAACAAAACCTGTGTGAGAGACCATACCAAAATTCAGAGTCAATGCCATACTTGGTAAGAAAACATGTAATTTATTAGACATCTGGCGGTTACTTAGTCATAAAGTCAGCACACTGTATTTTTGAATCTTAAGCACTAGTAGAATGAAGGAAGATTTCTCAGTCAACTTCCTCTATTTAATGCCTTCTTTACGTATACTTTATGAAGCTGCTTCTCGGGAAATACTTAAGCAGAAATTGGATGACCATGTGTCATGTAAGAATGATTTTCATGGTAGATGATTTCTAAAATCCCTTCAAATTCAAGATTTCTAAAAGAAGAAATGCAATAAACAAGTATATCACAATTACTACATAAATTCAAGTACAGATTTCTGTAGGGGTCTATCTAATGGGGTTGAATCACAGAATTTCCAAATATGGTTTTGACACTATTAACAACTTTTCAGTACTTAAAACCCTAACATAACCATATTTTCAATTGCTTAGGTAGTATGACTAAAATTATGAAATCAACTACAATGTCACAAATACCTTAAAAATTCACAGCAAGTAATATCCTAAATTGGCTGCAAAACTGCATGACATCTCAAACAGGAAAATGATTATTTCCACTTCACTGTCACCAAGCCCTATGTCTGATAACTAGCACTGAAGAAAAAAGATTTCATCTGGTTGAAGTAGGAAAATGCCCTGCAGCATGCAGAAGAGCTGGCCATCATTACAGATCTCTAAATAGCTTCCTCTTCCCATTAGTTAGAGGACTGATGCCTTGTCACAGGCTCTTACAGAGATTCTTTGATTCAAGGAGCTATTCAATGAAATTCAGGATTCATCTCTGAATACAGTGAATCCCAAATCAGTGAACAGACTCCGAAATTATAAGGCAGAGTCATAAACTACAATGAAGACGTCCACTCTTTACTTTCAAATTCTGGGTCAAAAATGGCAAATCCAGAAGTCACTAAATTAATGAATATTCTTACTCTTTAGATGAAAAAAAAAAAAAAATTCTACCATAAGGATCCTATAATAAAATTCTGTCACATCTGAAAGCAGGAATACAAGACAGGTTTTAAATATATAAACAGATTTTCATATCTGGCCAAGATGAAATTAAAGGAACCAAACTTACCCTCCTGCCTGAAACAACTGCGGGGGTGGTGGGGAAGGACACAAAACATACGAAGCATTTTTGAAAACAATGGACATCAGGCAACAAAGAACAGTAGATCCTTCATAGATGGGAAACATACAAAACAAATCCTACCATTGTACCAGTTTATTGCCTTGAAAGAGTTTCTAGGCTGCAGAACAGGAATGGGGAACAGAGGCAGAGCACAGTGGTCTCCCTGAATCCAGGACACAGAACTTAGTCTGGGGACAGCAAGGTGACCTTCATATACACAGCAGAGCACCTAAGAGAGAGCTGCTCAGAAAGATCCAGAGATCTGCACAGGTTATCTTTCAAGTCTTTAGCTGAGTACTTACCAGTACATGTGTGTGAAGAAACCATCCAGGGACAGTGAAAGAACCACTAAAAAGGATTAGAGGGAACACCACCCAGAGCGCACAGAAGTCAGGACTAGGTCCCGTTCCCACCGCCAGAGTACTCACAAGGGTTTTGCCTCAACAGTGCAACAAAGCAAAGTGGTGATGCCTAACACAACTTAAAAGCAAGATCTAAAAAGACCACTGTTTCCAAGTAACTTAACTGCATTCCAAAACAAAGCTCAAAAATATTTTTAATGAGATGCAAAAAAATCCTGCACCCAACAACAAAGTAAAATTTCAAATGTCTGGCATCTAATAAAAAATTACCAGGTATGCAAAAAGGAAGTACAATCCATAGTGAGAAGAAAAATCAATCAAAACCAACCAAGAAACGGCACAGACAACATTAGAAGACATGAACATTAAGCCAGTTATTACTGTATTCTCTATGTTCAAGAAGCTATAGAAAAGACAAAACATGAAATCTATAAACATGGAAAATATAAAAAAGACTGAATTTTTGGAGCTGGAACTACAGTTTCTAAAATGAAAAACACCCTGGATGGGACTAACAGCAGATTAAACATTACAGAAAAAAAGGATTAATGAATTTAGCAAGATTACCCAAAGTGAAACAGAAAAAGACTGAAAAGAAAACTGAATGGTATATCAACAAACATTAAGTAGCCTGATTTACATGTAACTGGACTTCCAAGAGGAGGAAAGGGGGCAAAGAAAAGACATATATACATATATACTTAAGAAATAATGGCCAGATTTTTTCCAAATTTGATAAAAACTATAAAACCACAGATCCAAGAAGCTCAATGAACTCCAAGCACAAGAAACATCACACACACACAAAAATCCATATGCTGCATTTACAAACAGTTCTCACCCACAAATTCTATAACCAAACTTAATCTAGAAATTATTTTTAGGTTAACTTACTAGGCACAATTTCAACTGACAATTTAATATATCAAAAGTTAATTTGAGCAAAGTGCTCAGTAGAAATCTTAATGATTTCAAAATTAACAAAATATAGCTTAAAACAATGTGTATTTTGTTGCCCTATGGGGTAAATAATTAGGTAATAAATTACAATAAATTTGTGTTGATCTCATAAGACACTTTTTAAAAAACTAAAACATATGTCTTTCTTTTTTTCTTAATTTTCTTTTCCTTTAATTTATACAGGTCATTCAGAACAGAATTAGGACACCGAAAAAACTTTTAAAGAAACTAAAAGGTGGAATTAAAAACAGAAGCAGATTTGAGGTTTGGAATGAAGCTAGTCTTCCCAAAAAAAACAACCTGGCAACCACTATTTTGGAACACCATTACTTCAAAATATACACACACATATATATTTTAAGTATAAAACTGTACCCAAAGTGGAAACAAGCTAAAGTGTCTGTTTTTAGCACCTCGGCTAACTATTCTGGCTTCAAAAAAAATCTACTAAATATTTTTTGGAAAAAGAATCATTCAAATAAAAACCATTAAAGGGGAAAACTAATGTATTTTCCTACATTTACGAGCACACCTGTTTTTTTAGGGTTCAACATACAAACTCAAAATCTGTCTAAAAACAAATAAGAAAAGAGACACAGGGGAACAAGTTCTGAGTATCTACTGTAATGGCTACCCTTCCTGTCACTTGTGTTCCCTAAAATAGAAGTTGGTTTAATTATTCTACCATTTTGCTTGGGAAATAGAGGCATATTTCAAAGATTAAAGATACTTCCATGGGAAAGCTGCCCAAAATATATTTATTATCCCTGGAAATAATTATGTCCACATTCCCTTTTCCTTTCTTAAGAAAAAAAAAATACATTCAGATAACATATTTCTTTGGGTGCCTATACAAAAAAAAAACACTTTTGGAAACATGTAGTAGTATAATACTTTGCTGTAGGATCAACACATATATGAAAAACAGCAAAGTCTCTGAGCATACAGACTACAAGACTCTGAGTACACAGACTGAAGTTACAAGTGGAACAGTTATTTATGGATTTCACTTTAAGTAGAAAAATCTAAAGAGATAACTAATATCAAAAATATACAGAATTGATCACTTTTATGTTAGGGTATTATTCTATTAACAGTAGACTTATTCTCTGGTAACATTTACTAATAATGCACTAAATTCCCCACATATCTAACACAAAGAATATCTTAAAATAGAAAGTTTCAAACTACTCTTGTAATCAGGTAGTATTCAAGAGAAATAAGGCTAATACACATAATTTTGAGCACAGCTGTAATACTCACTACACTGATGTGCTAAGAATGCACCTAATGCTACAATATCTATGATAAAAATAGAGTTTTTATTTCATTGATCCAGCTACCAATGTGATTTCGATATTCAACTGCCACCTCAGAAACACTTTTCTACTTAATTTAAAGCTAACATTATAAATATAAAAAACAAAGATTTGCCTACTAAATCATTAGCTAATTGTCATCAAGATTTCAATCACCTGCATTTCAAAACAAGCTCTAAGAACACCTTAAAATGATTTCCCAAATATTAATCAAATAATTCACACAATCAATCATCTAATCAGACTTTAGTTATTAGATGCATTTAAATTACTTCCTACAGCAAGTCTTCACCAATCAGAACTGCTATTTGAAATTCTTCCCTCTGAAATCTGTTACTTCACCAGTTTCAAAATTTGAGCCATTTATTTTTAGACACAAAGGTTAATAAGAAACATTCTGTACCAAATGCACATAACTTTACAGTAAACGCTCTCCCCCCCAGCCCCCCACCTCAGGAAACTATTCTAATTCTCCTCATTTTACCAAATTATCAAAAAGGCCACAATGTGGTTTGGATTTCAGCACTGAAGACAGTAAGTGACAATACATGATTTGCAGAATGAAAAATTAAAGTTCCACAATTTTAACAGGTATAATTACTGGCTTGTGATAAATGTGGTGGGCACGTAAGATTATCACCTTTCAAGGTGCAGTTCTTAAACCACCTGAATTTTTCTGACCAAAGATCTTAAAACATAGTCTCTAAGTTCACAGTATGCAATTAAAAAAAAAAAAAAAAGCTGCCTAGAAAGAAAAAACAGAGCACTTACATTTGAAGCATGACTTGGTTCAAGAATACCCCATCCACCAAAGCCACATATTCATCCAGGTTGGTCCCATTTCCTGCAGCCAGAGGTCCAAACGTTTTAACCTAGAACAGAATGATCATTACGACACGAACGCCCACCTCCATCTCTGCAGCCACAAATAATGCAGCAAAATATGCAACAAATAACACCCCACTTACCCAAGTGACCAAGGGGCTGGTCATGAACTGCTCCAGAAGGGGAGTAAAAACCTCGTTCTCCATTTTACAGAGAATGTACTTGAAAAAAAAAGGAACCACCACAAAAAAACGCCTAGAGAATTGGTCACTAAACGTTGAAGAAGTAAGTAGAAATCAATGAAAGTCCACTTTGGCACGGGAAGAAAATCCCATCGTGGAGGGGAGAAAAACTCTCCCTCCTCAAAAAACACCCCAGAGGGAAACGAATCGAAATCCTGAAAAGTGGCTTCGACAGCAGCCACGAGCGGCAGCCTGCGCTGGAAATGTCTGTACCGGGCGAGGAGGGGCAGAGAAAAGGCATCTGGAGGAGGAGGAAGGGAGAAGGGGCTGGAGCAGCAAGACAAAAAGCCCGTCAAGGTTGCCCAGCTCCTCCTGGAGGAGCCAGAACAGCGAGGCTGCCCCCAACGAATTAATCCCACCGTGGGCTAAATGAAATCCCACGTTAGATACCACGTTAAGGGGTCCGAGCGGCCGCCAGGCTAGACCTCAGTGTTCCGCTCAACACGTTCCACCCACCAGTGGGCATGGAACAGCTTTGACCCACGGAGCTTTCCCTGCCTGCAGCCCCTCACCAACGACAGGCAGCGCTCGCTCCTTCCCCCCGAGCACACACCATCTCTCAACCGCTCCGAGCCTCGCCGCCTGCCCCCTTCCCCTCCCGGGGGGTGGGGGCTTGAATGAGTGTCCCTAACCCCCCAGCTTCCCGAGCCCCGCCAGCCTTTTCAGTGCGCCTCTGGGAAGCCCTGGCACAAAATCACCGCCGAGCTCCAGCCTCCTCCTCCGCCCTCTCTAGAGGAGCCGGAGTAACGGCCTCAGAACCGCAGTGCCGCATCACACCCCGCTCCTTGCCGCTCAAACTAGTGCCTCCAGCCAGCC